>NW_006434829.1:1928436-1971116 GCF_000325575.1 Pteropus alecto
TGAGCATCGCTTAGGCGTCAAGGGGTCGCCGCCCCCCACCAGCCCTTGCAAACCTTCCTTTATGTTTCCAGGGTCCCTTCGGTGTCCCAACCACAGGCACGGGACCGAGCCGCCTGGCCAGACCAGCCCTCCCCGACGTGACAAGGTGCGTTTGCTCCGCCCGGCGTCCCCGGGCCAGGGAAAGCCTGTGTTAAGCGCCTTGAAAGCATCGCTAATAGAAGACAGATGGGCCGAGACGCGCTCCCTCCATCAGCGGGCGTGAGCCCTCAGTTATCCGAGCGGCTCGTGCCACGGAGGTGACAGAGCATCTGACGCAATCAGCGCTAAGAAGTGGATCCCGGCAGGAAGGGCTCGCGGGGGCCGCTGGGGCCGTCGCGCTCCGTGTCGGGGAAGGCAGGTCCTTCGAGCCCCGCTTCCCGTCACCTCGGGACCCGCGTGAAAGGCAGCCGGGTGTGACAGAACCCTGGGTCAGCCGTCGAGAAGCGGAGCTCGTCCTGACGGAGTCGGCATTTCTCGGCGCCCATTCGATTGAATATGTGTTGACATCATGGCTGTTCCCGCTTAGAGAATCGTCCTTCTACACTGAGCCGCGATGGGAGCTTAGTTTCCGGTGGCCCCCCCGCCCCCCGACTTTAGGATGAACTGGCTGCATCCTCCATTTTTCCTGGTGGCCAACGCGGCTTACCCAGGTGAGTGTGTCCTCCGAGGCCGTGCAGAGAACAGAGACAGGGAGGACGGGTGCGTCCGGTTGCCTGTGGACACTCCGACCGATGCTGGCCTCTCTGCCACGAGGTCCCTGCCCCGTCCTCCGTCTGTCCCTGGTTCTTGACCACGTCCGAGTCCATCCTTCCACCGCTTACGACCCCGTGACCTCCTGCCCCGCGTCGTGCCCCGTCTTGGGCGTAAGTTACCCAGATTCGGTTTCTCGCTTCGCAACCGACACCGCTGGCCGATAACACCTCGGGTGCCCTCGTCCGTCCCGGGGCCTCGGCCTCCCCTCTCGTCAAAGGAGCGGGTGGCGAGATGCTCCGATCACCTCTCGCTGAGCTACGACGGTCTGGACAGAGCGCGTGTGTGGACACCATGTCCGGCGTCAGCAAGAGCCGCCTGGAGAAGTGGGGCTTCGGAGGACGCGCCCCCCCCCTCGAGTGACCTGCGAGGCGCAGCGAACCCTTTCATCTCCACACGCTGCCTTGTGCTGTGACACCACGGTGGTCTGCGCGCGAAAGGCAGGCAGACGCGTGAACAAATGTCCCCTCTGCGAGCCGTCACCAGGCCCAGCAGGAGACTCCGGTACCAGGAGAGAAATGTAGTGGGTGGAAAAATAAACAGACGATCAAAACAGCATCTCCACACTCTGTTCTCCGCGGGGCAGTTACTTCCAGCCTCGCTGACCACTGTGACCTGAAGGCGGGGAGGACGCAGCCACCCCCGGCCCTGGTCCCTGGGCGGGTGGACAGTGGGAGGGATGTTTCACATCACAGGCGCCGAAGCCGTACGCGTTTAGCCGATCCGATCCGAGGGGACGTCCAACTCAGAAAGAGCCATTTTCAGGTGTCTCGGGAGATAGAGTAAAGATGCCGAAATGAACCGCGTCCTTTGAGAAATCAGTTTAAAGGCTGCGATTTCGTCTCGGAGTAAACTCGTTTAGGCGGCTCCCCGCGCTCGGGGCCGCGGGGCGGATGCCCGCACTGTGCTCGCCCTGCGCGTGGGGCCGGCAGCCTCGTGGGGAACGGTTTCGATCCCAGGGCCCTGGCCCCCCGCGGGGTTGCGACGTAGCCGTGACAGCCGGTCCCTCGTGATCTCCCATTCACAGCCTGGTTTGGGAAGGACGGGGGCTCTGGGACATCGGCGGTGACCAGCCTTGATGCCGCAAGTGCCTCTTTGGGAAAGAGCGACCGAGCGCCCGCAACGTGCAAGGGGGCTGAGAGGGAACCGGGTCAGGCGGCCACAGCGGACTGTTTTCCGTGGCGCCTTCGTCCCAGTCCACGCATCCCGGGGGCGGGGGCTCCAGCGGGGCGTGACAGCGGCTGCTAAGGGTGGATGGGAAGCACTCGGCGCGTGGCCCGGCACAGAGCAAACGCTCAGGAGGCGGCGGCTGAAGCACAGTCTCACAGGTGCGTCTCCCTGCACCTGGCCTCCCAGGCGGTGGGCGCCCTGCTGGGCATCTTTGCAAAACTCTGCCGGTGGCTCGGTGGCTCGGAGCTAAGTCTGGTGAGTGACGATGCTCAGACCCTGCAGAGGGACTGGAGCTTTAAAGGAGGGAGGTCCTTGCATAGCTCATTCCCCCGAGGCAGGGCTCAGAAGGAGCCTCGCCTTGGGGGGACCGACAGGAGCCCCCCACTCGTCTCTGGCTGTCAGGGAGCCAGGATTTGGAAGCCCGGCTCTACCCACCAGCCAGCACCGTTTCCACATTCCTGCAGGCGGGCACGAGGCACCCTACAGACGGGATGCCACAGCATGAGCGGTCCCCCCTGGGGCTGACCAAGATGACGGATGTGTCACGACCAGAACTAAAACAGTTGTTGAAAACCAGATTTTGGGGCTCAGCAGATATACAGCAATAGCTACTTCACGAGTCATTCGAGACACGGTAGAATACGTGAAGGGAGCGAGCTGCTAACTTCAGCAGTTGGTAGGATTCCGGGAGGGCTTCATGGAGGAGGTGTTGTTGGTTCTGGGCGTTGAATGATATAGCAACTCTCCAGCACGCAGCTCCAGAAAGTTCCTCATTCATTCACGGTGGTTAATGCTTCCGGGGAACCCAGGTCAAGGGGGTTCCTCTGAAACGTGGTGGAGGTGGGGGTGGGGCCGGGGGCCGAGATTCAGGGTGATGTCAGCACTCTCTCCAACACCGGCACGCCCCGCTCACTGGACAGAGCTCAGCTGCCCCTCTGGGTACAGAATCCGGAGCGGCATCTGAGCAGGCCCAGGGCCGACCCCCCACAAGACGCCCAGGATGGGCGGCGGCCGGGTGCAGGGACCGCCTCCTGCCCCTCCCAGGTGGGAAAGGCAGGTCAGGGCATCTAACCTCTGGGCATCTTCTCCAACGCAGTCACCTGCAGCGCCACTCGGCGCAGACGCCCCGGAGCCTCCTGTGTGTGGGGCACGGACGGGTGGACGGGTGGCGTTTCGATGTGTTCCCTTCAGCGCGGGTGCCAGCTCTGGGTGTCATTTCGGGCTGGGTTCTGGGTGTCCGGGTTAATGTGAGGTGGGGCCCGAGAGGCGTGTGTGGTTCCCCTGTTCTGAGCTCCAGCACCCCAGCTGCTGACGAGCTGTCAGTGGTCCCGAACCTTCCCCGGCCCGGCTGTGTGGGACCATGGGGACAGGCACCCCCAGCCTGGGAAGGGCGAGATCTCCACAGCCCGTTCTGACGACCAGGAACCTCTCCCACTGCGGGGCAGCTGACTGTCCTTCAGTGCTCGGCTCAAAATTCTCCGTTAGGGGTGCTTTTCATCAACTCACATTTCTTCCTCCAGCTTTTACGTAAGGGAGACCCCGTGCCTCATTACCGAGATGTTTCCGCCGGTGTGTTGTTACTTGTCTCCTTTATCTTCAGAAACGTCTCCTTTATATATGAGGTTCGTAGTACATATTACCAGCACAGAAGTGCATCTATATAATCAGATAATATCATACATAATTGCATGCTCAAAAGTGATTGATAATTAGGGGCACGAAATCAAAGATGGTTGGTATATACAGATTTAATGAGCGATTTCTCTACTGATGAACTTTCAGGCTGTTTTCGGAGGTTCTCGCGTAAATGATGCCCCGTGAACACAGACAGCATCGATGCGTTCTCTGGGAGTGGGGCTGCGCCTCGTAGGAGCTGAACACCCGTCCGCCGAGTAGGAAACTCTAAATTGCTTTCTCAGAGTCCGGGCGCTGACTCGGTCCCCGTGGGGCGTCCCTCCCTGCTCCTCTCTGCTCCCCGCACGTCCCCGGCACACGCGTGAACTGACACTCACGTGACAGGTGAGAAGCGGAATCTTACTGTTTAAAGGTACCTTTCCCTAATTCCCAGAGAAGCCGAGCGTTTTTCCTTAAGTTCGTTGGCAACTTTTATTTCCTTTTCGGCGAATACCGTTCACATTTTTCGTTCCCTCCCACTGGATCGTTTGTTTCTCTCGATGCTGCTCTGCGTCCGGTCCGTGGGCCGCAAATCTCTGCGACGCCTTTTTCACGTGCTTGTCTCCCCGACGAAGCCGTGTGGTCACTGGAGCCTGAGACCCCGTCGCTCGAATCCCTCTGCTGTCCAGCTCCCCGTCTGCCACAGGGTCAGGAGCGGCGTTTGCCGAGATGATGCTGAAGGGACGGGGTGCAGGGGGCCGCCCGTTTGGGCCCACTGAGCGGGGCGCGGCAGACCCCTGCACCCTGTCAGCTCGCGGCTGCACTGTCCTCGACATTTCCTCGGGGCTCCGAACCCTCAGCTCTACATCGCCCCCGATTCGTGTCTCCAGGGCACGGGATAAAAGTCCGCTTTCCCCGTTTCCCCCCGGCTTTGTTCCTCTATGACCCGCATCGTCCGGATGCCCCTGACCCACGGCCCCTCCAGCGAATGTGGTACAAAGAGTCGATGAGAAGCCGGGAAACCGGCCTCCGCCGCCCGGCTCTGAAACTCGCTCCAGCTGGGTCTCAAACGTGTCCGGCGCCCCGGCTGGCCATTGTGACAATGGCGAACTTTGCGTTTAAAAGGCAAGAGAAAGAGGCTTGGATTTAAGGAGCCGGGGACTCTTCCCAACCGCTGTGCGGAGCGCGATCCTCTCCAAAGAAAAGTCAGAGCGAGCGGTGAGATCTCGCTGAACCCACGGGTGCCACGCGCCCTTGGCGAATGCGGCGAGGGGTGTCCGCCCCGCACCCCCCTCCGCGGAGGGAAGCAGAGGTCTGCAAGGCGCCTCGTCACCGACACGGGCTGCACCTTTGTTCAGGGACTGGCTGGGTTTGGGAGCTCACTGTGATTTGCAAATTAAACATTTCTTTTGTCGTGTAGTTTAAAAAAAAAAGAAAAAATGTCCCCGGAATGGGGACTCCGGCGGCGCTGGCCGTGTCCGCGTGACGGTCCGCCATGCCTTTGCACCTGCCCCTCGGATCGGGTGCAAACTTCTCCCCGAGACTGAAGCCCAGTGATCTCCCCACTCCTCCGACCCCACTGAACTTCTGCATCGTGCCCTCGGCTTCGGGAGGGGACGGGGCTGTCTGGGGTAAAGCAGTGCTTCTCAAACAAGGGTCACTCTGCCCGCCAGAGGACAGTTTTGGTTGTCACAGCGAGGGTGGGAAGGCGCTACGGGCGTCTAGCGGGCAGAGGCCAGGGATGCTGGCTGACCCCGCAACACAGAACTACCGGCCCGAAGCGTCAAAACCGCCCAAGCGACAACACGAACGCCCTCTGGCGTGGGGAAGGTCACAGCACCGCGTGTCACGAGGCACCACTTCTGCATGTGGCGCCTACTTTCCCTCGGCGGTGGTTACGTGCTGGTCCGTTTGTTTGCGGTGCCACCGTCTCCTGAAGGGACTTGGGGAAGTGACGAACCGTGAGGCACGGATGGCACAAACCAGGCCCTAGAAGTGAAAATCCCCAGGCCCTTCTATTTGGAGTAATGCTTTCCGTGACACGTTTGCCTTTTAAATTACGACTGTCTTTATCATTAAAAAAAAAAGCGTTAAAATTTCCCAGCCACAAATTAGGAAGAGAGAAGGCATTTGGACGGCCGCTTGCATTCGATAGTTCGTGATCATTTCAGAAGCAGACTGGGAAAGCAGGAACGAGTCAGGATGGATGAGGGAGGAAAAGGCTATTATACCGGGGTGTGGGGACCAGAGAGAGACAGGTCACGAGCGAGTACCCGAGAAGCTCGGTCAGAGGTCAGGGGAAGGAAGAGGGTAAGAATTCACGTTGACCGTGACCCTCTGAGGCGGCCCCGCCCTTCCACGGGGAGGTCTGCAGCAGCAGGTGGCTCCCGGGGGAATTCGGGGGGGGCGCCCATCGGGGTTGGGGGCAGGAGGCAGCAGCTTGCCCAGCTTCGAGGCATGACCCACATTCTAATTTCCAAGGCACCTTCTGTTCCTGTGAGAGACAATGTCACGGAAACTCTCCCGTGACATTCGGGGAGAAAGGGGGAGGCCTCTGAGGGACAAGCCTTTAATTGCATTTATTTCTACGCGGGCCTCTTGTTCACGGCCACTGATCCTGGGTTTTTCATATTTAGGAATGATAGGAAGTTTCCTCTTGAGATAAATGTGTTTAAGGAGGGAAAAGAAAGATGAGCTGACTTTACTAGAAAGCGGTGACCGAATAATCAAACACGGGTGCTCTCCAGACACGCGGAAGCCCCGGTGGCGAGCGGGAGACTGTCCCAGGCACCGGAGGCACTGCAGAGGCTCCACGGTCAGCGCTACTTCTGACTTCTAAGAGGGGCGGGCGGGACCCAAAGAGCAGGGACCAGAAGAGCCGGAGTCGCCTTGGCCCTGGGGGCAGATGAAGGCCGCTGCTCTCTTTGTCGCCTCGAGATGGGATCCCTGGGGGCAGATGAAGGCCACTGCTCTTTGTCACCTCGAGATGGGATCATATGACTTTTTGAAGATCGATAGCCACTTCGGGAGAGCAAGGGCAGAGGGGAGCTGAGCTGAGGACAGGGTGGGCCGCAGGCGAGGTTCAATCCCTTTATGGCGGATGAGCCCACGAAGGGGACGTGTCCAAGGCTGGGGACAGTGGCCATGCGAGGCCGCAGCGTGTCACTTCACAGGAGCACAGTTTTGGTTTCCAGGAAGCCCGGGGAAGACGTTTTCCCGGCTCGGGGGCGGGGGTGTCCTCCAGTCTCCATTTCAGGGGGGCCACAACCTTGGGGTGTAAGTGGCACATGCACCCCCTCTCTTAATTTGCCAATTTTTCTCCCAACCGTGTCAAGAAGCAGTAAAGAATGGGATGAAGGCCACGGGTCCACTCAGGTGAGTACATAAAGAAAATGCTGGCCAGGTCCACACGGTGGGGCATTCCTCAGCCACAGAGAGGGAGGGAATCCTGCCACCTGCCACGGCATGAGGCTGGGGACAGCGCACTGAGCAAAATGAGCCAGACGGAGATGGATGGATACGCCTTCCGCTGCCGCTTCTTTGTGAAATAGTAAACAAGAAAAGCTCAACTTACAGAAGCACAGTAGGATGGCGAATGCCACAGGCTGTTGGGGACAGAGGCTGTGGGGTGACGCTGGTTCAAGGGCACAGACTCGTGGTTAGCGGGTGGGAAAGTTCTGAGGATCCAGCGTGCAGCATGGCGACTCCAGCTCATGACCGTGTCGCACGCCTGAAATCTGCTAAGAGTAGACCTTGAGCGTGGTCGCACACACACATGCGCAGAAGGTAATGGGGGGGTAGCTGTATTAACAATTTGGCTGCGGCCATCATTTCACAGTGTCTGCCCGTGTCAAACTGTCATGTCATATGCGTTAGATAGATACCAGTTGCACCTCCATAAAGCTGGGGGGGGCACACAGGTCCACGTGGCCCGTCCACAGTGGACCACGACTCAGCAGTAAGGGGAGCGAGGCGCTGCCTACGCTACCACGTGGATGAGCTGCAGAAATATCTCGCGGAGAGAAGGAAGCCAGTCGACCAAAGACCACGCACCGAGCGACCCCGTTCACACCGGATTCCCAGAACAGGCAACTCCGCAGACACGGCAAGTTGGCGAGCGATTATCGGGGGCGGGGGTGGGAGGGGAGCAGGATGAGCTCAGCTCGCAGCTGGGGGTTGCCCGTTGGGGTGATGAATTAGGTAGTGGTGAGGGCTGCATAAGTCTCTTATGTGCTGAAAGACTCTACCTTTTCAAAGGGCAAATTTTATGGTATGTGAATTATATCTCGATAAAAAATGATGAGAAATGAAAGACACGAGAGAGGTTAATTCTTAGAGCGTCTTTAAAGAGTTCCGAACGCCACTCTGCCCACAGTCTATTTCAACATCATCATCATCATCATCATCATCATCATCATCATCATCATCATCATCGACAATGGAAGCTTAGCTCCAGGCGGCAGACGCCCGGCCTCCGGAACTGACAGCCCATTAGCTGAGCGATCGAGGACGAGGTGCTCGGTCTTTTCAAGTGCCAGCGTCCTCGCGTGTCACACGGGGATCGGTGCAGGGGACAGGAGTGACAGACGAGGAATGCAAAGCACTCAGCCACGCTTCCAGCAAACAGACAGCGCACAGACACGTCGGCCATTATCGTCCACGGCAACTGCTGGAGTGCCCGCCCGTCTCGGGGGAGGGAGGAGGACTCAAGGTCAAGGCCAAGCAGGACATGGCCGCCGAGGGGCTGTTTTCACTGGCTGAGCACATGGCCCCAAAAACGACGCCCCATTCGAGGGTGCGCGCTTCTTCATCCCAAATCATTTCAAAGGCTGCAGGACAGAGGGTGCTGACCCTCCTCTCTCAGACACGGGGACACAGCCGATTCCGCAGGGGGGGTCCCCGCCATGGCTGACACCACGGGGCATGCCGATCGCAGCCTCTGATGACTCGGTGGTCACGTTCTGTACTGTCAGGGGCTGCTGTAAAAGACCGAGCTGGACCAAAAGGCTAGTTAATGAGTGTCTTTCATGGCAAACGAGGCATGTTTAAAAGGCGCCCTTCCTAATGCCGGATTCTGCGGTGTTTGTGTTTTCCACCATCTTCGGTCTGGCTTACAATTTTGTAACTCATACATAAACGGTAGCACTGTGTGTATCTACTTCCTGTCGCTAGACATGCGAATAAATTGGGTCCAGTGGAGATTGATTCCTTTCTCCACCTAAGTGGAAAAGTCAGTTTTTCACTAGGTATAAGTTTATTTCGTGGCCTATACTCGCCTCTGCTTTCCAAATGCTCTTTTGAGTGGTTTTAACATTTTCCAGGTTCTCTCATTAATCGATCGTTGAACTAAAATTTTTGACACACGTTCATTTCACATTTGTAGGAGAGTCATGATTTTCCTGATTTTTTGGGTGGGGGGTGAGGAATTATCCTATAACAATGCAAAAGCTGGTTGAAATGGTTACTCCATAAATAATAATAATAATAACAATAATAATAATGCTACCCGTAAAGTCAGAGAAAGCACAGGGCTATCTATCCACAATATTTGATTCAGCCGACTGAATCCAGATTCGTTTGCGGCATCAGCAAAAGCACCGTGAGGGCAGCAGAAGAAGAAAGGAGAACCAGCCAGGCTCCGGCGGGACGTCGAGCCCCGGCCCCGGCATCGGAGCCGTTTCTCCCGACGCGCACGTCAGAACGAGGTCCGTGAAGGCCGTGAGTGCGCGCGCCTGCTGCTGACCACCCGATGACACCGCCGATGGCGTGCTCCGGGTGTCCGTGTCTCCTCTCAGTGTGACAACAGTGTGTGTGTGGGTGAGAGTGTGTGTGAGTGTGTGGGTGTGTGTGTATGTGGGTGTGTGTGTCTGTGTGTGAGTGTGTGTGAGTGGGTGGGTGAGTGTGAGTGTATGAGTGTGGGTGAGTGTGTGTGAGAGAGTGTATGTGTGTGTGAGTGTGTGTGAGAGTGTGAGTGTGTGGGTGTGAGTGTGTGTGTGTGGGGGTGCGTGTGTGTGTGAGTGTGTGTGTGAGTGGGTGTGAGAGGGTGTGTGAGTGTGAGTGGGTGTGTGAGTATGTGTGTGAGTGAGTGTGTGTGTGTGTGGGTGTGAGTGTGTGGGTATGTGTGAGAGTGTGTGTGTGTGTGTGAGTGTGTGTGGGTGAGTGAGAGTGTGTGTGGGTGGGTGTGAGTGTGTGTGAGTGAGTGTGTGTGAATGTGTGTGTGTGAGAGTGTGGATGTGTGAGTGGGTGTGTGAGTGAATGTGTCTGTGTATGTCCTTGTATTTCCTTTCCTTTCCCTTACCACCCCCCTCTGGCACTACGCGGCCTTATATGGGGAAAGTAACCCCAGCCGCACTCACTGAGGGTTTGAGGCTTTTTCATGCTTTTTCATAACGTGGCCAGAGTTTAGCCTTCGTCGCCCCTTCTCCTCCTCACGCTGACAATAGGAGAGCAGCGAAGTGGATCAGAGGAAGCATCCAGGGCTTCGGGGGTGGGGTGCGGGGGTCGGAAACGGCTCCGAGACATTTGGAGTTGGCCTTTGATCGGACTTAACGTTTTTTTTTTTTTTTTTTGTCTTTCATGATTTGGGCACAAGACGCAATGCAGTCGAGGCTCCATTTGAGGCAGCTGTGTAAACGGTCCTCGTTTAACTGGAGACGATGAAAAATTAATCCGAGCCCAGCGTAACTAAGTTTTCACAGGGTAAAAAAATACGGAAGCTTTGAATGTTATCATCCCCGACAGATGCTTGCTGACTGTCTCCATTTACCGACTTACCTGCTGGGGTTCGCGACTCTCTCCACGCACGGTGTCAAGCGCGGGCTGTGTCTCGCTGTCGCCTGGCTAATAAAAAGCCGATGGTATAAATGGAAAATGCAAATTGCGTTGTGTTTTTCCCTCCCATCCATCCTTTCCGCGCTGTCCACGGCTCGGCTGGGAAACCTCTGTCCGGCTCTCTCGATACGTTCCTTAGAGACAGGTGCCTGCCCACCTTGCTGAGGTAGGTGAGTCCTTCGCCGCTTCCCCCGTCGAAAAGCTCATTAGTGCCCTTAACACCCGCGTTTGTAAGAGAGGCAGAGTGAACACCACGACCGGACCTGATTTTTGCTGCACAAAGGGGCCTGCAACGCGATCAGGCCCGAGCCCGCTCTGACTTTGGGTATGAGCAAGACCCCGTCTCGCTTCCATCGAAGAGGGCGGCCTTTCAGAGGGCTCGACCGCGAGCAGGGGACATCTGGGGGTGGGGGAGGCCACGTCAGACACTGTCGCCCCAAAACACAAATGCTGGCCTTCCTAATGGCGCCACCTCCCGTCACGGGCCAAGCACTGGACGCACGGTAAACTCATTTGCTCTTGACGGCCACCTCGACAGGCGGGAAACAACCTCGGTTTCACGGATGAGAAAACTGAGGTTCAGAGAAGTCGAGCATCGTCCTCGGCGCTGTCCATCAGACGAGGGCGGAGCCTGCTGCCGGCCACTTCGCTGCGCTACACGGTCCTCCTGTGAGCAGGACCGGCGACGCCCACACCTCAGGGGTACCGTGAGCATCAGGGGTCAGCAGAGCTGGACCAGGATGTGTACATGGGGCGATGGACGGACCGCCACTGGTCGGGTGGGCGCAGGGCACTGCTGGACGGAGGGCTGGGCTCGAAGCTGCTCTGGATCCACGGCACTGCTTTGTGTTGAATTTGAGGCTGGGTTGGGCGTCTGCTGGAGCTGGAGTGGGAACACCTGGAGTCTCTCCCCGCCTGCCCCGGGCAAGGCGGCTACCAATAGTCATGATGACGCAGGTAGTACTTAGCGAGCGTTTACTAAGGGGCAAGCGCAGTGCTGAGACCTTCACGGTTAAATGGCTTTTCGTCCCCCTACAGTCCCATGACGTCCCCATTTTACAGACGAGAAAGCTGAGGCCTGAAGAACGATGTGTCCAGGATTCGGGATTCTCGTGCAGGATTCAGACACGCCACGCACAGCCTTGCTCCGGAGAGCACAGGGCTCAGTGCCGGGGACGCAGCAGCGTCTCTGCAAACGGGGACACCTGACTTTTATACCATTACTGTCATTGTCACCGGGAGCAAACAGAAGTCCCTGCCTGAGGCGATGGTGGCCTTCGACGGCCAGCCCTCGTGCGCCCTCCGCTCCTGCTCGTGTGTTCGAAGGGTCTGCCCTCTGCGTTTGTCCGGGCGACGTCCCGCCAGACCGAGCTCCAGGGACCGCCGGGGCTCCGGCTCCCGTGTCCGGTTACCGGAAGGCCTCCCCGCCGGAGCACCCCTCTGCCTGGCGTCCTGGCTCCGTCCTGGTTTTCCTTTAACCGTCACAGTCTAGTTTTTTCAGACTCCGACTTCCGTCAGGGACGGCGAGCTGTCCCCTTCTTCCGCTGTGCCCTTCTAGCTTGGCCCCACGACTCATTAGGATAAAAGATGACACCTCCCGGCTTCCCTCGCAGCTAGGAGTGGCCACGGGTGTGCGTCCTGCCCAGGGGTTGGGAGCGGAAGCTTCTGGGTCGCGCCTCTAAACGGCAGAGGTAGGCTCCCGTTTCTGCTTCTCTCGTCACACGGGCTGGAAGTGACACTGTTGAACCATCCCGGCCTGTGTCCTCGGAGCAACACCTGGGGTGACCGAGCGACATCCGGGAGGAGTCTGGGCCCAACGCCTTTGCAGAGTAAACCTGCCTCACGAACTCGAACGTTTACACAACACGAGGACTCGACTTCTTTCTTGCTGAATCGGTGATTTGGGGGGAGGGGCTCTGTCACAGTGGCCGGCCCCTTTGGTCCAAACTAGTGCACAGGGCGACCGCTGCGGTTTGCAGAGTGACCGGCTTTTGTCTGCCTCCGCGCAGACCTGTGGGCGACAGCCTGAGCCAGTGAAGTATTAAGGTGACTCGCTGTCACCTCAACTTAAGCCTCAGTGCTTCCTCCCCAGGTGGAAAATTAAAGGCATGATGGATGAGGTGTCTCCGCCGTTTAGCTGGCCTAGTTTACACGCCGCTGGGGAGCAAACACCGCACCGGAGTTGGAACGAGTAAGGAGTAACAAGGGCCGCTTATGAAGAATTAATGTGAAGCGCACGACGGGAAGGCAAACGTTATCGGGTGAGCTGGGGAAGGCACGGACAGCGCCCCGCAGAACGGCCTGTCGCCGCGTCTTCGAGAAGAGCGCTAAGGGAGGGGTGAGGGACCGAGCTGGAGTTATTGGAATAATCTCCGTGCTCCGAGACTGCTGGATTTCCACACGCGTTTCTTCCCGATGCCTCTCGGACGCGTGGCTGTGTTTTCTCCTGAACCAAAAGCCTGAGTCTTCCACCGGCGTGGGGAGCTCGGCGGTCATTCCCAGAGGCGTGGTGCCGGTCCGCGTGGAGCGGGTCGAGGGGAGAGCCGGCGAGGCCTCTGGCCTTGCGGAGACGCTGGAGGAAGCACGTGGTGGCAGGTGGGACAGCCCTCTCGTGCCGATTTCGGGCTCCTGCATTTGTCGAGCTTGCTGCTGTGTCTTCTGGAACATTCCCCCTGGCCCCCAGTCTGTTTTCCGCTCATTCACTGATAATATCGTGTACGTAGATGGGGGCTCCAGGGCGGGGGCTTCTGAGCGCTGGTGCGCCATCCTGGGTCACGTGAGTGAGGGCAGCCCCTCGTGGGACCGGAGCAATGGGGCAGAAGGACACGGGCTTCTGGGGACAGTGCCGAGCAGAGGCACCAGACCACCCTAGACTCTTTTGTGGCAGAAAACAAGGTTTTCTTTAATTTACGTGGCCTTGAACAAGGCCCCTTTCATAAGCAATCGACTCATACTGTAAGCAATAAAATACACTCCTCGTTTACTACAACACACTTGCTCATCACATTTGCCACTGCTGCAGGGGACTATTTCTTGGTGTGTTACTGATTTTCCATCTTTTCAAATGGACAACGGATAGCATGGGGCCAGTGTCCGCACCTGTGTGACTAACCCTGGTCTTCCCGCCGCCTGATTCGGTTACTAAATGCAAACACGGAATCCCAGGTCCTCACTCGGAGACCCTCCGATCAGGCTTCGGCCCCCGAGAAGCTGTCACAGGCACTAGGAATGCAACACCCGAAGGCCCCTTAGTCCTCAAGCTCTGGGGGGACATCCCAAGCCTTTCTGTGGCCCGCGGGTCTCTGCGTCCTGTGTGGCATCCTGGCAAGATGGAGCAGAGCTTATTTCCTCGTGACTAGCAAGTGTCCGGCTTGGGCAAAGCTGTGGCGTTCTCGCCAACTGGAATGACATCCTAAGAAGATGTCTGCACATCTGGCAGTGCCTAGTATGGCCCCCTTACCAGGGGAACGACATGTCCCCTCCCGTTCATCACGGCTGCTGAGAGGGCGAGATGGGGGGACAGCAGGGCGGGGGAGGTGGTGTGGAGCCGATGGCCCCCGGCACGGCCCGCCCGGAGCCTGGGCTCTCGTCACTGGCCCCCAGGACATGCAGACGCTCTGACTCATCGCTTCATCTGCTCACGACGCCACGCACCGTAGCAAGCATCGTTCGGTGACTTCACCACGGGGCAAATGCTGCTCACGCTCCCAGAGCGGTGACGGGCAAGGGCAGGCAGCTGGGCAGGGCTCGGAGGTCACGGCTGAGAGCCGGGACGTCATGGGGCGCGCCGGGGAGCCCTGGAAGGCAGAGCCAGCAGGCGCCCCACGGCGTGATCACGCTTGAAAGACAACACTTCGGCCGTTTTGAGAAGAGGAGACGAGGGCCGGGTCGGGGACAGGGGACACGAGAACTCAGGTGAGGCGAGGATTTAGAGACACGTGACACGGGGCTGCACACGGCATGTGCTCAGGGCAGTGCCAGCCGCACGATGGGACCACACGCACCCGGGGGAGCGGCTCCTGGGACAGGGCGGGACCCGGGGCCGCGGCGCCCCCTCCAGAGCTTCCTGCTTGTTCCCGGGGAGCAGTGGGAGTGGCACCCCGACATCTGCATCCCTGGTCCCGTGTTGTTCCTCTCGGGGTACTCGTGACCCACGTCGGTCGTGAGGAGAGAAAAGACGAGCGTCGAGAAATCAAGTGGCTGGTCAGCGACGAGGGGCCGGCGGTGTCCAGCGGTGCAGCCTCGTGCCTGGTCGCACGCCAGCCTCCTAGCGGTTATGACCACGGCGCATCGTGCTCAGCCAGCCCGCTTCCGGAACGTACTTCACAGGTATAGTCACAGGAGTGCAGGAGGGCGTTGGGACGAGGGAACTCCACGTGGCATTTCCAGGCGGAAGATGTGATGACCTAGCGGCCAGCTGACAGGGGGTTGATTCAGATCGGTGATGCTAAGTGCCAGATGCTTTTAAAAGGGGAATAAAGAATTTTTGGTACAAGAGACACTGTTGGGTGAAAAAAAAGAAGCGATGTTTAAAGTTGGGGAGGAACCGTGTGCGTGTGTGGCCGTGCGCGTGCGCGCAGGGATCTTTGGAAAGGTTCGTGATGAAGGGCCATGTTGGACGGACCCGGGAAGGGAGCTGGGTGAGCGGAGGGCAGGGGTAGACGTCTGAGTCTGGAGCTGTGTGAATGAATCACCTCTCCTATCCCCCCCCCCACACAAAAAATAATAAATTGAGAGCAAAATAAATACGAGCAGAAAGGGAAAATGTGCCTTAGTGAAGTGACAAATGACAACACACCTTAGACCTCTGGGGTTGGCTTATAAATAGTCAAAACAAGGAATAATCAAGCCACAGGTGCCCCCGGGCTACTGCTGTTCCTCTGCCATCTGTCTCTGGTGACCCTTACAAATTCAGGTTGCCACGAGGCTGGGAGCGAAGCCCAGCACCAACCAGCTCCTGAGACTCTGGTGAGAGTTGAGCGAGGCCTCGCCCCACGGGAGCTGGACAGCGAGAAAAGCCAGCACGACGCGGGGCTCGGCGGGGCTGCGAGGATTCGGAGTAACGCTGACTGACACTCAGAGCCGCGAGCATCTCTGTGCTGTCCCCACAGCCCTGGCTGGTCCGCAGCTCGCTCTCTGAGGACCTGTGATGGGCAGGCTGCAGCCGGGGGACGACACCACCCACGCCTCTGCCGTGGGCTCCCGGGTCTGATGTCCCTGTCCTTGGAGGCCTCGGCATCAGCCCCACAGCCTGCCACAGAGTTAATTACCGGTCTGGAAAGAGCTCCAGGGACTCATTCCGCTGTCATCGTCATTCATTTCAGGACACGGCTGAGATATGTGTTTCCTTGATACATTTTCAGCTTGGACTGGGGACCACATGCTCGTCTGGGATGACAGGAAGAGACGGACACTCTCTACTGCAGCACGAAAGGCCTTCCGAGAGGCCGGGCCGCCTCGAGCCAGGACATAAGCTTCCAGTTAGACGAGCACTGGGAAGCGGGGGGCCCTCGGTGTCACAAGACGAGCCTTTTCTCAACTCCTCACCTACGAGTCTCGTCCCGTGGTGGAGAAGTGACAGGGCTCAGGAGCGGACAGCACAGGGTTAAAGGAGCGATGGTCTCGAGAAGCCGTGTGAGCGGCCAGGAGCTCATCCCTCTGGGCACCGATGTTCGGTCACGTGCTGCTGCATGGGAAATCCCCCCGTGTTTGGTCACGTGCTGCTGCGTGGGAAATCCCCCAGTGTTCGGTCACGTGCTGCTGCGTGGGAAATCCCCCAGTGTTCGGTCACGTGCTGCTGTGTGGGAAATCCCCCAGTGTTCGGTCACGTGCTGCTGCGTGGGAAATCCCCCAGTGTTCGGTCACGTGCTGCTGCGTGGGAAATCCCCCTTCGAACTGAGTGACATCGATCACTTCACTGTCTCTGACTCAAGAATGCTGGAAGGGCTTAGCTGGGCGGCTGGCTGGACACCGTTCTCTCCAATCATGGGGTCTCCTTGTGGTCTTCCCCGTGAGAGGTGAGTCCCCGGGTGTGAGCATGGCTTGCACGTGGCTCAGCGCTCTCAGAGTCACGTGGCGTCACTTCTGCTGCAGACGATCCATCAGCCAGTCACAAAAGTCTGTGCAGTTCCAAGGGGAGAAGACAGAGACTCATCTCTTAATGGGGGAGCTGTGAGGTCCAGGGGTCCCATGGGATGGGGACACAGAGGGCACATCGCTGCGAGCGATTTTGGAAGACATGACTTCTCCTACACGCCGTCATCATCTGAAACCTGACGACACTGATGTTCACGGTGTCGGGTCTGGGAGAAGTGACGGTGTTCCCGAGCGGTGACACAGTGCTGGCTCCCGTGGGCGCTGTGCCCCGAGCCTGGGTGACCGAGGGCCTTGGGGGCTGTGGCAGCGGCTGCCGGTCCCGGGGAGGGAAGACGAGAGCAGTGGCATCTGGTGGCCTGAGGAGGACACCGGCTGGCCTAGCATGCCACCCGACCAGAAGCCAGGTGACAAGGAGGGCGGGGGGAGCAGACGCCATGCCACAGGCAGGGACCCAGCTGGAACCCCACGTGTGGGAGCCAGGGGACAGACTGAACCAGGGACAGAAGCGCGTTCACGACATCCACTGAAGACACGCGAGTCTGCGGGACCCGATCGTTCAGGGCAGATGATGTGGCGAAATGAGGCCGGCCTCAGGTCCACGTCTGTCCATGTGGGGCAAGGAGCCGAGGTCCAGGACGGCTACTGTGCCGTGAGCTGTGTCCCTTGAAGACACAGTCAGCCCCCTGAAGGACGTGGGTGTGGTTTTAGCCGAAGAGGGAGGCGTGGCGGGCACTCACTGGCCACCTCTGCCCGCAACTCCCTTGCAGATGAACAATATTCCTTCCATTTGGTCTGCATGACGATTTTGAAAATCCGGGTAAATGTTTAGAAACTGGCAGATTGCATATGACGGTCTGGATTCTCGGCCGTTCTGGAAAACGGCAGAGGATGAGCATCGCAGGGCCTGCATTCCCACGCAGAAGGCTCCGGAGCCGGATGGGCGGACGCGCCGGGTCCGTGGGGTGGCGTCTGTCCACTCTCTAAGTGGCCGGGCTGACTCCCAAATCCACAGCCTGCTTGGCAAGTCCCATGTGCACTGCTGATGTATTTACATGAGAAAGTCAGGGGCGAGCATCAAGGCGCCCCTACAACAGGGGACTCTAAACGACGGTCCTCCCACTGAGAACGCAGCTCGGCAGCCGACTGAAAACGAAGTTTGGGACCGACGAGTGTTTCAGCGCAGGTGAGTTACAAAAGGAGACACGTCACAGACTGAACCCCTCTCCCCCTACAAATGCGAACGTGCAAAACAACGGTGATACTTAACTAAGGTGTGGAATACGGGGGGAAAAACGTGTTTCTGAATATGTTTTTCTGATTATAAAAGTGAAAGACGAGCCTTGCAGAAAACAAGGTTGATAAAAGGGTAAAGAAGCAAAAAAAAAAATAAAAGCAAGTGTCGGTTTAAAGCCCGTGGACTGTTTACACCTCTCGGACACCTGCTATTCGCCCTTGTCACCCCAAGCGCAGGTACAGAGCCACGTGCCGGTGACGCAGCCAGCCGGACTTCAGTGGGCTTTGCATGTTTAAACCGTAATGTTTACACCCACCTCCAATTCCTGCGACAGACACGAGCGTTTTCCGTTTACTTACAGACATGGAAGTTATTACAGAAAACTTTGCCATTTGCAGAAATATTCGATTAAACGCTTCCTCCCTCCGAGGAGCTTCGTTTTTTTTTTCTTTTTCTGCCCAGTGGTGTGAACCCTCAGGTGTCGGAACCCAGCAAAGGTTTTCCTGGAATAAGGTACGCGAAGCATGTTGTAAACCGCCGGGCACTGTGAAACTCACGGCATTTTCTGCACGCGGTCAAGTACCATGAAAAATACAGCATTCGGCTGTGTTTAAATTCTGTTTTTTAAGATAACCACGCTTGCTTCCTGGAAGAGACTATAATAGCAATGTTTTCACGATAGAGCCCAAAAGGAAATCTCGGAAACGCACAGTGAGCCGACGTGGGTAAAGGTGTTTTGTAAATAACAGCCCAGGGGAGTGTGCCAGGCCGGGGAGTCGTGCGGGTGGCAGAGCGGGGAGCCAGGGTCAGTCACAGCCATGGATGTCACCCGCCCGCGTGTAGGTTCCCTGTTATCGTAAAAGAATGCCCACGGTTTAAAGAAACCCCCAAGCTCGGGCATCCCTCTCAGAGGAGCGAACTCGAGAGAGAAGGGAGCAGAGGATGCTTAGGGCAGAAGCACGTCTTAGACGAAGGTGCCACGCGGGGCTGTAGAGGGGCCTGGTGTCAACAGTGTCCACCTTCTGGGCTGCGGTCACCCCATGGCTTTGGGAAACTCCTGCCCGATGGAGCCCCAGCTGCTCCGACGAGCCCAGATCCCCAGCTTTGAAGGAGAGAGGCCTGAGGAACGCACGTCGACAGAGCCACCAACACGTCCGTGTCGGGCGTGCCGTGTGTCCCTCCGTTCCCTCCCCCGTGGTCACAGAGCCACTGGCTGCGTTTACTGGCCCCGGAGCACTGATGCAGGGGGGTCGGACGGCGTGTCAACTGCTCCGTCTGGCCTCACGCCCTGTAAGTATGAAATATGACCTGTGGGTCGCCGGCTGGTTCTGCGTGATCACTGACAGGCTCAGGCTGCTCACATCGTAAACTGCGGCACGCCGTCGTGTGTGTGCGGACCAGCCGCTGAACCCGAGGGTTTACAGCCACCGGCCCGCGGGTCTCTCAGGGGGCCTGGGCTCCAGGGCACAGCGCTGAGGATACAGCTGTCTTCCCTGACAGCCTGCTAATCGCCTCCCCGCCCGGTTGGACGTACAGGAGGCCAGTTCACCAGACCAGGGAGCAGGGGGCCCCTCTGCTCCTGAGAACCTCGGGCGGGTCGGTTAGAAGCGAACCCTAAGACGAGGATTCCTTTGCAGGTGACTGAGGAAGGAGCTTTGCCAGGAGACGCTGGGAAGGGAGAGGGGGAGAGGACCCGTCCCAGCCTGTTCTCACCCCCGGGAGCTCTGGGGTGGCAACTGCAACTCAGAGTCATCTGCCCCGGTGCGGGGAGGGACGTGGGCTTTCAAGCTTCACACCCATCATCCTTTGCAGAGACCGCCCCAGGAAGATGAAACTGCCAGAATATTCCAGAAATCTTCACGAGGGGGCAGAGGGGCCAGGAGCCCCGATGGATGCTGGCGCGGGCTCACAGCACAGCCCGCCGCATGGGCTGATTGCGGCCCCCGCTCAGAATTCGCAAGGCAAAGCCCAACCCCCCAGTGTGACCGTGCTGGGAGAGAGGCTTTTAGGGGATCATTTGGGTTGAATGACGTCATCACAGGGCTGTCCTACTTGGACAGGACTGGCGTCCTCGTAAGAACAGGGAGAGACACCAGAGCTCTCTCTCCCTCCTCGCCAGCCCCCGAGTGCGCAGAGAGGTAACGCCTCGTGAGGACAGGGCGAGGAGGCCACGGAGCGGGGTGTTCCCGGAGCCCGGCCCGGCCCGGCCAGCACCTCGGTCTTGGGCTTCTGGCCCCCAGAACTAGGAGAGACTAGATTCCTGCCGTTTAAGGCCCCCGTCTGCGACATGCCGTTGGAGCCGCCGAGCAGACCCTGACCCCACCTCCCCGCACAGACACCCGCCCTGCCATCGGCTCTTCCGCAAAGGTAGACGTCACCTCCTACGACGCCGCATTAAGAAAGCCGAGAGCGTGTGGCATGCCAGCCCCACACCGTGACTCTAACGCACGGAAGCAG
Organism: Pteropus alecto; assembly: GCF_000325575.1. Lineage (NCBI taxonomy): Eukaryota > Metazoa > Chordata > Mammalia > Chiroptera > Pteropodidae > Pteropus > Pteropus alecto. Next base: position 1,948,628 of record NW_006434829.1, read on the forward strand.
AAGGCTCTGCGGTCGGACAGACGGACACACCAGGCTGAAGCCACCGCACCCTCTGAGAAGTGGCCGTGGGAACCCGGGCACGGAGTTCACGCGCTCGGAAAACGCGGCGGCCCCGAGCCGCGTGCTGCGGGGCCCGGAGCAGGCACGGCTGCCGTCGAGACTGGTCAGAAGTTACCAGCCAGGCTGACCCGCCCCCTCGGGGACACCGTCCGGCTGCGACACGAGGGACTATGCACATCCACAGATTCACTGTCTGTTAACGACCACGTTCGCGTCTGTTTGCACGATCGACACTAATCCGGTGGGTTAATTAGACTTGATGTGCGTCGGACGCGGGGGGTTTAACTTGGACCCGGCATGCATTTCTTTCTGGACATTCTTCCTCCACAAGCGGAAACGTTTGCACAGCCACCCCAACCCCCACCCCCGGAGGTACCAACCGGTGCTTCTGGGACAAGGCCGGTGAAGGCTGGCGTCCGGAGCGGGGAGCCGTGCAGGCCCCCCAGATGCTTTCGCTCGTGAAAGGCTGAGGGGCGAGTCGCAGGGAAAGGAACTGGGCGACTCTCAGCGAAACGGACCCCGTGCGGAACAGCGCTTGGTAACTGGCCGTGTTCACTGACGATGACGTGTCCCATAATGGACGCTTCTTCCGTTAGTGCGAATCCCTCCGAGAAAACGCACTGACCGAATGTATCGAGAGCCCTAAAACACGATGAAACTTTTTGATTCTCAGAAGCCACCTTGAGCACACAGAGAAGCGGACAAAGATTTACGTGGCAGGTGGCCTGCTGCCGTGCTGTCTCCGACAACAAAACTTGGGAACAACCTAAGTGTCCGAAATGCCGACGTGGTTAAATCTGTTTATGAAATGTTACGCAGCTAAGCGTTTTGGGGAACTATTTAGTGTCAAGAGAAGATGTTTTCGACGTAACTGAATTATAAGTGAAAGCGTCTTAAAGATCTGTATGCAGATTATAAGACCAAATGTGCAAACTAAATAAATAAACCTACTTTACATTTCCTGTATACAGACGTCACAGAAGCATCGAACGCGGGAAGGACAGAAATCTCGTGTTAGCGGTGCTGGCCCTCGGGCGCCAGGGGTATTTGTATATTAATTTTTTCTTTTGCATCATATAACTGTGTTTTCCTAATATTCTAAAACAAACGCGTGTTGTTTTATGGGCAGAAAGCAATATTTTAAATAATCATCCAGATGTCTGCATGGAATCTCACGCGGCATGTCCTTATTCATTACTGCCACCGATTGTCACCTGCTGCCTTTAAATCCCTCCCTGCTGACGACAAAGCCCGATCCGTCTGTGAGGGACACACACTGTGAGAAGCCCGAGGCGGGGCACTGGAGGTGACATGGCCCCGGGACATAGTGTCGGGGAGGAGAATGCATAAGCCCAGCAAAGCAGAGTAGGATGTCGCTAACTCACCTGTGCTCCGAAGCAGGGACCACAGACTCCAGGGTGGGCGCCCTGCCCTCCCGGCCCCAGATGCCAGGCGTTGCTGCCGAGGGCTTAACAGCCGGGCTGGGCCGCGGTGAACGAGAGTCGAAGTCGGGCCTCTCAGGCAGAGGCTGGTCACGGGGATCCCGCCTCTGCACAGGGCGGTGGCACTTACCTGTTGCGTGCGCTGGGCCCCAGGCGCTGGCACACCACGGTGGCGGTGGCATGCTTCCCGCTGTCTCCCAGCTCCTGCTTCACGTCCCACTGCCGCGGCTGGCTGGTCCGGGGGCTCAAGACGTTCACCCCCTTCTTCACCTTGGCTCTGCGGGAGGGAGGTGGCAAGAGGGGCCGCAGTGTGAGTGACCTGACCTTTCCACCCGCGCCCGCCACGCCGCGACCAGACAGAGCGAAGCAGACGGCGGCAATGCCGGGGCCCCGTGGGCGGGCGAGGTAGGGCACCTGCTCACAGACGCGAGCACGTGGACCCGCTGTCCAGCTCCGAGGGCGAGGGGACGTCCTGAGAGTCCCCAGCCCAGGGCATGGCGCGGCCACAAGGTCCGGAGAAAAGGCAGCCTGGCCAGCCCGCTCGGTCGCAGTCGGGGTGACCGTATCCTGCGGGGGACATGAGGCGCTGTCTCGAGACGTTTCTGGTTGTCTCAGCTGGGGAGTGGGCACTGTCGCCTGGTGGGTAGAGGCCAGAGACGCAGCTAAACGCTCCGCAGAACCCGGAGCAGCCCCCGCCACATGGACTTATCCATCGTCTCAGCTGGGGAGTGGGCGCTGTCGCCTGGTGGGTAGAGGCCAGGGACGCAGAACCCGGAGCAGCCCCCGCCACACGGACTTATCCAGCCTCGAGGGTCACAAGCCTGGCCTGGGCTCATGCCCTGGCCTCCTCGCTTTGTTGCTGTGTGACTTCAGGTGAATGACAACCTCTGCGCCCCACTTTTTCCCTCTGAAAACAGACAGGATAATAGTAACCCCATTATAAAGCTACTGTGACGGTGAAACACATCGATCCACGTAGAGACCCAGTGTCGGGTATGCAGCAAGCACTTAATAACTGTTAGCTATTGTTCTATTGCTCCAGGGAGGTCCCCCGGTCTGCTTATGTGACATTTGGGGCTTCCTGCCGGCACACACTCAGCCGGAGGGCGCTATGTCCGGGCCTCAGAAAATATAGTAAAAAACGCACCAGGCTCGTTTTCGGGCTGTCGTTTGGGCCACATCTCCCGGCCTCTCTAAGCCTCTGTTTCATCAAAATAAACTGATGACAATAGCAGCAGATCGAGCACTGATGTCACCGTGTCCTCTCCTCCCCAGTCCCACTTAAACCTGGGGCGATGTGAGCGCACCTCTTGGAAAGCAGACAAGTGAGTAAAGCGCTCACTGCGGACCCAAAAGCCAGCCGCCAGCCGCCAGTGGGAAAAGCTTGGAGCCAGCAGAGTTCACGCCGCAGAATCCGCCTGTCACAGGAAGAGGCGGGAACGCTCAAGACTGGGGGCGGGCGACAACCGAAAGAAGGAGGGTCCGTGACAAGTCTGTGTGGGGAGTGGCCAGGCGGCAGAGCCCAGAACTCCACGTGGGACCTGGGGGGACCGTGGAGGGTTGACCCTGGGGTGAGCACACTGAGAACAGAGTGACCGCGACCCTGTGCACGCCAAATGTTGAGACTGCAGGACTTCGTCCCCAAGGCTGGACCTTCACCCCAGCAGGAAAAATATCGGGTTCTGGAGAATTTGGTACCCACACCCGGGCCTCCCTACACAGCCAGCCGGATTACCATTGAGTTAAACTCGCGGTTGGCGAGTCCCACCGAACGGACTCAGAGCTTCTAAGGGCTTCTTAGTCCCTCGTCCTTGTACGCGAGTAAACGAGAATTGTGGGACTCTGAGAAAAAGTCTCTACGTGACACAGAGACCGAAACGGGCAAACAGGAAACAAAGTCTGCGGGAAACAGAGCCCGTGAAGGAAAGACCGTAATTAACGATGCGCGCGGTCGTTCACAGTCACAGAGATCAGAGGAGACACTGCCAGCTCGAGACGGAAACAGAAAGGGATGAAAAAAAAACACTCGACGGGAAAAAATAAGCCCCTGGAAACAAAGAAGCTCAAAACAGAGATGGGAACAAACAAGACCGAAGCAGAAATGCAAAGTCACCGAGATGGTCGATGGACACGGCGAGGAAATCTGTCCCGAGAAGCAGGAAGGAAAACACAGACTAGAAGACGGGAGGAAGGGTGAGCCGCGAGGGGCACTTCGAGGCCCAACATCTGCACCTCGGAAAGACGGAACGAAAACAAAAAGCAGACAAGGGAGAATCAGAAACAGCAACGCGGGGATTCGCGAAGTCTCCCCGGATGAGCGCCGGTCTACACCACAGGACGGCCACACCAAGGACGCTGGGGACGCAGAGCGAACGCTGCAGAGACCAAGGATCGGGGGTCACGGCAGCCACTCGGAGAGCCGGAGGACGATGAGAAACATCTTCCGAAATCGAGGGGTCCACGATTACCAGCCCGGGGTTCTATATCCCGCCTAATCATAAAGAAAATACTTCCAGATACGCAGGTGCTCCAAAAATTCACGCTCTACACCCTGCTCAGAGACCGACTTGAAGACGTGCTCCATCAAAGCAGGACGAGTCTCGCGGTACAGGAAGCACAAAGTCAGTGCAGAACAAGGGCGCGCGGGGGGCCCGCTCGGAGAGCTGGCTGGCGGAGAAACGGGACCAGCACGGAGAACTTTCTAGCACGATGCCTTCAGAACACCAAACTCTTCCTGATACATTTGATGTGAATGAATGTTTTGGGAGGAGATTTAGATAATCGGCGAAGAGTTTGGGAGTAAATCAGAGCTAAATACACAGACAATGGAAAGAAAAAAAAGAATAAACCCAAATTAGTTTTTAATTCTGACAATAAGAAATGATTATGCAGAAGAGGAAGAGTAAACATAACTGGATACACAGTGGTACTGTGATCAGCGCACGCACGTACAGCCAGAGAGTATGGAGAATATTAATTTTAAACATTGAATATTAATGTAGACGAAATATGATTATTACACCGGAAGGGCGGAGACATGGAAAGGATGGTATTTGTGCAGGAGAGAAAAGATATATATGTATCTCACACACACACACACACACACACACACACACACACACAGCCTTATCCTTCATACTGGGAAATTTATAGATATTGCCTAAAACTCAAGTGAAGGAAGACGTATCGGCCTCACTGTGTCCTTCGGCGATGTGGCTGTATGTAGCAGGTAAGAATTTGGCTTCTGTGCAGGGAGGAAGGCAGAGGGAGAGGAAGGAGTATCGCATCATCTTCCAGAAGTAACTCCTAATTTTGAAATAGTTTGAGAGTTTGAGGTTAACAAGAAGTTGCGAAAAAAAGGTCGCGTTCTCGTGTGCGCTTCCCCCAGCATCCCTGACCCATCGATCTTACATGACGAGAGGACGAAGCCACGCCCAGGACGCTGACATCGCTAGAATGCCAGGCCCCGAGGCACAGGCTTCATCCACCTGTTTCCACATGTGCGTTGTTTTGGTGTATAGTTCCGTGAAATCACGTCACACGTGTCGATTCGGGTAACCGTCACCACGATCAGACTACGGGACCCTTCCGTCGCAGCAAAGACACCCCCTCTCGTTGCCCCGTGATAGTCACCTCTCCCCCGACTCTCGGCCCCGATCAACTCTGATCTGTTCCCTCTCATTGTAGTTTGGTCACTTCGACAATGGGATACATGGCTTTTATCAATGAACTCTGCAGAGTGATTTGGCTCCTTAAAGGACGTGCAAAGCGATGTCTTAGGAAGGTAGCAGCTTACAGCATCCCACACACGCGCACCCTGCCCTGCTAACCCCCCAGGCTGGAGGAGATAAATCCTGGCGAATGGCTAACAGGCCAGACATGGCGGAGCGAGTGAGCGTACAGGTGGTCACTCTGAGGGAGCCGAGGCGGTGGCAGCCGCAGATAAGCCACATCCCCTTTTCAGACGCAGGGTGTCCCAGTCAGCCTCAGCAGGCACCTGTTCTTTATACGCTGTCTGATACTAAGAGGATTTGCTAAATATCCTGGCACCTTGGCCACAGGGAGACCCGGGGAGCTGGAGGGACAGAGATGAGAGGCACAGCAGCATGCGAAAGCGCCTGGCCTTGGTCCTACGGCAGAACGCTCCCGCGGTCCGCCACCTTCTGTCCTTACCGCCCCGAAGAAAGACCTCCGACGTCCGACTGCTCGAAGCCGGGTTTAGCCGCGTTGGGACTCTGCCCAGAGTTCAGCGTCCCTGAAGCTCTGGGCTGTTCTTCCCGCTGAACAGTTCACACAGTGAGGCGGGTCCTTGACCTTGGGTCCCAGAACCAGAAGTTTTGCAGCAAGACTCGGGTTAAAACACGGCGGCATTATAGGGCAGAGCTCGAGGACGCTGGCTTCTAGGGGAGGTGTGACAGGCCACCCTGTCACATCGAATAGTCTACTTGGTGTGGGGCGGGGGCACGGAGGGTGGACCGCACACGGGGAGCACCTTCCAGTCCTGCCTCTGCGGCCGAAGGGCACCGTGACCTTGGAGCAGGCACTCATTTGCCCTCTGCTCGTTTTCGTCAGCCGTCACGAGTGGGTGGCCTTGGTTCGGTGGCCCCCACGCGTGGGACTCCTGCTCCGTGGTCTCAGAGCCAGAGTTTGCAACACGGATGCCGTCGCTTCCCGAAGCGGTCACTCCTGGACGCTGACTGTCCCCGCGGGCACTGCGCTGGATGCTGGGGCGTGTGCGCGGCGGACTCTGGTGTGGCCCGCCCTGGTGGCCCCGTCCCGTGTGGGTGTGCCCGAGCGGGCTTATGCCGCCCACACGACGTGCACATATCGAAGGTACTTCTGTGCAGTTTTTCAGTGGTTAAAACTCAAAAGTATTCCCCGCCCTTTTCAGAATGTGTTTGACTCAGGTGTGACACGGGAATGACTCAGCGTTCCTCAAAGAAAATCGATGTTCGGGACAAACTCTGAACACAGGAACCCTGATTTCCAAGCCAACTGTCTCGAGGCCAGTTACGATCTCTACATGAAAAGCTCTCTCGGAAGCTTCTCGAAGCCATCGAGCTTCTGGGATCCACTGGGGTGGCTGCTGCCGGGATGCGTGAGCACCTGGGTGTCCTGGGGCGAGGCTGTCGGAGGGGGCCGGGTACCCCCTGGTCTCTGGCCCTGCGGGGCTGGGTCTGCTCAGGGGCTGAATCTGATCCTCAGAGTATGTACCAAGGGAAAAACATCTGTATCATCAGTCCTGGTGGTGGATGATTCTGTGCTTCTCCCCAAATTTATACACCAAACTCCTAACCCCCCTCAGGACGTGGGCTTGCTTGAGACGGGGTCTGCACCGAGGTCGCCCAGTTAAAGTGAGGCTGTTGGGGTGGGCCCTCGTCCGGTGTGACCGGTGTCCTCGCGTTCTTCTAAGACAGGGTGTGGGGGGACATCTGTGGACAGACACTGCACAGGGGCGTGCCCCGTGAGGCGGACGCAGCTGACCGCAGCCCGGGGTCAGGTCTCCCTCAGGACGGGGAGGGTTCCTCGGGAGGAACCGGGGGCCGGCACCATGACCTCGGCCCCCGGGCCCTAGGGCTGTGGCGCACGTGTCCGGGTGGAGGCCGTCCGTTCCGTGGTCCTTTGCTGGGGCAGCCTTGGCCAGAGACCACGGCCACCAACACCGAAACGAAATCGCAAGCTGCCACGCGAAGGTCTGGATTTCTGCTCCGCAGACCAGCGTGACGCCTCGGCACCCGGCGGCCGCTGGGTGAGCTCGTGCCCCTCTGCGGTATCGTTCATTCACCATTGTTCTTTAAATGAGCCATCTCCCCGTTTCTCATTTTAGCAAAGTTATGTCAGAAAGGAACTAGATACGTCGACCACGAATGGGAAAGAATCGTTTTCTTCCAAACGCACGTGGAGATAAAGACCCGATGACACACACACAAACGGCCTGTCCGTGAATCTTGTAAAACGGCACCTCCCGCGCCTAGTGGCTACCGCCCTCGGGAAGCGGAGATGCTTGCTCTGTCCCTCACGGCGACAGCTGCGCTTGTCACCCGTGTCCAGGCCCTGGCAGGCGTTGACCTGCCTTGAGTCGCCAGAGAATCCGTCGTTTAAAATCCAGCATAGTGTACTCTCCTTCGGCATTCTGGGGGGCTATCCCCTAAGTTTAGTGAACCAGTCGGGGTTACGACACTTCATCAGAACCAAGGCGGAAGGAATGTCACGACAGCTGCCACCCAGGCTATAGAAAGCGGGGTTTGGGGCCCCAGCCTTCTTGGTGTGGGAGGGCGTGACGGCACCCCACACCACGGGGGAGTCAGGCGTGAACTCGACTAGCTGGCAGGGAAAGATTTAAACCCACATGCCCGTAAGGAGGATGGCAGGGCACGTGCTCACGCTCGGTTTCAGTGACCGGGAGCCTTTAGCCGGCCTCGCTCCATCTGCCCCCCTCAACGCTTTGAGGCTGAAATAGTTCAAACCAAAACTCAGACTCAGGCTCATAAACAACCCCTCACGAGTTTTAAAAGACACAATCGCCTCGCCATCACCATACCTCGCAGAATAACTTTGTAATGTCAGAACTTCCCTAATTCTCAGACAAAATCTTATTGTTTTACATCATCGCTTTGTTCCGGTCAGAACCCAGCCCAGGGCGGCACAGGGGACTCGACCGTTATGTTCTAAGCGTCTTCTACTCTGTTCGGAGCACCCGCCCCCGCAGTCACGCAGGCGGCGTCTCCTGAACCACGACGCCGTTGGTGCTGACGCTTCCTCTGGTGCTGTCCCACTGTGCCCCGCACGGCCACTGAGTCTGCTTCCCTGTCCTGTCTCTCTCCCATGTGGCGTGAGACCCGGCAATGGGGCTAGGTCCAGAAGGGACGACTCCGGCAAGAACGCGCGACCCGGGCAGTGTCACCGCGTCACGTGCTGAGGCCAGAGGGGGCCCGGCCGCCCCGGAATGCCACGTGAGGGTTTCTGTGATGAATGGCGCTGTGACAGAGAGGGGTTCCCCGAGGCGGGGGAGACAGCACGCGTCCGCCGGAGGCGCTGGCCCGGCACAGCGCAGAGGCTGCGAGGAGACGCACGGTTCTCGGGGGGACGCGGGACGTAAAGCCAGCTCCCGCACCGAGTGGAAAGCCAGTCCCGGCAGACGGCGTGCCTTTCCCCGAGGCCGGCACCCGCCTGTGTGGCCAGACCTCCCAGCCACCCAGTCCCGGACGGGTCCGTAACTCACCTGCCCCAAATGTTGCCCCGAGCCTCGCTCCCCGGTGGCGGGTGTCACCCCGGGGTGATCTGCCCCCTGGGGACATTTGGCAAAGGCTGGAGACATTTCTGGCCGTTGTGACTGGGAGATGGGGGGACAGGGACACCTGTGGGTAGAGGCTGAGACGTGCCCACTACCCTATGATGCACGGGGAACCCCACGACAAGGAGCCAGCTGGCCCCGCTCTCCGAAGTGAGCAGATGAGAAGCTGGGCTCTGAGGCTGAGCACGGGGCCCAGCCGAGCGGGTCGGCCGCGTGGAACACGGCGCCTAACCTCTAACGCGGTCCCCAAACACGGACAGACGGCTGCTGCTCCGAGATCACCGTGCTGTGACCCCACGAGGTGTGGACTCCAGAGGGTTTACGATCTCACCGTGTCTACCCCGACGTCCGCTTAATCATGGGGGATAAACCGTCAGGAGGGAAGTCACGCCCGGCCCAGACGCGGGTCACCGTGGAGACCGTGAGCGCGGACGCGGGATTCCAGGGCGGGACTCGCCGGCTGCATCAGGAAACCATTTTTTTTCCTGCTGCCTTAATTTATGAGATTCTTTGGAGGCACATAAAGCGGCCGGGGACTCAGCGCTCCGCTGTGTTCGTGAGAACACCCCAAAACACCCCAAAACAACAAACAGCTCACAGGTATTAAAATTTCCAGTATCAGCCAGGCTCCCTGCTAAGCGTGTCCCTGTGTTAGTTTAAAAACATCACCTCCATGTGACATCAGACAGACGCACATTAAAACCACAACGAGATACCGCTAGGCCGATCGGAACGGCCCGAACCCAAAGGCCAGTGGGAACGTGGAGTAGCGGGACCTCCCGCTCACGCTGGTGGGGACGCGACACGGGGCGGCCACGCTGGAAGGCGGCGTGGCACCATCTCAGAAGACTAAACACGGCCTCACCACGGGATCCGGCAACCGCGTGCGCTCCTCGGTGTTTACGCAAGGGAGCAAAACCTCACGTCCTCCCAAAACCCCGCACGTGGATGCTTAGGCAGCTCGATTCCTACCTGCCAAACCTTCGAAGCAACCGCGACGCCCCTCTGTAGGCGACGGATGAATAAACCGTGGTCCGTCCCGACGGCGCGATGTTATTCAGTGCTAACGAGAGATGAGCTGTCAAGTCACGAGGTGACACGGAGAAGACTGAGGAGCGTGTTCCTGCGGGAAAGAAGCCCGTCTGAAAAGGCTGCGCACTGCGCCGTCCCACCTGCGTGACATTCTGACCCAGGCGACGCTGTGGGGCCGGTGAAGACACAGGGGCTGCCGGGGGCCGGGGGTGGTGGACATGAGTGGGCAGAGCGCGGGGGACTTTTAGGGCCGCGACGATGCTGCGTATGAGACCGTGACGATGCACGTGCGTCGTCACACTCTCTTCCGAACCCGCAGAAGGAGCCATGCTGCGGGCTCAGGTGACAATGGCATCAGTGCAGCTTCACCGGTGGTAACAAACGTCCCTTCTGCTGGGGGACGTGATGATGGGGGGCGCTGGGCGTGTGTTGGAGGCGGGGGTGAGAGGGGACATCTCTGCGCCGTCCTCTCGATTTGGTTGTGAATCTAAAATTGCTCTTTAGGAAAAAAAGATCTAAAACAGCAATAAACCCCCTAACGATCCCACTGCCATGCTCCTTTTGTAAACGGCCGGGAATGATGGGACGGGGCGGCGGAGAAAGTCGCTGCAGGTCACAGAGTCCAGTGGCGGAGTCTGAACACACTGAAGGGACCGGTGACCCGTCCTGACGTCCTGGCTTGCAGGTACTGTCCCTGGCCCCCAAGCTGTCCGGGCTTCGCACGCACACGGCCCGCCGCTAACCCGAGAGGCAGCCAGACCGCTCTGTGGTCGAGAATCACTGACGCAAAGGAACAAATCAATAACGAAAGCCAAAGGGCGCGGGAGGGCCCGCCCCCCCCACCCACGATGGCTCCTTAAGTGACTTCCTGCAGGTGTCTGCGGCCTCCTGGAGAGACTCGATGGCCCGTCACGGACACACTTCGGCAGGAGGAAGGCGGCTTCGGTGCAGCTGGCCCATCGAGAGTCTATGAGGCTGACCCACGACCTGGCCCTGGAGGGGCCCCGAGCCCCTCGGTGGACCTCGTCTCCCAGCAGGGAAGTGCAGACCTGTTCCTCACGACCGGCAGAGAAGGAGATGATGACTCCCAGCCCCGGGGCCGGCGCCCCCCACCACAGCCACGTTCGTGACGCCCCCCGACCGCCCGGGAAGTCATTTTTCTTTTGTTTTCATGTGGGTCACAACTCAGGACACCGTGTCCAGCGGCCGCGGCACCCCAGCTCCCACACGCACGTCCCCCACCGCTTTTCCTGGCTGGAGCGGGCTCTCTGCGGGGCGACCGAGACAAACCCCCACACGGCGATGCGTCCGCCCGGCTCTCCGGGGAGTCGGCGATGCGGCTGTGGGGATGAGGAGCACGTGTTCGGAGTCCGCTGCCCGGGTTCGAATCCCACCTCTGCCGCTTTCGCTCCTGCCCCTTCATTCAGGGACCGATGCGGTCGGCTCCCCGCGACCTCGTGCTGCAGCCCCCACGCTCAGTCCGGCCAGGCGGGCTCCTGGTGCCCCTGCCTCTGAGCTTCCTTCTCTCCGTTCCCTCCTCCCTTCCCGGCTGCCCTTCCCGGGTGCTCAGCTTCTCTGTGCTTCCAGCTCACCGCCGGGGGCCCGCGTGACAGTCCCCCACGTCCCGTCTGCCCATCCCACTTTACCTTCCTCCGCAGCCTTGATCACGACCCGGCACGTGGGACCACTCATTTCTTCGTGAATGCGTCTCCCCGACCAGACGTAAACGTCCTCAGAGCAAGGACTTTGCTCCTTCGTGCACTGCAGGGTCTCCAGGGTCGAGACGCGTGTCCCATGTGTGGCAGGCCCTTGAGGATGTTTACCGAGAGATTTTGATAAAGAGCCGCTTGCTGAGCGATCGCCCTGTGACGGGCGTGAGGCTCGGTCGCCGGAACGCAGAGATGAGACCCGGTGTCACCGCAGGGGCCGCGTCCTGCGGCGCTCGCCGTCGTGGCTGCGTGTCGACTTTCTCCCTCGGCCAGGGTGCGCTTGGAGGCTGGCGCACGTCCGCCTGCCGCCTTGCGCTGGGAGCTCTTAGAGCAGGGCCACGTGTACGTGGTCCTCCTGGGACGCACAGAACACAGGCCTTTTGATGCCCGAGGCCCTCGATGCACCGTCGGCAGCCAAGGACCCCGACGCTCCTCAGGCACCCGCCAGCCCCGCCTGCTTCTTCAGAGGCAGTGACGGTCTCGGGGTGACCGCGTAGCTCGTCAAACATCAGCCCTGGCTCCTGGACCTGGGACACTGAGCAGCTGAGTCACTGACAGACAGAAAGGGACACGCCAGCCGCCTGTCACAATCTACGTTCTTCGTTCTGGAACCATTAGAAATCACACATCTCTCGGGCCGGCAGGCACCAGATTCCGATCACCCAGTGGGTGTCATTGACGGAAAACGCGTTTGAGCCCTTGTTGTTATCGATTAGTGACGCTCTGGGCTGCAAAAAGCCAGTGTAAGGAATGCTTAAGAAAGAAAGGCGTTGAATTCCCTAAAGAACAAGGTGCATGTGGTCGGGCCCCACGGGTCCCCGTGACGCTCACTGGCTCAGGTCTCGGCACCACGTGCCTCCGCTACCATCGCAAGCAGGAAAAGAAAGAGTTAGGGACGTGAATAATGGCAAAAGGCTTTTGCACCACGCGCCTCCGCTAATCGCAAGCAGGAAAAGAGTTAGGGACGTGAATAATGGCAAAAGGCTTCGTCTTCCAAAGATTCTGTCCCCCAAGCTGGAGTGGGGGCCGGAGAAAGACCAGGTGGCAACGGAGCCTGGGACGCAACTGACCACGGTCCACCTTCTGGGGAGCAGGCCAACACCGGCAAGCCGGGTACCTCGGACTTGTACTGGGGGCGAGGACGGGAGGACACATCGATTCTCTCAAGCGTCTGCCCCATCAGTGTCCTGGGGGGGCCCCTTCCGGATCGAGCTACAGCAGCGGCTACTGGGGACACACGGGGGGCGAGGGCAGCCTCGCATTCCCCCCGACATTCACAGGGCAAAGCGGGACGAGAAAGCCTCCCTCGGAGCCGCGACATAGCGCCTCTCGTCCGGGGGAGCGGGCAGCTGCCTCCGCAGCCGCAGCCCTCAGATTTATGGAGCGGACGCGCTGCTCCGAGGGAATTCGCTCGCTCCACACCTGCCCTTTCCGTAAGAAAAAGAAAAAAGCAAACGAGAGTAAAGAAACCCGCCCAGCCTGCCTCAGAAGGCCGCCCGGACCTGAAACGCACCCCGGGCGCCGACTGCAGAGTTCTGATGCATGAGCTTGCGTTCTCCCGACCCACAAATGACTGACTGCTTGCGGCTCCCTTTTTGATGAATTCTGCCCCGGAGTTTGCCTTCTAGGGTTAGAATTATGCACTCGTTTGAACAACAGGTGAACAACAAAACGAAGAAATAATATCCAGGGCCGTGAGGACAGCCCGCACGTGAGCTGCGTGGGGCTGGAGCCAGCAGGGCAGGGGGCCCTGCAGCGAAGCCACGTGCGCAGGGGGGCTTTACTGTGGCATGGAGTCATCACACAGTGGCACTGGAGTCTTGGGGGGGGGCTGCTGGCACATTCACGCTGTGAATGTCCTGAACCCACACTCCCAATGTCACAGTGACGCAGTGACCAGAACTGCACTCCACGCAGTCCCTCGGTTTTTTCTAAAAGGTCCCTCTCGTCCAGGACACAGCTGACGTTTGACGCTACAGCAGCCGTCTTCCTTTCTAAGAGAGGATCCCGCCGGGCTCTAAGACATCCAGTCCGGGTGTCCCTGTGCAGTGAAGCTTCCGGTGTAGCTGCCGGAAAGGCCACGTCCCCAGCCACGGCGACTGGCTCAGGAGTGACCCGTGACTTGGCTGGGCAAATCGGAGTCCTTTGCAGAGCTTTCCAACGTTGGGACAGGGGAGACTGTGCCCTTCAAGGGGCTCCAAGCTGGGGGGTGGGGAGCCGGAAGCTGTCGGTGGCTTCGGTCTGCACTGTGGGCATTTGCTGAGAGACAGAGGAGCCCACGATGCACCTGCTGGGAAGCCGCGTGACCACCGGACCTTTCGGCCAGGAGAGTGAAACAATTTCCTTTTCAAAAAATTGTAGTAAAATACATGACGCGAAATATACCGTCTCAACCACTGTCCCGTGCACGTCTCGGTGGCATCGGCACATTCGCTCTGCCGTGCGGTCGTCACCACCGTTCGCGGTCCTCTCCAGGAATTTTTCGTCTTCCCGAACTGACACCCCGGCCCCATTAAGCGCTCGCCGCCCACCCCACTTCCCTTGGCCCCTGGGGACCAGCTGTCTGCCGTCTGTCCCTGTGACTCTCGAGTGCCTCATATTAGCGGAATCACAGAGTCTCGCCCTCCTGCGACCGGCTCACTCAGCATAACGTCCTCAGGCTCATCCGCGCTGCAGTGTATGTCAGAATCCCCTTTCTTTGGAACGATAAAGGATACTCGATTGCGTAAATGTGCCGCATTCTGTTTATTCATCCACCGCGGGACACTTGGGCTGTCCCCGCCTTTCGCCTGGGTGAACGATGCTGCTGTGAACGTCGGTGCCCAGATACCGCTCCGATTATTTTTGCGGGTTGACCCAGACGCGGAATCCTGAATCGTTCCATTTCCTTCTCCTTCCGCTTGAAGGGTTGGAGTTGGGGTTCTGTCGAATGCAACCACGGGCGTCCTATTTGGAGCCAACGGCGCCTCCCACACCAACGGCCTTGCGGACGACAGAATTTTCTCAGATAGAGAGTTGGCCCAGCTTCTCGGTGACCATTTTGTACGGACGTGACACACGTCGCACCTCGTTCAGCGGTTCTTCAATAGAAGCACACTTCTGAAACGTCGAGACCTGTTCTGTTTGCCACGGAAATCAAGAACGGGGCCTCATCTTGTAACTACGGCAAAGCGAACGGGGTCGAAGGTTCGTTTGGTTTCTGCGCCTCAAACGCACACACGGTTCCAGCCCGAGAGCCTGTGTGTGCCGTTCCTTCCCCCTAGAATTCTTCTCACTCAGACCTTGTGGGACTCGGCTTATTGTGAGTCTCAGAGAGGCCGTCCCTGACTAACACGAGACCTCACTTCAGTCTCTTCATAGCCCCGGTTACTAACTGAAGGGCTTATTTATGTTTCCGGTGTTTTGCACACAGCGCCTTCCCCATCGAACACGAGCTCCATGAGGACAGGGACCGCGTCCGTCTCGTGCGTGGCCATGCTGTTTCCCCAGCGAAGACGGGCGTCGCACAGACCCGTGTGGATGGTGTGAATGAACGTGCACCGGACGCTGTGCATGCGTAGTGATCACCGCGCTGCATGCTGCACATAACTGCTGAATTTCCCACGCCCGGGGGCCTCGTGGCCCATGGCTTAGGGAAGGGGGCAGAGGGCTCTGTGCAGACGAGGAATTGTTTGGGGTGAACGGATGGGAGTAACAGGGTGGATATCGATGGGTCAGGCGCCACACAGCACTCAGTGGTCTCAGAGGGCGGTCCAGGCCCTCAGGGCCCCCCAGACCCTTTCAGAGTGCCCACGAGGCCATCCTCCCTCCAACCACCCACGTCTGCGAGGCCGGACGACCTTCGACATCCCCGCCACAGCAACATGGCACATCAGCTTTAAACCAGAAGCGACAGGACGATCCGGGTGCCTTCCGACACCCCAGCTTTGCCGAAACGTAAGCCGGTGAACTCTTCCTGCCAAATTTGCTTTTATCTTGCAAAAGCGTTATTTCTCATAAAATATATCGCTTATGTTAACGTGCGATAAACTTATATCGGTATTTTAAATGGATGATTATTATTACTAGTTATTGTAAAATTATTTAAAAAAATGATCGGTTTTGATTTCTTGTCCTATACATACTGATGCCATATAACTCACCTAAACAACTGCTTTTTGGGGTTCTCGATCATCTTTAAAGAGTATAACAAGGTTTGAACACAGAAGTTTGGAAATCGTTGGTCTAGAAATGCCAGGATGACTTGGATGGCCCCTTCACAGTGCGGACGAACAGAGTGACAATCAGTGGAGTCAGTGAACAGGATGGGGGACACGCACAGATCACCGAGGAAGACGGTCCGGGACCAGCGTGAGCCCTGCGCCTCTGAAGCTGGGGTCCCGCAGAGAAGGAAAAGGCCAGAACACAGCCAGGCCATAGCACCACGGGGGCACGACGGGGAACGTGGGCTGCGGAGAAAGGAGAGGGCGCTCGACCGGGGGGCGTGGGCCGGCTGGGGACGCCTCGCGGGGAAGGCTACGTGCAGGTCTGGTCCTGTCGTGAGCAGATCCAGAAACCAGCTGTGCTGATTAAATGAGAACCGCATGGCTCCTACAATAACCGCGGGCCCTGGCGGGAAAAACCCCGGCGTGATGTGCGGTCCCCCTACGCGCTGTGGGCATCGCTCATCGTCATGACAACCTGTTACAAGGACATGTGTGAAACGGCCGCAGGGAACACGCACCCCAGTGTTCCTGAGATGGCACGGAGTGCGGGCTCCCTCCCCTGTCATCTGACCATGTGTCCGGTCAATGCAGCCCACGTCTGGGTCTCAGAAACGTGGCCACCACGGTGCAGGCGAGACACAGCTCAGAAAAGACCAGGGCGTCGCTGAGCGAAGGACACTCAGCTGTGCCACGGAATGAAGAGACAGAGTCCTAAGTGAATCATTTACGCAGCCATCTCTAGCTCACAGGCGGGGCCATGTCCCCGTTAAGCACGTGGGCTGCGGCAGGGCATGGACTGGGGCTTAATTCTGGCTCTGCCTCTTATGAGCCGGGGGGCCTTAGGCAAATGCATTAACCTCTCCAAGGCTGCCTCGTATAACTGCTGTGCAGATTAACCGATGCGGCGATTCACTGGCTGCAGCGCTAAGCTCAGCATCTCGCGCTGAAGGTGTGCTGTGAGCCTGGGAGTGACTGCTAGCCACATCTGAGCCCTTTCCGTAAAGACTCACGGATCTGGGGGTCATCCCCAATTCCAGCCCCGTTGGCGGATTAGCTCAGGGTGCCATGCCCTGCTGACGGGGAGTCAAGTTTCACTGTCAAATGATGAATAAGAACATATTTAAATGGTGCTACATCTTGTGACTATGTTTTCTTTAAAATGAAGTAAATGAGCTCAGGGGTACTTGGCTCGCTATAAGCATCAGTTGTCAAAATATCCACCTTGAAGAAGGAGCAGGAGGAAGAAAGGAAAAGAAAAGATATTAAGCTCACTAGTGTAGGAAGCAAAAATCGGACCAGACACGAGGTACCATTTTCCACCCTTGGAACCAGGGAACACTGGACTCGGGGTTGGTGCAGGCATCCCGTAGGAACGCACATGCCCAGCCGACGGAAAGGTCGGATGTTCCCCGGTCCAGCTGCTGCGGTGTTCCTGAAAAACGGAAATGCTCTGCCCTCTGACCCCGTGAGTCCCCGCCTCGGACTTAGTGCAGAGACACAGCTGAGCACAAGGACGCACGTGTGTGTGTGTTCACTGCTGCATCGATGGGGAGGACACTATCTCCTGGCTGTCTCGGAATTATTATCGCTAAGACATCCTTTCACTCCGAGAACTTGCCAGTCTGGACGATAAAATCCAGTCACTCTCGCGATGGGCGAACGGCTAAGTGACTGCAGTGTAACCACACTACGGACTCCTGGCGGCCGCGGAGGAGAGAGAGAGCAGACCAGGTGCCAACGTGGAGCGTCCTGCAGGACAGACTGACGGGGAGAAAGCTCAGTGCAGAATGACGTGAGATTCCACGTCGCCCCAGACGATCCCAGCGTTTGAGCACTTCCAGTGTTACACGTAAATCATATGCAGTAACGCGTCACGCTGCATTCTGCTCTCGACGTGCCCAGCACTTCTCTAAGTTCTGTGAATCCAAGAACACATTTAACCCTCACGCAAAGCTGTTCCCACATGATAGCGGGCAAAAATCTCAGCAACTCTCCCCTCAAATGTTCCTGGAGGCTCAGAGGGACCAGGTCACTCGCCCAAGGTCACACGGCTTGTAAGTACTGAAGCTAGATTTCCAAGCGGGGCATCTTCTGCCTCTAGCTTCTGGCCATCGCGATAGTGCGTTTGCACGTGCGTGTGTTTGCATGTGCACACACACACTCACCACCCCGATGGGCCCTTTGAGGGAGTGAGGATGGGCATCGAGATCGAAACTGAAGGTCAAAAGGAATGCTATTTTTATATGTGACGTTTCCAAAAAAAACTTTACAAAAGGTATCTTTACATGATTTTTAAATAATTAAACACGATATATTGATTTAAAGCCACTGAAAAGAGGAGCTGGTGTCTCAGCAATGACTGAACATTCAGCATCGCTTCCGATTCTGTCTATCCAGGGACTGCATCCTTCTGAGTGACACCACCTCTGCTTCCCTGGGTACGAGGGTGCCATGTCACAGACGGGTGGGCGGGGGGCGGTCTTGGGGCCTGCACCCTGCAGACACCTTCGGATCTTTCCTCTCTTCCTTCCTGCCTAAGCGATTATCGGTCAAACTCACGGGTTAATCGTGAAACGACTCCAGACCAAAATAAAAGACTCCTGGAAGATATGCGCAGGTGCTTTCCGTTTCGATCTCGTCAACTGTCATCGCTCTAACTCATTTTCTTCACAAATCAACCGCCGGCCCAGGAAACACAAGCTTCATCCACCGGGGGCCCGGAAGGGGCCGAGCCAGGCTCTGGAGCCTTCAGCGTGCATTTGCTCGTGCCATGTAAGATGTCGATTCTGATAACGGTGAAAGGCTGGAGCTGAGCCATGCTTTCCCCCGAGGGCGAGGACTTCTGGGACCTGAATTTCAATGTTTCTCGCTGAAACTTTCAATGCAACATAATCTCGAGGTCTCTGGCGCACAGGTTTTTTCTGGTCTTTGAGGCTAAGCTTACTGAGTACCTGACGTGAACCTTTTTGTATCTGGCATTATGCGAACCTTTGCATGAACAGTTCAGTCCCAAGAAGGACAAATTCGTTCTGGCTCATCTGGACTCCAAGGTCCAAATCCCATTTTCACAAAACCGCCTTCACCGTAGGAAGGACACAGGTGCCGTGTAAAGCACGAAAAATTTTACCGATGACAACGCCTGCCATTTCCATCAATGTCCTCCCTCCAGAATTTCATTATGAAACATTCCGACGCACAGACACGTTAAAAGAATTGTTGAGTGAACGCTCACGCCCCACTGCGCAGATGCCGCCGTGGGCATATCAACCCACATCGTCACTACCCATCCACCTGCTCCTCCCTCCACCCATCCACCGACCGACCTTATTTCTGGATGCATTTCGAAGCGTCACGGTACAAGTCGACCTGAAACATTGCACCGTGCAAATGATTCACTTGAGTTCAATCTTTTCAGGGTTTACCGTTTTTTGTTCTTTTGAGGTAACATTTATGTACAGTGACATGCACAAATCGTAGCAGTGACATTTCGTACCCACCTGGACAACTCTAACCCCCATCGAGGTACAGAACATGACCGCCACCCCAGACAGTCCCCCGACGCCCCCTTCCCGGTTGCTACCCACCCCACCCCCTTGAGACATACAGTGTCCTGATTTTTTTCCGACCATATTAGGTTGCCTCCTGTAGAACTTTCAATGCATGGAATGATAGAGAATGTAGTCTTTTGCGTATACCAGCTCTCGGCATAAAATATCTGAGATTCTACCACGTAGCTGCATGTGTTGGTCGTTCATGCCCTTTTATTGCTGAGTAGGGTTCCACTGTGTGAATATACCACAATTTGCTTATCCATTCTGTTGATGGACACCTTAGCTAGTTCTTTACTTTTTGGCTATCATAAGTAAAGTGACTATGCACATTTTAGTCAAGTCTCTTTGTGGCTATCTTAGTGTTCTAATGGGCTGTTTGTCTTCGTGTTGTAACGGGCTATTTGTTTTAAAAATATGCCAATGAAAGTTATCTTCAACTGTGGCTCAGTTTCAGGACTGAGCTTAAATATGTTGGCTGGCATACTCATGCT
This sequence comes from Pteropus alecto, assembly GCF_000325575.1. Taxonomy (NCBI): domain Eukaryota; kingdom Metazoa; phylum Chordata; class Mammalia; order Chiroptera; family Pteropodidae; genus Pteropus; species Pteropus alecto. The sequence continues at coordinate 1,968,412 of NW_006434829.1, forward strand.
CACAAAAAGGCTGCCAAAGCTCCTGATATCACATCCTCGCATTGTCAAGTGCAAGTGTAGGTGTAAAGGGTGGAAAACTGGCGATGCGGGGGACTGTTTACGCCTCTCTCCTTTTGCATTTCCCAGAAGGCGCCTATAGATTTAAATGACCAGAAATGGGTTGCATGGTTACCCCTGCCATGCAAGGTAGAAAATGGTCGGTAATGGCTGTTGGTTAGCCACCTACGAAGTTTGCCATTAAAATGGACTCAGTTTAAACCAAGAACTTGTCCAATATGCTAGGGATCGAATTATATTCATGGTAAAGCTTATACAGCTTTGTGTTATCGGTGCCCAAACTCTGTCCTGGCCGTGTAGACCCTGCAAGTTGTTCCACTCAAGTAGTTATGATCTTGTGTTGTCTTCTGCCGAGACTTGGGATCCGCAGAATCTGCCCACTCTACTACCACATTTCATTCGCTCGCCTTGTTTACTGTCTGAGTTCCGTCGCTAGAGCGTGGAGCGGGCAATTTCATCTGCAGTGTCCCGTCTCGCAGCCCCAGCACCTAACACAGCCCCATCGATACCGGCCAGATGCACGAGGCCCGTCTGCCGCAGGCTCGGGCCCCATGGGAAAGGTCCGCGGACACTCCCGAGGCCCGGATTTCATTATCGGCACTTCCTGTGCTCATAACGACCTTCCTCATACTAATGTCCGACACGTGGGCGATTTCATCTGCAGTGTCCCGTCTCGCAGCCCCAGCGCCTAATACAGCCCCATCGATACCGGCCAGATGCACGAGGCCCGTCTGCCGCAGGCTCGGGCCCCATGGGAAAGGTCCGCGGACACTCCCGAGGCCCGGATTTCATTATCGGCACTTCCTGTGCTCATAACGACCTTCCTCATACTAATGTCCGACACGTCGACTTATTCTTTTGGGAGAAGCCTCTGCCTTGGGGGTCCAGTCAGACCTTCGGGAATCCTGGGCTCCAGACGAATTGCGTGGCCTGCGTGGCCAGACGTATGAGCATCGGACGGAGAAGAGATAACGAGGTAGGTGCAGGGCCGCCCCGCGCTCACCGCCCGCCCGGCTGGTGGAGGGGCTTCTGGGTGCGAGCAGCAGCCAAGTCTGGGATGGCGCCGAGCGCCTGCCGCCGGGGACACGTGACAGGCCGGGTCCTGCCTGGGTGTGCAGTGCGGCTGGCCCCAGACACACGCTGCACAAACCCCTGGGCCCAGACGCCAGGGCCGGGCCTCCAAGTGCGTGGTGTGTATGACACACAAACCGCGGCCATGGCTGTCGGCTTGGTGAGCGAGGGGTCCCTAGCATGACCCAGAAGGCATGAACGATTGGGCAGCGGAGTCACAACGGGAAGCTGTTGGAACGCACAGTGGGCACAGATGGGTCAGCGGGGCGCCGGGCAGCACAGCCCAGGCCTTCCCCAGCCTGGAGGGAAACAGGAGGAAGCAGGGCGCATTAGGAGGACGCGGCGTCGGCCAGCTGCCAGGACGGCTCCGGGGCCTTCCGTGCCCGTCCACGCGTCTCTCCCTCCTCACGGTGGGGCCGGCCAGCACCCTTTAATCCTGCTTGGGGTAGACTCCAGAGGACGCGAGGCCATCGGCTTCTTCCTCCTCGGGCTACTCAGCGGGACCCCTGGTTTAGCAGGTCGTAGCCACCTGCTGGAGGTCGGACTGAAGCCCGGGAGCTCGTGGGAGCTGCCAGCCAGTTCCGGAGACGCGGAAAATGCCAGACGCGCCTCCTGGACCGCAGCGCGACTGGACCGGACAGACGCGGGGGCGGGGCGGGGACGAGGCCACCTCCTAGGGCAGAGCGTGAGCGACGCGAGTCTGTGGGGTGCCGTGGGCCAGGCGACGCGGCTCAGAGCACACGCCCAGGTCCTGGCGCGCGGCCCGCTGTCTGGACTCGGGCCGGAGCGTGAGCAGGGTCAGCGCCTTGGGGTCCGGCCCACCATCAGGTTCCACCAGCAGCAACAGATCACCCACAGAGAAACCTGGGGATCCGGGGGGGCCCGTTCCCCTTCCGACCAGGCTTCTCGGAGAGCTCGCTCACGCCATCACGGATGTGCTCCCGCCTTTCCAGACACGCAAACCCCTTAAAGGAGCCGATTACCCAGAGTGACTGGCTGAGCCGGTGTCCCCACGAAGCTGCCCCAGAAAGAGACAGCAGCCTTTCCCGGGCATGTCTGTTAGAGACGGAGATTTTCCGAAGATTTTTCCCCGACATCTCTGCAGCTGTCTCTAAAAGTCCAAGGAAAGGGGGTGCATGGACGGGGGCTTGGGAGGAAGCGTGTCCTTCGCATGGTCGTCTGAGACGGGAAGCCGTGGGGACGCTCGCGTCTTATAAAAAGCAGCGGCCTGTACCAACGCCCGCACAGCCCGCAAAGGCTTCCGCTCCCCCATCTCTCTCGGGCCCCTAAAATCTCATTATCACATCCCTCTCCAGTGTGGTCCCACATTTCTCAAGTAGAGTGAGATCTCCAGGTGATGTATGCAGTAATGGAAAAACAGAACGGGAGAGGCCCCCCCGGGCGTAGGGCGCCCCGTGTGGGTTGGGAATTTGTTTGGTTATAAGCATCAGAGGCACAACACAGACTGATGTAAGGGGGGAAAATGATAGAAAGAGGGAAAAAAACACGTTTCCAATTAATCCAGGGGCTCGTCAGGTCACTGGAACCTGGATGCGCGCTCTCCCCTCCCCCCCACC
>NW_006434829.1:1971382-1994888 GCF_000325575.1 Pteropus alecto
CCTGCTTCCCTCTGGCTGGACTGGCTTCTCTTCAGGGCGCCATCTTTCCAGGTGACAGCGGAAATGGCAGCCATCACTTCCTAACCTCACTGGAAAGAGGGTTCTTTTCCCGCCACCTCCAGCAAGTCCCAGAATGGCGTGTTATTGAGACATCTTGGTCACAGTGACACCCACATAGCAGTCACCGGGCCCGTGCCCATTCGGAAGCAAACATATGGACTGGCCAATTCCACGGCACCTGGCTGTGGGGACAGGAGGACCAGGGTCACAGGGCGCGGAGGAGGTGGGCCTTACTCACAGAACTGGGGAGGGGGCTGGAAAACATCAGGTGTCCACGAAGGCTGCCGGCCCTGGCCTCAGGGGACCACGCCTTGGCTTAAGGTTGCCGACACCTGCCCCTGCCGCTTCCTCCCAGGCGGACCCCACCATGCTCCCCGCCTGTTTCCAAGTCTTGTAAGAAGGGCTCCTGGGAGGTTATAAGGCAAAGCCGCGCCTTCCTTCCCTCCGTCTAGACGTCAGCGAGCTCAGCAGAGCACGACCCGCCCGTGCGCTGAGCGCCTGCGGCTCCGGGGAGGAGAGTGAGTGGCTCTGGGCGGCAGGGCCGGAGACGCTGCCCGGGAAGCGGGGGAGGCCGCAGGCCTGGGAGGTGTGGCGGACGCTGAGGCCACGCTGCTTCCTCCTGTCCCTGTGACGATGTCTAGAGATGCAACCGTACCCTCGTGACCACGAGGATAAGACCCACGCACGACAGACGGCGGGGCCGAATGACGAAGGGACTCGTGTCCTCGAGGACATTCGCGCTGCTGCACCAGCCCTGAGCTGCTAACGTCCAGACTCGTTTTTACAGAATAAAACCGACCGACCGACCGACCGACCGACACACACGGGGACTCTGTCTCCCACACGAGCCATTTTCCTACAAATGCGGTGAAGCGCCGAAGACTTCGCTGTTAGGAATTTTTGTGGACTGAACTGTCTCATTCCCCGCCACGTCAGATGTCGAAGCCCTAACTCCCAATGTGACTGTTTTGGGACACGGGACCTATAAGGAGGTAATAAAGGTTAAGCGAGGCCGTTACGTAGCTCTAACCTGCCAGGACTGGTGTCCTAATCAGCAGAGGAGACACCGGAGCTCTCCCTCCACGTGCGCACAGAGAAAAGGTCATGGGGGGTCACAGCGAGAAGGCAGCCATCGCAGCCCAAAGAGAGAATCCTCGCCAGACACCAACGCCACTGCCACCTTGACCTTGGACTTCAGTCTCCAGACTGAGAAAATCCACGTCTGCTGTTTAAGCCCGCGGAATGCTGTTAGGGCAGCCGGAACGGGCCGGGCCGGGCGTTGGGCAGACGGTGTTCTCCAGACGTTCACCCGGCCATGGCTTCCTCCAAACGAAGCTTCGCCTTCGCCACGCTTTTGGCTGAGAGGCGGGTGTCTGCGTCCCGTCTGTTTGGAAGTGTGTGGGCTCTTCTGACTTCTTGGCCAAACGCACATGTCAGGGCTGCTGCGAGTGATGTCGTGTGACCTCCACTGCTCGGTCTTAAAGGGCAATTCGGACTCTAAGTTGTCCCTTGAATTCACTTGGCCTTGGAGCCCCTGTGCTGCCATAGACAGCACGTGACTTCCCTGAGGCCGCCACGCCGTGAGGGAGCCCCACGTGGGAAAGGCCTGGGATGACTTGGCGGGGACGGAGGGAGTGAGAAGCCTTGCCAGCCCCCGCCACCTTCTGTGTCTGTGACAACGTGAAGGCCCATGAGCAAACCCCCCCGGCCAAGCCCCTCCCAAACTCCTGACCCACAAAACCCATGAGAGGTGAGACGATGGCCGCCATTGTCGTAAAGCACTAAGTTTCGGGGCGATTTCCTCAGTAGCTGTCGATAGCCGGACCACGGTCCTAGCTTTGAAAGGCAGCTCCGACAATGACTCGCTGAGCGACCTCGGGCAAAACAGCCACCCTGCCTGAGCCTGCATTTCCTCATCGGTGAGACGGATAGAGGACAGACTCCGCCTCACGTGTTGGCGGGAGCCGAAGCGAAGGACACAGTAAGCCCGCCCTGACCGCCGGTGAAGTGGTCGTTACTGATACTGTCGTTTCAATGCACCAAATAAGATTATGCCGATAGGAACAGATCGGCAACACCGAAGGTCCGAGTCAGAGCTGTTAGGAGTCTGGCCCCATCTCCCACTTGAAAGGCCCGAAGGCGCAAATAAATAATCCACTGGAAGACAACGAAGACAGCTGAGCGTGGCAGGAACTAGGCACAGCGAGGCGTCACCGGGCTCCCAACAAGGCCCAGACTCTTCTGCTCCTCCTGCCTGCATTTTGAGTTCCTCGTTGTTTTGAATCCAAAGTGGGAGAATTTTCCTCACTCTAAAAACTGTACAGCAAACTCTCATCACATAAACTCCGAAAGCCTCACGCACAGATAATGCATCTTCGGATGTGGGAAACTGCCGTATTGCGGTCAACGACAGCCTCAACTTTTTCTCACGTCTTCGAAGAGAAATGATATGTAAAGGTGGAGAGAAGCAGTAGTAAGACCTCGAGAGCTAATGGGACCGATCTGGCTGTTGCCGTCGCTTCTGAGAACCTGAATAATGAGACACATTTTACCCTTCATGTTTCAACAATGCTTGAGGTGATGGCAGTGCGATTATTCCAGCCCGCGGCCGACGCGGCCTTCTAAGATGCTCCGTGACTGCTTAAGTGGGACCGAACGAGAAGCACTTAGGAGCAGATGGGAAGTTCTAAGGGCATGTGCTTGCTACTCGAAAGCAGGCGGCATACAGCCTAGGCAGGGAGCTATAGTACCCCACCACAAGTGGGGGTGTCTTTGGGCGGGCGTCATCCATTGGTGAATTAGCCAGGGGTCTCCGAGAAACAGAACCAACAGGCCGGATATAGATTATGGGAGGAGATTTATTACGGGAAATGCCTTACGGAGGATGAGAAACACCAAGGTCTGCTGTCTGTGAGCCAGAGAACCAGGAAAGCCAGGGAGATCATTCAGTCTGAGTCCAAAGGCCTGGGGGTGTGCTGGGGGCGGTGCTGGGGGCGGTGCTGGAGGCGGTGCTGGGGGCGCTGCTGGGGGCGGTGCTGGGGGCGATGCTGGGGGCGGTGATGGTAGCAGTGCTGGGGGCGCTGCTGGGGGCGATGCTGGTGTCTTTTCTGGAGTCTGTAAACTGGTGTATGTAGAGACCCCTAAGAAATCAACTGATGTCTTTTCGGGAGCTCGGATGTCTGAGGGCAGGAGCAGATGAACGTCACGGATCAAGCAGAGGGAAAGGGGAACATGCCGTGGCTCTGCCTTTTTGTTCTATTTGGGTGCTCAGCAGACTGGCTGATGCCCGTGCACGCTGGTGAGGGCGTATCTCTAACTCAGTCTGCCAACTCGAATGCTAATCTCCTCCAGAAACACTCCTACGGCCACCCCAGAAATAATATTTCGCTTTATCTGGGACCCGCTCAGCCCAAGTCAAGGTGACACATAACCTCAACCGTCACAATTGGTGCCATCTGAGTACCCGATGGGGGGTGTTCCTTATGCCCGAGGATGCCCAGTTGCCCAGCACCATTTCTTGAAAGCCTATTGTTTCCCCGTTGAATTGCCTTGACACCCTCGTGGGAAATCACCTGGCCGTAAATCTCTGGGTTTATTTCTTGACTCAATTCTATTCCATCGATCTAAATGTCTATTTTTATGCCAGTGACACACCAACTTTTGTGTTACAAAAGTTACCATAGCTTTGTACTAAGTTTTTGAAATCATGAGGTGTGAACCCTCCAATTGGTTCTCTTTTTTCAAATTTTTTTTTGGCTATTCTCATTCCCTTCTATTTCCAAGTGCATTTTAGGACCAGCGTGAACATTTCTGTAAAAGTGGCAGTAGAGTTTTTGACAGGAACTGCATCGAATCTGTAGATCATTGGGGGAGGGGTCCTGCCACCATAACAATAGTAAGTGTTCCAGTCCCAGACGCTGGATGTCTTCCCATTTATTTGCTATTATTTTATTTCTTTCAATAATATTTTGTAGTTTTCAGAGTACAAGTCCTGCCCTCCCTTTCACTAATTTATTTCTAGGTATTTTGATCTTTTCGATGCTGCTGTCATGGAATCGTCTCCTTAATTTCATGTTTAAATGTTCATGGCTAGTGTACAGAAAGACCTTCTTCACGTTGATCTCATACCCTGCAATCTCGCTGAACTTGTATTAGTTCTAACAGCTTTGGAGCTGATTTCCTAGGGGTCTCTACATACACCGTCATGTCAGAACGAGGCGGTTTTGCTCCTTTGTTGTCCACCTGGATGCCTTTTATTTCTTTTTCCTGCCTAACTGCCTTGGCCGGCACCTCTGGAACAATGCAGAATAGAAATCACGGGGATGGACATACTCATCTTGTCCCTGACCATTCAGATTCCACTTTATAGACAGCAGTTAAGTGATATGTACAAAGGTTCCTGCTTTTATACAGATCATAATTCCATCGGGGATCACTGAATAAAAATAACATACTAGCGAGTTGCCCAGAGCCCAGGCAGATGATCGAGAAGGGATGAGGACCACTGGTCCGGAAGAACCCATCTGACACGTCCCTTCGAGGGGATGAGCAGCGCCAAGAAAGCCACGGCCAGGTAGCCCACAGGGGGAGACTAGGGTAGGGCAGAGGAAATCTGAGCTTGAGCTGGCGACGCCAGCACAACCCAAAAGCCTGGAGAAGGAGCCGAGACACGGTAGCGCAGGAGACTCGATGTGCATAAATGCTCGTCGAAGAGACGAGAATGAGCTCACGGACGGGCCACGGTGGCCAGGGTCGGGCACGCCGGGACCCGAGCTCGAGCCGCGGCTCAGTGCTGCGGGAGAGCTTCGTGAGCACCTCTCAGGGAGGAGGGCGGGATGCTTACGATTTAAGTTCCAGCCAAAGAGAAGTCACAGAAATAGCACAAGGACTAATGTCCAATTGACCCTCGGTGCCCTGGGCCCACGCAGCCAGCGGGCGGCCGGGAACGCACGTGCTGCTCTGTGCCGAGCGAGGCAGGGCAGCTCGACGTTAAACTCATGCCCAGAATCAACGGGGAATGCTGACCTTTATAAGATGCCTAAAAAGTTTGGTTGCAGCCAAATCCATCGACTTTGAAATTGTTGTTTTCTAAGGAAAAAAAACAAACAAAAAAAACAGAGGCTCAGGACCGCCCGAGATCCCGCTGCTTGCCGAGGAGAACGGACGCCTGAGTGCCGCTCACTGGGCTTCGCCGTCCATCTGCCCCCGACAGGGAAGGGCGCCGTGGCTAACAGCACGGTCCCGGAGTCGGTCGCGGCTGGGCCGGACGCCAGCCCCAGGCCATCCTGTCCGTGCTCCGTAGATGAGGCCCTCAAAAGCGAGCCTGGATTTTCTCATCTGAAAAACAGGTATCTTAACCGGAGCAGCTCATGTGGCTATGAATCACATGAAGTAAGTCTGTGAGGGTCCCTGGCCTACGGTAATCGCTAAAGAAAGGATAACTATTGGCATTAACGATTTACCCCATGGGAGGGAAAGGACCGATACGATGAATCTTTAGCACACGGCTTCTGATTTAGCAACTGGGGCCGAGGGACTCACTGGAATCACGTCATCGTGTGGAACCAGAGTGAGTTGGGAAGGGCCCCCTCTTCCTTCTCACCGCATGACGAGCAAGGAGGCAGGCAGGGGTGTGCGGGCAGAGTCACAATCCTGCCACGTCTCGGTGTGAGCACCTGCCCCCTCAACCCTCACCGAGCAGGACAATGTGCTCCAGTGCGTGCTGAGGGGGACGATGGAGAAACGGAAGGGGCGGATGTGGGAGGGGAGGAGGCAGGACAGGAGCCACCGAGACGCGGCATCTGCTTCCCGGCCCTGCGGGGCACAGCCCGGCTGTTCCGAATCCTCGGTCTTTTCAAGAAACTGTGTGTGGTTTGGGGCTCTCCAAGGTACCACGAAGTAACATCCTTGAAGGGGACCCTCCACGCATATTTGGGGACAAAGAGCCCGTTCTCGTCATAAAGAACTGCATCTTTCATCAGCGTGGCTGGGACAAACAGCATCAAACGAGAACGGAAAAGAGGGTTTTATTTATTAAAGCTACAACGTAACAAATTTTTATTTTGTTTCGTTTGGAAAGGGACTTGCTGACAGTGTACCATTCGTTCAGCTGAGAGCTCTCTACGCCCTGGGCACTGCAGACCAAGATTCTGCTATTTGCAGGGAGCGGGCTTTTAATTGTCGGAGCAGACACAGGCTTATGTAAATATTGAATTTGGCAGGTGATCGTAAATGCTACCAATCAGTCGAAGTAAACATTCAGAGTCCAACAGCACTTCCTGAGACAGTAGAAATGGTCTATAAACTACGGCATTCAGTGTGGTAACCACCAGCCGCGGGAGCTAAGTGAAGCGGGCTACGTCAGGAGTCCTTGCTCTGTGGACGCGGGCAAGTGCCACACATCGGGACTTTGTTTTCGCCCCGTTACAGAGCTGGGCGCTAAACATTTACCTGCATGGCAGTGGCTACTGAACACACGAAATGGACCTGGTGCCACCGAGGGACTCTGTTTTAAACTTTAGTTAATGTTAGCTTGTTTGACTTTAATGGACACGTGTGGCTACCGGTTACGTGATCGACTGCAGGTGACTGACAGGAGGGGTCGAGCTCTCTGGGAAAATAGCATTTCCAGCAGAGCGGGCAAAGGCCCTGGGGTAGAAGCGTCCCTGGCCTGAGCTCCGAATGGCCGGGGTGCTGGTGCGGCTGGCGCAGAGCGAGCTGGATGGGCAGGGGCGGGAGCGGGAGATGGGGCCAGGCTCCTGCGGGCGGTGGCTCGCGCAGAGGACTCCGGTGTGTCTGAGCAAGGTGGCATTTTAAGCAGAGGAGCAGCACGATCGGGCTCAGCGTTTTAAAAGAGACATTTTCGCTGCCGGACGGTAAGAAGCGAGCGTGTGGGCTGCGGGGAGGCAGTTCAAAGACGATTTCAGCTTCTTTTCAAGAGAGCCAAACACTAGGAACAGCCCAGGGATCCACTGACAGGGGAACGGGTAAAGACACTGTGAGATATGCACGTGGCAAAATCCTACCCGGCAATGAACAGGAAGTGGCGAGACACCAACGACACAGACCGTCTCGACATCATGCAGAGTGAAGGAAGTCACAGACGGCGGGTGCATGGCGTCACCCCGCAGGTGTGAACATCTAGATCAGGCGAGACTCCTACGGGAATGGAGAGCAGAGCCGTTCTGATGACTTCTGCAGGAGAAGGGGGTCGCCACGATGGAGGGACAGGGGAGAACTTTCTAAACTCCGTGCCTCGAGTAGCAGTGGTCGAGCTAATGAAGCACTTCGGACCTATGCATTTCACTCTTCATTACACCTATTTTTTTTAAAAGCCTTTTCCTGTTTAGAAAAAAAACAATGCAGCTCGCTGCTAGCGTTAATTTAACATCCTGCGCAGGAAGGCTACGTTTTCTGGGATTTGACATTTTCGGCGATCGAGAATGACTCTATTTTGTAAATGGAAAAACCGCTACTAAAAATAGCTAGCCGTAAATAGACTGATGTCATTCGTTTTCAAATACTATCGATAGACGAGAGCGATGTGAGCATAATAATCAAAGCGAGGTATTTCCTGGCAAACGGTGGGGCTGAGGTTAAGACCGTGATCCGCGAGTATTGCACCGAGCACTGATGACGAGTATTCGCGGGGCAAACAGGAAGTGAGTTAAAGACTGTTGCAAACCCAGGGAGAGAAAGTAGGTCATTCTTGGGTAGGTGATGTAAAGTTGCTAAGAAGTGCTTAGATGCCGGTGGAATTCTCCACTTGAGAGCTAGAACAACACAGTGACGTCGGCGAGAGCAGGGGGTGCCACAAATGCCATGGGAAGGGGGCTGTGAGGGGTCCCCAGGAGCAGCAGGATGGGTAGGGGCGGAAAGAAAGCGAACAGAATCACCGAGTTCGGGAGAACCAGGTCCCAGCTCCCTGCTGGACGCACCATCACGGCGGGGAGCCGATGACCGAGGCAGCCGGTCCCAGCTCCGAGCTCACGCCACCGGCCCAGAAGTTGGCCCCATGTCTGCCACCTGCAATTCCTGGTCCCTGCTTCATCACGGCTGCTGGCGGCTGGGTTAGGCCGTGAGTTTCTAGACTAGAGAAGTGAGTCGCGAGGCTGTGACTCCTCGACGTCCTTCCTTTCTTGGATTTCGCATTCGGGACGGCATCCGAAAGTGCTGAATGGGGTGTGCACACGCGTGCACGTGGACGTCGAGAGTCTACGGATGCGTCCTCGAGACGCTGCGATGATGTCGGCACGTGCGGTTTGTCCTCCGCAAACGCTAGGCTTGCGCCAGGTGGACAATCAGATGGGACAGGAGCCAGAAAGTTTCCTGTGCCGCCCAGGCTGCGGGGCCCTCCCCGGCGAGACCTCCCGTCCCACAGCGTGACTTAGCTGTCATCGTTTCTTCAAGGACAGGAGGAGTATACAGAGGCCGGGGAGAAATAAGGAAGGAAGGCGTTGTCAAGGAAACGGTGCTTCTGGAGGGAGCAAGTCTTTTCAAAGTCTTCCCGACCCCGGTATCTGCAAAGCGGGAATCCGGGAAATCCATTAGGGTGCCTGAGAGGGAGGGGAGGCGCCTTGCCTGGGGGGTGGGCCGACTCTTTGCCTCTCAGCTTGTAGATACATGTTGGGTCAATTTCCACCCAATTTATTTTCATTCTGAGTGTTCAATTTTGTGCGTCCCCTTAATTACTTTTCTTCTATTGGAGAAATATTAGATTTCCCCAGATCTTGCCGAGCTCGGCATGGTGCCCGCCTTGGAAATGTAAAGAGATGACTGCCCGGGTGATGCTGTCACTTCTCAAAGTCAGACGATGCTGCCCGGTTCCAGACAAAGGTGACGGGGGTCTTCCGGACAGGCTGCGGAAAGCGAAGCGAGCAGACGTTTCCGGATGCCTCGCCCCCCACCCCCCTCCCCCAGCGTCTGGCAAAATCCTAGCTCTGGAAGAGGTAGCTGGGCGGCTGGACAGCATATTGCATTATGTCTCCATGAATCACCCTGTCGTCCCCTTTCTAAATTGAAATCCACCCACGACGGGTCGATCTCTGTCTGGAAACGCGAAATCGCTGCGTATGCAGGGGGACACCGTTTTCTGGGCTCGCCATCGCGGAGTCTGAGTTCGAAGCGTCCCGGGCTGTAAAGCTGATGCACAGCTGTAACAAGCAGAGTGGACGGAACTCAGAAGAAGCTGGACGCAGAGAGGGGCCTAACCGCCCCCACGTCCGCCGGAGCACCATCGGGATTCTGCGTGGTGTGGGGGCGGCGAGGACCAGCAGCGCCAGAACCCAAAGCTCTTCGGTGTCGTCTTCTTAGAACCAGAGGACACACGAACTCTTGGGGCAGGTCTGTCACCCTGGGTGCTACTGACGTTTGGGGGTGGCTAAATCTTTGCGGTGGGGGGCGCTTCCTGTGCAGTGAATAACTTCGGGAGCATCTCTCTCCATTGTGACGAGCCAATCTGTCTCTAGACATTTCAAACTCCCCTGCGGTGGTGGTGGGGGGGCAAAAGCACCCCCTCAGAGAACCGCCATCTAAGGGTTAGAAGGTGGCCTGAGGTCAACCTCACAGAGCCCAGGGGCCTTTTCCAGCATTATCTTCCGATGGCCACGGGGCTCTGCTCGAACGCTGTGAAGAAGCTGAGTTTAGGAGGAAGCCGGTTTCCTGGGAGCTCACCTCCAACTGCTAAGAACGTCTTCCTTACACTGCACCAAACGCTCCCTTTCGGGAACTTCTCCGACGGCCGTTGTCCTTCCTAATGGCCCTCTGAACCTGTGAGAGCCGCGATCGCATCTGCCACGGGGAGAGCTGTCAGGACGAGAAGCGAGTTCTCGGCAGGCAGAGGGCGGGAGGGGACGCGGCCCGATGCAGACCCAGAGGAAGGGCTGGACGCTGACCCGGCCTGCGGGGTCGGCACAGTCTCCTGGCGGGGACCCTCGGTGCCCACTTGCCACCTGCCGACCCTACCGCCTCCCAGGACAAGCAAAGACGTGCTTTGCCGCGTCTGCTCATTCCTGCGGTGTAAGGTCAGGCGAGGTCAGGCGACCAGCGCCACGACTCAGAACCGGAGGTGGGGGGGATGGGAGGGGCGTGTGACGGCGAATTCTGCCCCTTGGACACGACACATGGGAACGATCTCAAGAGCATCGAAAACGGTGCCACAGAGCAGATCGTCGGGGAGCGATTTCTGGTTCCTTCCTACTTATGACCTTCGTTTTCAGTATCGTCGGTTTAATTGTCCTTTCACGTAATTTAGGTTTCCGTGGTGGCTCACACAACTCCCGATTGTCCCGCACGGGCCCCGACGAGCCAGCTGACTGGTCCCTTCGCTCTGATGCCCAGAAACGCGCGGAGCAAACACCCCGCAGCCGCTCGCCGCGGGCCGGCTGTGGTCTCAGGGCTGGCCCCGGGCTCCGCAGCGCTCCCGTTTTGTGGTTGGGCGGGGACAGCGAGGTGCGGGGGCTGGGAACTCGCCACGTGGCGGAGGGCGAGGGCGAACCCAGGAAACCCGGCTGGCGAGTCCGCAGTCGCGAAGGGCGGGGTGTTTCCCGGAGCCCCTGCGGCTCCTTCGATGCGTACACTGCACCTCGAGCCCCTTCCACTTCCTGGGCGGATGCCCCTTGTTTCACGTTTTGCTCTGCACGGGGCCCTGTGCCATCCGCCGACACCTCCACGTGTGTGCTGAGCCCAGGCTCTGTGCCGGGCTCTGCGCTGGGTGATGAGGGAACCCCCCACCCCGAATAATGGTCCCTGTCTTTATAATGACAGAGAAGGCAACAGGAAAACCCAGGGTCCTCACGGTGGCTCTGCCTTCAGGGCCAAGGGGCAGTCCTGGAAATGGGGGGGCTTTGTGGGCTTCTGCAGGTGTGATCTGGGGCGCTGGGAGCTGCGGGCTCGATCTCGAATACGCAGACGATTAAGAATAAGAGCGTTCATGGTTGGTGACACCCCGTGGGCTCAGAGCTCTGGGGAGGCTTCGCAATACCTGTGCGGGGGCTGCTGTGCTCCTAGGTCCCCGTTCCCACGAGACCCTACAGGGACTCCAGCAGGTGGAGCAGAGTGTCCCACGTGACACGGCTGGTAAGCCAGGGTTCGGACCACCAAGCGCTCCTCCCGTCTCTCAGGGGCCCGGGTTCAGTGCAGTGCGGTCTGGAGTTGACACCAAACCAGGAACGCTTAGAATGATGGGGAGGGCTCGGGGAAGATGCTGGAAAAGCCCTCAGCGTGGGCCAGGGGTACCGGCGCCTCTGGACATGACCCCTGGTCTGTCAACAGTGCGGGCGCAGCAGAGGGCTGGACGGCGGCCGCCGCGAAGCCGGACGGCCTGGCCGACGCCCTGGCCCCGCCCCTCACACGCGGGCCGCCTTGGATGACCTCAGAAGCCGCCTTGCTTTCCCCGTCAGGATCGAGGGCTAACCGGCGTCGGAGTCGGAGCTGTCGCCTGTGAGCCCTCGTGAGCAACACCCGTGGCTGACATTATCATCACCCGATTGTTATCTTAGTCCCAATTACCCTGCCCTTCCTGCCGCTACACTACATTAAAGCGTCTGGAGAGCCAGTAAAAGCAGCACCGACCGTACGCGAGCGGACCCTCGATCGGCAGCTCGCACTCGCCCACCCGCCGGACGTGCATTTTACATTATTAAACACCTCCCGTTTGCCAGGCACAGGGCCGGGACCTGGGGACCGTGATAGATAATACGGGGTCCGTCACTGCCCCTCCGAGTCGACAGGTGAGGTCCGTTCGCAGACGCTCCCCAGACTCTGAATCCCTTCTGATGCCTCGCGGCTGAAAGCCCGAGCACGTGTTTGAATGCTGCTCGCTCAAACAACTGGACTCGGGCCAAACAAATGTCCTTCCTATTTTCCCCTGGGGCGCTCTGGGTCGGCCAGGCACCGCAAGGAATGGGGGTTCTGGAGGCCGTTGAGGTCCACAGTCATATATTTTGCACCCTAGACCATAATAACATGGGGGGGGGGTGCCTGCGAGTTCCTCACATTCTGTCTAACGGGCCCTGGAGGGAGGGGGGAGGTGGCCTGCCCCTTCGATCCGGGCATCGCGGGAGAGCCAGCGTCCACACGTTCCCCAGGTCCACTGCCTTAGCGACCAGCGGGCCCCACCCGACTCCCCAGCTCACAGCCGGTTACTTCAGTTCTGGACGGGGACGCTGTCGCCACCTTGTACCGTCTGGTAGCTGGCCCAGACCTGACAGCAATCTGGTAGCCTGCTCAGAGTTCCAGGACGAGCTGAGACGCCGATCGCAAGGATGTTTACCTACTGCACCTTAAGGAATGTAGAGAAGAGACACAGACTGGGCGAGGAGAGTCCACATCGAATGACCGCAGAGGCACAGATGTATCCGAGTGGCCAGGGTCTACTGGCCACGAATTTTAGCAGAAAGGTAAAAAAAGACCCTTGGTTCCGACTCCAGCAAATTCGGTCCCATCTTTGTGCTGCCAGCCAGGGGTCGGCAGACATCAACTGTCACGGGCAAGACAGTAAATATTGTGGGTTTCTCGGGCCCTACGGTCTCTGCCGCCACTGCATTCTGTTGCCAACACAACAAATGAGCTCGGCCGCCTTCCAATGACACTTTATTTCTGGACAACGAAATTTGGATTTTGTATCATTTTCACTTGTCACGAAGTATTTTCTCCTTTCCATTTGTTTTCCGTCTTTTAGAAATGTACCCACCATTCTTGGCTGTACGAAGGCAGGTGACAGGCCAAATCTGGCCACGGGCCACAGTTTGCCAGCCACTTCCCTTCGACAATATGCTGGGCCACCTGTTTCTAGACACTGGACGATCTGGCTTGCCTCTGACACTGTGGCGGGCTGGCATGTATGCGACCTCCCTCTCAGTGTTTTTATTATGACAATTCACGAGCACACACAAAAGAAAATGACAGACGACTACGAACTACTCCCCAGCAGAGCCGCCCGCCGGCGCCGGCAGCCGCCACCGTGAGTTCCCACGCCACGTCGGGGGCGCCGCGTAGATGTGAGTAAGTGAACGGGCGTGTCCGAGTCCTCACGAGCCGGGCGGGTGTGCCGATAAATTAGGAGGCTCATTCGCCCTCGCCTGAACGCTGTCGTTGAGAGACAGAATCAGACGGGCGTGTTTGAAGGCTGGGACGTTTTTCCCCACCCTCTGGTCTGGTAGCAGGCCGTTCGGAGAACAAGATGGGTAAGGACCTTACGAGTCGAGTCAGAAGCAGGAGACCGTGGAACCGGGCCCGCGCCCATCCGCCCGTGGAGTCAAAGAGCTGAGGGCCGGACGCCGACGGACAGAATGTGTGGCTGCTCCTCGGGCCGACGCAGGGGATGGAACCGTCTCCTGGAAGGGGGTCCCCCAGCTCTGCCGCCTTTGCTCAGCCGCCCCAGCCTCTCAGTGTCACAAGGGGGCAGAAGCGAGCTTTGGCTCATCTCCCTCACGATTTATTTTTTTCTAGAAGAACAGTAAGTGCTTAGAGACGGAGGAGAAAAAAACAATCAGAGTTTTTCCATAAACCGAGAGGCCTGAATCGAGGTGGCAACGTGGGGACAGTAATGGCCAGGGAGGAGCGTCACGACGTGTCCGTCTGCGTGCAGCACGGTGTGCGGGCTTTCGAGGCAACGACGCGGTGACCTACTTTCGTCCGGCGTCACCTGCTTGGGGTTCGGCAGCGTCCGCAAAGGCTAACGACTTTGAAAACGACGGCTCGCACGGCGAGAGACGGCCGCTCGACCGCGGAGCAGCCGGACGACTCAGCCAGGCAGCATCCCGGTCCTGATGTGCCACCATCAGGATAAATCTCTGGATAAAACTGACCTGCTGGCGGGGGCGGACGGTCAGTCTCAATCCTCATCACAGAGGGACCGAGACCAGCTTCCACTGTGAAGAGCTTCTCACTGCCTCTGGACGGGGCAGCGGACAGAGCCTGGACTGCCGCGGTGCTTGGTCGCCTCCTGTGGCTGGCAGTGCCCTCCCAGGGAGGGGCAGAGTGTGGTTTTCCCCCCCACCCCCCTGCCCGCCACTCCTCGCTCCCGAGCTCGGGCCAGAATTCTTTAACTAAGAGAACCAGGTGACGAGGACAGTGTGCCAGGTCCCAGCTTTGGCCTCGGGAAGCCACGGATGCTTCTGCTTGCTCTGTTATGCTCGGCCATCACCATGAGAATGACATTTCCAGGCTAGAACCTGAGACAGTTACGATGCAGGTACGTCCGCCCAGCCGAGGCGTGAGGCCGGCCAGGATCAGCGGTGAGAAGCGCGAGACGCCCGGCCTGGCCCACCCTCGAAACAGGGAGAAAAAAATGAATGAATGTTGTTATAGGGCATTTGGGGGAGGGGCGGGGGTGGTGGTGGTTGTTACACAGCAGTAGCTAACTGATACACCGATCGACTTTAAACTTAAGCAGCCCACAAGAAGGAAACTAATTTTGCTGGAGAAAATAACTGTGATATATTCCAAGTTAAAGCGAAAGTGAGCCTGTATTTGATGTACAGGGATTTACGTGGATAACTGAGACGCTGTCCTATACGGGTCATGAAAACTATAATAAAATATCTTACCTAGGGATGCTAGCTGGCAAACATGGATATCAAATGTTTCTCGGCTCTGGCTGCACAGCACATTTATCTGAAGATCTGTCACCTGGGTCCCACTGCCACAGCTCAGGAATCCACTGGTCTGGGGGGGGGACACACGGATATTTTTTATAAAGCGCCCCGAATTGACTGTGCACTGCAGCTAAGGCCGATGCCAACATCTAAACGGTTACAGTGCGGCGGAGACTCTTAGCAAATTCTGGGTTTTTTTCTCTAACCCTGCATGTACTGATTTCACAGTCGCCCCGATATCAGATCAGACGGAGGATTTTGCGACGGAATCTGTGCTGCTTCCAGGCTCGTGAGAAATGTCCTGTTCTTCACCCTCTCTCTCTCATTAAAGTCTCCCCGAGTCATCGACCCCCTTTCTGTGGCCTTAATTCGTTCTGCGTGGCACGGACGTGAGCCGGGAGGGCGTCTCCCCCACGGCTCTCTCTGTGCTGCCACGTGTGCCCTACGATCCGCTCCTAAAACGGCCGGGAAGGACGCCTTGTGCCAGGGCTGCTGGATGTGTATCAGTGGACAGATGTGAGGCGGGCCGCTCCGGTTCCACGGAAACGAATCCTCGGCGCTCTGCCAGGCCCAGGGAGCTCGGAGCAGGATGCGGGGCTCGTCAGAGACCCGCGTGGAAGGTGAGTCTGCCCTCTGCTGCCCGCCAAGAGGCGGCGGGCGCCCGGCTGCCGAGTCGCACCCTGGGGTCCGGAAGGGGCTTCATTTATCACCCGGATGAAGCTGTGGAACTGGCGGCAAAGTTATTCCTGCAGCTTCCCTAGCCATGAGGGTGACGAGGGACCGAGCTGGTCCAGACCGCCGCCTCCCTCCCTAGAGGTCACCTGCCGGCCAGGGGACCCGGGGCCGGCACGCATCAGCTTCCTCACCTATAGACATGGGGCGACACGGGAGCCGCCTCGCGTGGGAAATTCCGGGAGGTTTCGGGGAAATGACACGGCCCCCCGTGTCAGCTTCCCTCACGGCGCAGGTATTAAGGCCCAGTCAGTGCTGGCGATTGAAACCACTGCAGAGATGGGAGCGAGATGGGAATCGACTGCCACGTCTGCCCGTTTCCTCCACGCTCGCCGCCTTCTGGATGAAGCCGGCTTCGGGATAATCGTAAGTCTGAATCGTTTTTGCTTTTTTTAAATCGAGATAAAATTCCCATACGTCTAGCTCGCCGTTTTCGAGCGTGCCGAGTGTGCATGCGTCTGTCCACGGGGCTGCGCGTCCAAGCCCCCGGGGGACCCTGTCCACCCTCCTCTCTCCCCGCTCACCCCTCAGTACCTGCAGCCACAGACCTCTCTGCCTTCCGGTTCTGCGGAGCTGACTGTTCTGGACATTTCGTTTCTGTGTGATCGTGTATAAATGGAATGGAAATAGATACTGCCCATGGCCTTGTGTGGCCATGCCTGAGCCATTTTTTTTTTTTAAGGTGAGTAACTCCCTGGATGCCCAAACATGGCGTACGGGGTAACCGGGGGCCGCCGGGGTTGCACCCGCCCCTCCACGCAGCTGGCGGTGGTGGCTGGTTCCTCCGCTTGCTGAAGGGGGGCTGGAAGCTCCCCGTGCTCGACACCGGCCGCTCTGCTTGTCCCCTCCCTGCTCCCTACCAGGTGGCCTCCCTGCTGCTCCCCGCACCCCGACACAGAAGTCACTGGGTAACCCACTGTCCCGCACGGAGGGGCAGCATCGTCTAACCAGTGCCGACAGAAGACCCGAGACACCGCGGCGCCCGTCACGTAAGCCCAGCTGCTGCTTTTGAGAAAGGGGCCGGTTCTGTCAAAGCCTTACTATGTCTCACCAGTTTGTGTCGTTTGCTACCGCGAAGTTCTCCGCAGACCGCTACTCAAAAAAGAGACGCAGTCGTCATTCCAGAATTCGTAACAAAAATAAGGGACTGCATGGAGTGTCACCAACAGGCTGCATTGTAATTTCTCCTCCTGGGATGTCAGAATTTTCTCTACTTCAATGAGCATTCTCGTTGGGTATTCTAATTACTGTGACAAATATCAAAATATTACCTCTGTTGTCACTGCGATCGACTTAAGAAAATGTCTTTGAATCTAAGAAGGCTTGTTCTGTTGCTTTGCTGCAGAATGAATTGTGTCTCCGTTGAGTTTGCACCATCTGGCAGTTGGCCGAGTGCTTCCTTTGGGCCGGTGACACAGGGCGATGCTTTTCCAGAGCGTCCTAGTGTGAGCTAAAGCCAGCGAGGCTTCCGAGCGACGTTTTACGGAGCTGGAGGGATGTCCAGGGACACAGACCACCAGCAAACTGGGGCCCAGAATGCTTGCGAATTCCCTCCTCCAGAAAACCTATTAGCCTGGTGGTTCTCAAAGTGGGTTCCCTGGACCAGTACTATGGGCATCACCTGGGAACATCTTAAAATTGCCAGATGCCCAGATCCCACCCTAGACTTGCCAAGTCAGACACTCTGGGCTGGGACCCAGTGACCCGTGTTCTAACCTTGGGCAGGTTAAGCCCTTCGGGACATGCCGAGGCCACTCGAGCTTAAAAAAAACCACTGTCCTACAGTTCCACGACAGAATGACCCACCAACGTGAAGGACAGAGCGATGCGTCCAAGATGTCACTCGAGCGGCTGTTACCAGCATCAGCAGCTTTGACAATC
This sequence comes from Pteropus alecto, assembly GCF_000325575.1. Lineage (NCBI taxonomy): Eukaryota > Metazoa > Chordata > Mammalia > Chiroptera > Pteropodidae > Pteropus > Pteropus alecto. The sequence continues at coordinate 1,988,653 of NW_006434829.1, forward strand.
TGGTCTGTCGCAGGTTGAAAGGTGAAATATCCTCCAAAGATATGTCCGTAACCCAGAAACTGGGACTGACCTCGTTTGGGAAAAAAAGTCTTGGCAGATATAATTAAGGATCTCAGGACAGGATTAACGCAGCTTATCCAGGTGGGCCCTAAACCCATCAACAAGTGTCCTTTAAGATGGCGGCCCCCAACCTTTCTGCTGTGCGGCCCGGTTCTTAACAGGCCACGGACCGGTACTGATCCACAGCCCAGGGGTTGGGGGTCCTGCCCTGGAAGGAACCTTGTTCACGGCTTGATTTCAGGCATCTAAGCTTCAGAACTGTGAGCAAACACATTCCTTCTGGTTGGAGCCTCCGTGTTTAGGGCGATTCGTTACGCAGCCCTCGGAAAGCAGCACACGGCCTGACCTGGATCCTGCACACATCTGGTCATGTGACCTCCAATATGGCTACACCCGGAGGAACCGCTTTATAACTCGAGGTCGAAGGAGGAGAAAAATTGCTCTTAAGGTCACACATTTCAAGGGAGCGTGGCACATCTACTCCTAGATGAATCGGGGAAGCTGCAGAACGAACTGATACACCGATCTGTGTCCCACCCAAACCCCTCTGCTGAAATCCTACCCCCCGTATGACAGCGTCAGGAGGCGGGGCCTTTGGGAGGTGACGAGGCCATGGTGGGGGAGGCCCTTGTGAACGGGCCTGGCGTCCTTGTAAAAGAGACCTCAGAGAGCCCCTCGCCCCTCCTGCACGTGAGGACACAGGGGGAGCATGAGCCAGGAAGCGGGTGCTCACCCACCGCCGATCCGCAGGGCCCTTGACCCCAGCCTCAGAACCAGGAGAAGGACGCGTCAGGGGCGGAGCCCCGCGGCCCACCGTGCGCCGTTACAGACGCAGACACAGGCCAGCGCCGACTCTGGCGCTCGCCGGTGCGGCTCCCGGTCCAGGGGTCAGCCACGGACTCTCCTAACTGCCATGCGGATGTGTCCTCTGCTGGAAACGCACAGCAGGGCCGCAGAGTAACCGTGGACGGTGGATGCGAGCCACACAGGACCTGCCCTGACAGCATCCGAGCTCCGTCCGCCACTCAGCTGCCCGAGTGTCAGCCCACACGTGGGCCGAGGCCACCGAAGCCAGCCCCTCCCAGCTGCCCAGTGTCCACACGTGTCCCCTAGAAGGTGGGGGGGAATTCCACGTACAGCCCCTCGGAGCCCCCGGGCGTTAGTTACGGCCTGCCAAGGCTCGGAGGGGTCCAGGAGTCGCGAAGCCTGGCTCCCTCCGATGAGCCTAGAATCTCCCAAACTTGTGCGGCTGCCGGATGCTTCTGCTCGGGAGCTTCTCGCATTGATCCCGTTTAACAGATGAGAAAACCGAGGCACGGGGAGGTCAGGTCGCTCGCCCAGCTCACTCAGCCAGGAAGTGGGGGCGTCGGGCCCACGGCCCAGGCTGCGCCAGGCCGGGGTCCGCGCACGCAAACACCGCGGTGCCTCCTGCTTACTGCCTCCCTCCCATTTCCAACCCGTCTAGTAAAATAACTCACGAAACTCTAACCTTACACGCCTTTACCTCATCTTCCCGGCTAGGCCCTGAGTCAGGGGCAGGCTCCACCGCCCCCCGCCCCCTTCCCATTTTGTTCAGTAGACGGAAGACCCGGATTCTGACCACGGTCAGAAATAGTCCTGCGCGCCAACCCCGGGAGCAGTCTGTGCTTCCACATGCCCAAGCTAATGTCACGTAACACCTTGGCCGAAGGGACCAAACGCACAAATCACTGCGTGGACGGAACAGCGGTGACTGGCTCAAAGCGGGAGCTCTCTACTGGGGGCGCCCTTGGGGCTGAACGGCCTGCAATGCACGTGACATCCCCACCACAAAGAGGGGCCCCGTCCCAAATGCCAGTGGTGCCCAGGCCGAGAAGCGGGGTTCACAGATGCGTGCCCCACAGTCGACTGCAGGGCAACGTAAGGGGGGAAACGCGGCGGGTTCAGGCGGGGGCTGGCGAATCTCGGCCCGCGCGCCCCGGCCCGCCTGCTGATCGCCTTTGTGAATCGTGTCATCAGTGTTGCTCAGTCAGCTGTGTGCGTCCTGTGCACAGCTGCTTCTGCAGTAGGATGGCAGAGCGGGGCTTAGTCACGACAAAGGCCGCCCGGCTTGCGAAGGTAAAAACGTTTCCCACTCGGCCCTTCAAAGTCCGCCCACGGATTCACGGGGTCCGCCCAGCCCCGAGCGTGCCTCCCTTGCAGAGTGAATGCAGCGTCACGGGCTGTGCTTACTCCCCGGGGCGCGGCTCGGTGGCTCGTGGTTGTCGGTGGGCTCTGCTCGGTCCCCGGCCAGCTCTGCGGCGTGTGCGTGACGTCCCCGCTGGCTTCCGGAACCGCACGCGTAGCCGATTCCCGGCCCCGCGTCCTCTCCTCCGCCATCCTGCGCCTGTTCCTTCTGAATCAGAAACTGCTGGGAAACCAGGCTCGCCGAGACCCGGAGGTAGCGGAGAAGCGGGCCGTCACCGAGCCACTAGAAGACCCGGTAGCCCACGCCTGAGCTCGAGAACCAGGGATGTCCACGGGGCAGAGCTGGAGCTGGCCCCGATGCACAGGAAATTCAGGCGGAAGGGGACAAACACTTCTCCTCCGCCGGAGTTCACTGGTTCGAGAGCATCCGCCAGACCAGGATGGAGCGGCGAGTCAGGAGGCCGCTCCCTCTGCCTTGGACGGTGGCCCGCCCCCTCCCGTCGCCTGGCGACAATGAAATGACTGGCCACCGGCCCATCGGGCGTGCTGCCCGGCACAGTGCGCTCTGGCGCCTCAGAAGCTGGTCCACTTAGAACACAAAAATGTCCAAATCGGTGTTTTTCAAATAGACCTCGCAAGCCATTCTGGGTTTGAAATCAGTTCAGTGGGTGTTGAGCGGCTTTTGTAAGCAACGAAGGACAACGGACAGCAAAATACCAGTTTGTCACACAAGGTAAGAGTAACTATTGCTTTGTGAAACTTTATTTTAGATGTAAACATACACGTGTGTGTGTGTATCCGCACATGTCACATGGATGTCACATAATATGTTACATAACACTGTTCCGCACACTCGCGCTCGTACGCGTGCTCTAAGTCACGATCCTAAATACACGTCTGCGCATCGTAACAAAGGTCAAGAAGCCCTGCGTGCCACGGGATCTGTATTTTCTGGCTTTGGCGGCTGGAACAGAAGCAGGAAGTCAGAAAGAAATATTCTCACTTCCTCACGTTAAGAAGCCACAGTCAGCACTTCCTTCTGGTCCCCTAAGAGTGACCGAATGTCAACCGAGAGGGGACATTGTCTACGAGGGCCAGATTCAATTCTCTGTGACCTAAGAAACCAAAATATTGGAGGGCTAGAGAGATGCCGCGGAAAAATAAAGTCCGACGCTTTTTCTCACTTAGTCTAAGGACTTTCACGGCTTTTGTTAGAACCATAACCCGTATTCTATTTTTTACCATTTTAACTGATTTTTACAAGTTTTGCCCTAAGTAACCATCTCTGTAAGCACAGATTTTTACGCGATATCCTTCCTAATGCACATACAACTCCATGGATAATTAAACAAATAGAAGTGTTTACGTACCGCCTAACGCCGCTGGCACCGCTGGAACTCTCTGCGAGAGCCTCACTTTGCACATCCTCCCCAAACCGATTTTCCCCTGTGACAGTCAGAGAATCCTTTTAAAACGCAAATGGATCTCCTTCCGGCTCAGTGGCCTCCCGCCCCTCCTGAGAGGGTCCAAGCCCCCACCCACTCCACTCACACCTCACTGGGGCTCCTCACCCCGGTTTCGGGCAGTGCCTGGAACTGGCCAACCTCCCTGTCATCCCAAGACGGGTCCTCTGTCTGGCCCACTCTTTCTTTGCATGATGAACACCTCAGCCTGCTCAGAGCGCTCACCTGAACAGGTGTGCCAACGCTGACTGGCTTCGTCACGCCCTCATCAGAGACCTCCCTGCCCGTCTCTGGGCCCCGCATAGCCAGGCCCCCCACCACCGGAGCAATGCCCTGCCTGTTTTTCTTCACACAGATGGTATTCACATTCAGGTGTGACCACGTGGCCTACACGCTTCGCCTCCACTGGGCCGTAAGTCTCAGGAGCACGCGATGGGCACATGTCGCGTTTGGCGAAGGAATGAACGAACAGGTGGACAAATGGACAGCTGCGTGGTTCAGAGAATCCTTTTTTTTCTTTTTTTTCTTTTTGCAGATGGAAATCCCGAGGGCTGGGGTGAGCAGAGGCTGCTCCCCGATGCAGCCATTCCAAGGCCGCGGGTCAGAACTCACTTCTCAGCCTCTTAACCCTGCTCTGTCCCACGCGTCACACGCTTCTTTGCAGAAACCTAAGAAAACATCCTGCAAATGACGCAGGAACTATTCCAAACCAGCCCAGGCCGGTGCCGGCGAGGCCCCTGACTTCTCAGGGCTCCAGGTCCGAATCTGCCTCCCGCGGCCGAGAGGCTCCGAGGCCGGCTCGGAGCGCTCGCTCCGGCTCACGGAAGAACAACCGGAAAGAGAGGGAGAGAAAACAAAACGTGGCCGAGCTGCCCCGCCGCGGACCGCGACAGTCGCCGCCGATTAGCCGCCTCGTTAAAACATAAACTAATTGAATTCAATCACAAGCAGCGGCCCGAGCCGGCACAGCCATTGTCATCGGAAACCCCGTAATGTTCACTCCCTACGAGACGTGACAATTCGGTGTTTTTATTAAGAAGACGAATTTCGCTGGCGTGGAATGGGAAGCCGCGGGCAGCCGCCATTGTCCCGTGGCTCCTGTCCGCCTGTGGCATCTTTTTAAAAATTTCCTAAACAAAGCGCTAAGGGAAGAACCCACCCAAATACATTCTGAGTATCGAGAAGATCGTGGCTATAAATAGTGCACGAGGAGGTTTTCCTTCCAAATTATCAACGTGCTTGATGCTTGCCATACACACGCACACACGCAGCAGAGTCCCGATCGGCTGGGGGCTTTCGATGGCAGCTGGGGCAGAGGACAGTCCCGCCTTCCCTACCGGACGCGGCTGGGAACCAAACCGACTCCATCTCTGTGTCTCAGATTGAAGTTTCACGCTGTGACCAACCTCGCTGTCCTGAGCAAGCCGGTCGGGACTTTCTAGTTGAGGATTAGCCGTGCTCCCCAAAATGCCGCCATAAGTGTTTTTGTTAGCAAAGGCTGGGATGGCACCACCGCCGAGATGAATCTCAAACTGGTCGAACTGCGTACGAGTGATCGTCCATCGTGAGACCACCGGGGGGTACGACCCCCAGCGCCTACTGCTTTCTATGTCCCTTCGTCTCGTCAATCATTGGTACCTGAGTTATGCTACCATAGTCCGCGAGAGAGTAACCCGTGCAGAATTACGGGGTCATCTGTCTGCTCCGACCCCGTCTTCCCGTAAGTCAAGGATCCTACAAAAATTCCGTTATATAAGCTATGGAATTGCCTGCTTCGCCTTTCAACCTGAAGATACTTCTTGTTTCAATGGACACTGTGCCGACCGTCGGGCATCCACCCACGCAGCCAGACCTTGGCGCGTCTGCACGTCATCCGCACGTCACCAGCAAGGCCTCCCCTCCTCCCTCACGCTAAGGCCCTGCCCGCTCTCCAAGGTCCTGACCTGAAGATACTTCTCGTTTCGATGGACACTGTGCCGACCGTCGGGCATCCACTCACGCAGCCAGACCTTGGCGCGTCTGCACGTCGTCCGCACATCACCTCCTCCTCACGCTAAGGCCCTGCCCGCTCTCCAAGGTCCTGCTCCAGGGCTCCCCAGCCTGCACGCCTGGCACGGACAGCGCAGGCGACGCTAAGACGCATAGCGTCCACGTTTTGGGGAATCGCTCCACCCTCGGGACCCCGTATCCTCCCTGGGCCCTCTGCTCGGAACGCTACTTCCCTGCCCTGCTCTGTCGTTTTTTAAAATTGTGATATTTTATGTAATAACTATGTGCGGTGCCAGACGGGTATTAGATTTATGGGGAGGTTCACTTATCAGTTATTTAAATGTCTAGCCCCCACGCTGTACACCTGTCACCAATACAATATTGTATACCAACTGGAATCCCCAAAATTAAAAAGAACATTTTTTTAACTTTCGATATTTTATTCATTATGGGTTGTTGTCTCAGTTTGATATTTGAAAATACTGCATTATGATATCGTCTTTGCTTCGGAGTCTGGAGGCCTGTTAAACCGTGTGCCGAGGCCAGCGCCGTGCCTGC
>NW_006434829.1:1995956-1999946 GCF_000325575.1 Pteropus alecto
TGCCACCCGGCACCCCCCCGCCCCCCGGCCGCAGGTGTCCTGCCTCCAGCGGGCAGAAGGGAGGACAGGGTGCGGAAGGCACGCACGCTGAGCCTGGGAGCGACATGTCACCTCACACCGGCAAGTGCACGTTTCGCGGCCTCGTCGATGCCAGAGGAGCTGGGGGTACAGTGTTCGGCCCGGCGGCCACTCACGGGGGGCAATTCTACACTAGGAAGATGGAAGCGCAGATGCTCGGTGAACCGGCACCTCCGCCTTCATCACAGAAGCTGAGAGAACAGCACGCTCATTCCTCCAGCTTCCACGGCAGGCACACGAGGCCACGGGACCCAGCTCTGGTTGGTGACACGCAAGGGCAAGTCTCCGGGAGACCACCGGTCCCGCTTCTGCTTCCAATAAGAGGGGGAGTCACAGCTGCTGCTGGCCCTTGTGCCTTCCTCCTGCTCGGATGTCACCCTGGCGTCCGGAGCAGCCATCTGCAGGCATGAGGGACGACGAGGGCATCGCAGAGACACTTCTCCAAAGCTCTGACAGGGCTGAGCTCTGCCGCTCGGGCTGCCCCTCCCGCTCTTTCGCTGCATGAGGAGAGCGGACCACTCCACGTGAGCCCCGCCATCCGCGCATCCTGGTACCCGCAGCCGGAAGCATTCCCGTCTGGCACAGCCAAGCCCAGGGACTCATCTTCCTCCAAAATAAATGTCACTCGACTCCAATAAAGTTTACAGGTTATTGTTCCCTTTGGCTTTTATACACGTGGGCCTCGGGCCCTTTCTGCCCCTGACTTAGGATTGAGGAACCTTCATAAGTTCCTAAGTGAAATGAAAGAGAGATAAACGAGACGCTGCCCAGCGGGTCAGAGTCTGGTTCTTGTTCGGCGGGACGTCTCCCCGCACAGCCGGGCACCCCGACGCTTCCGCCTGGGTGAAAACCCAGCTCCGATGCAAACACGTGGCCTCTTCGACCTCGTGGGACCAACGGTGCTGGGGACACCAGAGGGAAACGCACAAGAGCTACAAGGGAAAGCGCCGGACGCGCCGACGGGGAGAGAAAGTTCTTTCCGGGAGCCGCTCGCCTCCCCCTCCGACCCGCGATGCCTCCGCCCGGTCCGCTCCGCACCCCGCCTCCCGCGTTCTCCCCGAGGAATCGTCTGTGATGCCGCGTGAGTCCCCAGTGCCAGGCCTTTCCGCTAGAGGAGAGTTCTCCGTGGCCCCCAAGGAACGAGAACCTTCATTCGAGATGCTTCGTGACCGGGGAAGGCGTTTCTTTCCCCTGGCGAATGGCTCCTGACCACCTACTGCGTGCCCGGCACCGTGCTAGGGGCTGGGGTGGCGGGAGGAGCGGGAGTCAGCTGTGGCCTGTCGGATGTCACAGGGGAAAACAGAACCTGTTATACACGGCCACGGGGAGCTGAGCGAGGGCCTCCCGTGAAAAGTGGCACCCCGAAGACCACTTCGTGGGTTACACAGATCTCTCGCCGCTGTGCTGTACACCTGAAACTAACACAAAATACGGGTGAATGTCAACTGTAACTGAATGATGAAGAAATAAGGGGAAAATGACAACCCCACGTGTGACGGGAGGACTCCAGAGAGCTCGAGAGGGAAGGAGCTGACGCGGTCTGATTTATGTTGTTTACGGATCTCCCGGGCTGCGGCTGAAGCCGGGGTGAGGCTGCCTGGGGCGCGGCTGGCCGGGCGGGTGACTGCGGAGGCTGGGCCTGCAGAGGTGGGGAGCAGATGGCGGGACGGAGTCGGCAGGACCGGCTCAGCGACGGAGAGGGGGCCTGACTCGTGGGCCTGGGGCCCGACGGCCTGGCGGGGCACGGTGGCAGTCCCGGAGCTGGAGGAGGCCTGGGGAGAGCGTGACATCGCTGAGCCCCGTTTGGTGAGACGCGGTTGGAGGGGGGCGCGTGGGCGCGAAGGGCCAAGGGCTTCGCGTTGTCTTCGTGGCTGGAGATAGAGAGCAGGCGCCCAAACTGAACGTCGCCCGCGAGGCTGGATTCACCAGGCGAGGACACAGGGCGGAGCTCGGGACCCCACGCAGGACGCGCGCAGCACCCGCCGGCCGAGCCCACCTATGCGCAGCCTCTTCCTCGCCGTCAGGACTCCGGACACAATCATCTTTCTGTCCTTTGAACTGGCCGAGCTCGTTCTGGCCTCAGGCCCTCTGCCGGGCCCTTCTGCCACCTGGCTCACCCTCCCCGCTGATCGTCTCAGGGCCAGATCCCTTCTGCTACCCGATTCTGCTCCAATGTCATTTGCTCAGGAAGAAGGTCCCTGAAAACATGATCGAGAAAGAACCACCCTCACAGTCCTATTTTCCTTTCCTCAGAAAGCTCACTGATATTTAAAGGAGCGGGGCTCGTGCGCGGGGGGCTGTTCCGCTCACAGACGGGGTGGCGGGCTCTGCGGACAGCTGAGTGTCTGCCGGCGCTTACCGGTTTATTTATTGTGCGTGCCTCGCTGCTGGAATGTAAGCTCCAGAGAGAAAAGGTTCTTGGGCTATAGAGCATCTGGCACATAGTAGGTGCTCAATAAGTCTACGTGGCACGGTAAAAAGGCTCGCATAATTATCTCAGGAACTTTTGTTTCTTCATGTAGACCACGGCTTTTAATTCTGCTTTTGTAAAAACAGATGTGAAGGGGACACTGTCTTCGTTCCCAGAGCTTCGAGGACATTAGATGGCAGAGAAGAGATGGCACCTGGCAGGTCTCTGCCGGCCTGCGAGCGGTGGGTGGGCTGGATTTCAGCCCCCATCATCCCCTCGGCCGAACCCGCGTGAGCAGTGACCAACCTGTGCAGCCGTGCACCCTGCAACGAGGCGCAGTGGAAACTTCGCTTCACTTTCTGGGGGTGTCGGGCTGATCGTCCCCAGGCTAAATCCATTTTCCCAGACCTCTTCCCTCTTCCCTCCCTTCCACCCCCCCTTCTCTCTTCCCTCCTTTCCTTTTAGTGCGTAACCTCCATAGAGCTTCTGAGTACTCGACTATTTTGAATGGCTGCAGATGGGGTGCGCTTCGCTCTCCAGCTGTCCGCAGAGCCCGCCACCCCGTCTGTGAGCGGAACAGCCCCCCGCGCACGAGCCCCGCTCCTTCCCCGGCCTCTTGCGGCACCAGAATGAGGAGAATCTCTCGCGGCACCAGAATGAGGAGACTCGGAACACGCAGGAGAAGATGTTAGGATGCCAAGCGCCTCTTTTTCCCCCTTCTAATGAACAGCTGCGAGGAGCCAACTTTCGGAGGTAGAGTTTACACACGGATAAGATGAGAGGGTTTTTAATTTGGGTCGTTGACGAGGTCACCAATAGAACTAAGTTATTGTTATTTATTTTCTTTTCCAACATGCCTTCATTAACTGTCTTTTAAAAAACGGTACGAAGAAGACCAAGGCTTTTGATGAACGCACTTTCTCTCGCTTGCTACTCACTTTCAAATTAAGCAACGGCTGTGGCCGAGCGGTCAGAAGCCGGGCAGCGCCCCAGCCCACTCCGCCTTTTCCTTGGCGAGGTCCCGTCGAGGCCACCGGCCGACAAGACACTTTGCTTTGAAATCTCCAGAGGCAAGAGCCCAAGACCCGCAGATGACAACAGACCAGATCGGACTCAGATAAGGAAGTGACAAGTGTCCATGGACCTCCCTGACGAAGTGTGGGCCGAACGAAACGCACCAGCTCCTCCCCAGATGACTGACTCTGCTGCTCTGGCGTGTCCAGCATCCCTCTCTCTCTCTCTCGCTCTCTCTCTCTCTCTCTCTCTCTCTCTCTCTCACCCCCTGTCCGCTGCTTCGGCTTCCTCACAGCATGGTGGCCTCAGAATAGTCAGACTTCCTACATCAGTACCTTACGGGGAAAGAAAAGCCAGAGCTCCAGGTGGAAGCTGCAAAGAATCCTTTGACCAAGGCTCCAAAGCCCTACCACGTCACGTCTGCTGGGCGCCATTGATGAAAGCCGGAAAGAGGCAGCCCACGGTCAAGGGGACAGAGGCACAGACTC
>NW_006434829.1:2000691-2009111 GCF_000325575.1 Pteropus alecto
GCGTCGCCCAATCAGGACGCAGCCAGGACAGCGAACGTCAGCACTCAGGCACGCGCCAGAAGCCAGGAGCCGCCCAAATGTCCTTTGCGCACAAACCTCCGTTTGGAGCGACCTGCCTTACCCCGTTTTGAGGCTGAGGTTACATGAGGGGGGGACAACAAGGACATCATGTCCCAAATCACTCGGCCACTTGCTCTTGTGGGCCAGGCAGAACGGTCCCACAGCCCTGCTGGCCATAGCACTGTGCCCTCGGGGTGCTGTGACCCTGAGCCAGGCGCCTCGCATGTGCTCAGCGAGGCCAGGCGGACCTTCCCCGAGTGCGGCCCGAGCGTAAATATTTCAGCCCCGGCAGGCGGGAGGCCAAACGCGAAGTCAGAACTCATACAACAGGGAGGAAACCAACGTCCACAACGTTTTTTGACGCCGTCAAGGCAAATCCCATCACTGTGATCATGCGACAGGAACCCCACGCAGGATCCGCTGCTCAGGGTTCACCCCGTCACTGTCACCGAAGCGTGGAGGAAGCCGCGGGTGTGGCAGAAAGGTGTGCCGTGGCCCTGTCATTTCCGGGCACCGCAATATGAACGTCATATGATTTTCACGTGTCATGCATTTTTCTTCTTTGGATTTTTTTTTTTTTAATCCTTAAAAAAATGTACAAACCATTCTTAGCTTGTGGGCTGTGTGATAAGAGGTGGCGGGCCACAGTCTGTGGCCTCAGCGAGGCTGGAAGCGCCAGCTCTAATGAGCCACTTTTACTTCAAACACGACTGTTGCGTGTGGTTGGCCGTTTCCTCTTCGGTTGAAAGGGACACCCCCTAACTCGGAGTCTCCCTGGCTCTGCCCCTCTGCTAGGCCAGGGAGCAGGGAGGACGAGGCTCAGCCCTCCACCCGCAAGGGCTCCTGGCCCAGGGCGATGTCGGCCACGGGCGACATGCAGCACGATTCCCCAGGGTCTTCTAAGGGTCTGATATCACTTCTCCAGGGACGAGTGACCATGACTGAAATACACAGGTCACTTTAGGTGACCTCCATTAAGAGAGAAAGACCCTTAGAGCCCACAGGGGCTGCCCAGGTCCCGAACGTGGACAAGGTCCCAGAGACGGGGGGCGGGACTTGCCGGTCGTTCCCTCCAGTGTTTCCCCGGTGTCCCCTCTGACCGCCATGAGTGGGCGACCTGCTGACCGTCCCAGTTACCTCCCACTGGCAGACGAAGCGCTTCATCACGGAGGGCGGGGCCTGGCTTGAGCAGCTCCTGGGGGTCAGAAAAGCACGTTGTGACACCAGATGCTATAATTAGGCACCTGCTCTTCGCGGACAGGCGGCTCCGTAAACCTGAGATCCGGAGAGGGGCGACCGCATCGGGGTCCCTGCCGCCCTGCTGACAAACGGGGGGCGGGGAGCTTAACATTTTCATTTCTTTATTTTTGGTGCAGATTTCATTTAGACCTGATGAATCACCTGCTTCTTAAATAAACTCTACGAATGTCAAAAGGTAGAAGGATTCTGCGTCATTTCGTTTTGTATTCATCTAGTACCACGTTTAAATAGGAAAAACGGTTTTCTTTTAATCACCTTGACCCAATTTTAATCTCCCACCTGGCAATGAATGTGTAGTTCCCAGAAATGTCATTTAACCCGGGAGGAAAGGCTTGGGAAACGATTACGGCTCGGGTCTCTCACGGGCGATCTCTGGAGAGCCCCAGGCTTCCAGGCGAAGGGCCCGCGGGAGTTTTAAAGCATCAAAGCGAAGCGGAGAAGCGGGCAGATGACGGACGAGGGGAACACAGGTGGAGGCGCGGACGGAGCAGGTGGAGGGTGGACGGAGCAGGTGGAGGTTAGACGGAGCAGGCGGAGGTTGGACGGAGCAGGTGGAGGTTGGACGGAGCAGGTGGAGGCGTGGATGGAGCAGGACGCAGGCGGCCCTGGAAGGCATCTGGAAAGAGAGGCGTAAGACAGGGGCGTGGACCCAGCACTCGTGAATGGCTGGACGGAGCCGGTGGAGGTTGGACGGAGCAGGTGGAGGTTGGACGGAGCAGGTGGAGGGTGGACGGAGCAGGTGGAGGGTGGACGGAGCAGGTGGAGGGTGGACGGAGCGGGTGGAGGGTGGACGGAGCAGGTGGAGGTTGGACGGAGCAGGTGGAGGCGTGGATGGAGCAGGACGCAGGCGGCCCTGGAAGGCATCTGGAAAGAGAGGCGTAAGACAGGGGCGTGGACCCAGCACTCGTGAATGGCAGCCCCGTGCCAACGCAGTGTCAACAGATCTGATGGCAGTCGAGTGACAGCTCGAAGTCCAGGAGAGTTCAATGTTGAGGTCTCTGTGCCAAGCGACAGTGCTGTCTGCATCTCAGACGGGCAGAGCCGACCCAGAAATGTGTGAGTGCGAAGGACGCACAGCTCCGTGGGGCCCAAGCTGGCTGCTCCTCAGGCTGACTAAGTATTGGGGCGTCTGCTTCATCCTCAAGCGGGTACACGGATGGCTGCTGAATCCCAGGTGTCACGTAAGACACCACGACACCCAGGGAAAGAAGGGGAAACGTCGAGTGACACAAACCGGGACCCGTGCCCATTCCTGAATCAATCAGTGATCAAAGGAATGGATTTCCATTAGATCAGCTGTGCGAGCTTTAAGACAAGACTTCAAATTTTTTGACACCCCATCAGGATGTGGGGTCTGTGTCTCCTCCTCTCTGCGAATCTGGGGAGTCTTGTAAAAGCTTCAGCCACTAGAGAATGGCAGAAAGGACGCGTGTGACCCCCCAAGCGAGGTTCTAGGAAGGCTTTCTTGGAGGAAAGCCAGCTGTCATTTAAGATAGCTTGTGAAAGCTTCAGCCACTAGAGAATGGCAGAAAGACGCGTGTGATCCCCCAAGCGAGGTTCAAGGCATGCTTTCTTGGAGGAAAGCCAGCTGTCATTTAAGATATGTGACGACCCAGAGGCTGCCATATTAGAAAGATGATGACAGCCCAGCTGAGCGCCGGCACCAACTCGCAGCCATTTGAGCGTGCCATCCTGGCCGTCCAGCCCAGGAGAGCTCTCAGGTGACTTCGGCCCCAGCCGACATCTCTATAACTTCACAAGAGACCCCGCGAGAGAACCGCCCAGACAAGCCCTGTGCCACAAAATCACGAGCAAAACCAAATGGTTCCTCTAAACTTCTAAGTTCCAGGGTAATTTGCATACAACGGTACAAACCAGAAGACCCATCGCATCAACTTCCGGAGCTGGGGGAGGGATCGGCAGTCCCCGGGGCGCACGGATGGGTGGGAAGGGCGAAGACCTGAACGTGGACTCAGTCGAGAGTCCGTGACGGGGGAGGGAGTGGGTGCCGCCGGCAGCGTCTTCTACAACTTGGACAAAGTCAGTGCGTGAACCTCCCGTGAGTTAATCTGTGCAGAGCATTAACACGGTGTCTGACATGTAATCGGGACTTGATAAATGATAGTTATTTCTATTACTTTTCTAGGGGTAAATGTGCTTAAGCGTTCCTGATATACCTTCTGAAGAGTTTGCAAGTCGAATTCAGTTATCTCGTCTACTTCCTTGTTAATGTAGGTGGGAAAAACGCACGGAGGCCAAGACAAATAAATCTCCCTCCCGACTGGGGCCCCCCGCGGCGCGACGTCTCCCCTTTACCCGTCTCCGCCTCCCGACCGTGGCCCCCATACATCCTCCTTTGCTTTTCCATAGTCTCTCCCCGTGTCGGGATTTTTCTCACACTTAAGTACCGGGGTGGTCATCTCTCCATGCCGGTCGTCCGTCTCTCTTGGTTTCCCGCAGGTGCACAAGGAGCCAACTGTCGCCCCCTCTCCCTGTGAAACGGCCCTGCGCTGAGGGCTGCCCCGCCCCCCACACACTGGCCACGCTTGGCCACGCTCATCCACGCTCATCCACACTCATCCACGCTCATCCATACTCATCCATGCTCATCACGCTCATCCACGCCCATCCACGCTCATCCACGCTCATCCATGCTCATCGTGCTCATCCATGCTCATCTACACTCATCCACACTCATCCACGCTCATCCACGCTCATCCACGCTCATCCACGCTCATCCACACTCATTCACGCTCATCCACACTCATCCACACTCATCACGCTCATCCACGCTCATCCATGCTCATCATGCTCATCCATGCTCAGCCACGCTCATCTACACTCATCCACGCTCATCCACGCTCATCCACACTCATCCATACTCATCCACGCTCCTCATGCTCATCCACGCTCATCCACGCTCATCCACGCTCATCCATCCTCATCCATACTCATCCATACTCATCGACGCTCATCACGCTCATCCATGCTCATCCACGCTCATCCACGCTCGGCCACGCTCAGCCAAGCTCATCCACGCTCATCCGCTCTTGTCCCTACGCTTTCGGCCTGCTTCCGGGGGGCTTCCCATGCCAGAGCGTGGATGCTTGTAGACTTTACCAAGTATGGCTGCCACCATCACTCCCACCTCTCCGGCCCTTTGCAAAGGGGCTTTGCAACTCCTCCCACCGAGCGTCAGCTGTCCCCTCTCCTGAACTCTGGGTTGGCCCAGGGACTTGCTTTAAGCCTGGCGGTTTCTGAAGTTGTTCTCTTGAAGTCGTTAGCTCCCACGTAAGGAAGCCCAGAGACGATGCCGCGGGGACCGTATCGGGAGAGACCGTCTCCAGCGGTCCAAGAAGACAAGGAGACAGAGACCCAGGAGAGAGACCAGACAGAGGCGAGGCCACCTCAGAGCCTCCGGCCCAGTGGCAGCCGCACGAGGAAGCCCAGCGTCCCGGCCGAGCCCCGTCTGATCAACCTGGGGAACCACGAGGGGGTGGAATACTATGTGGTGGAATACTATGCGGTGGAATACTACGCAGCGATAGAAAACGAGACAGGTAAAGCACCTGGATACAGACCCTCGGTCACATGGCAGTGATTGAAAGGTCGACAAGGTCTTATCTCGCATTTCCTTCTTCAGCAATTATTTCTGGGCGGAAGGCACGTATTCGGTTCGCTGGGACAGCCACGTGTGCATTCTCGCCACAGACCTTCTCACATCCACGTACTAAAACTTCCCTAATGTGCCAAATATTTCTCTTTACCACAATTAGCCTTTTTGACACATAAATTTACTAGAAAATAAAACTTTATCTTACTATTATGAACAGAAAACTTGCATCACTGGGTAAGAATGGAAGGTGACCATGACACTAAACTGTGATTATCACCGTCGAATGACATCGACCCAGGGACCAGAGTCGGCGCACAAACCACACGCCCTAACTCAGGGCGTCCAGTCCCCGCGTAGAAACCGCAGAGTCTTCCACGTTCCGTTTGCCTTTTCTGTCTCAGATCATTTCTGGGTCTAAGTCTTGTCGAAGGAGACGTCAGAAAGATTCCTTTGGGTTTAATTTTGTTCTTTTCACTTATCACTTTACTTTTAAGTTACTCTGTTTCACTGTCCGGTAATGGCCAGCCTACCCACAGAATGTATCCTCCATCAAGACCTCGGTCCGTTCTGCTCAGTATGTAGGGACTGCACTTAGTAGGTCCTTAATAAGTATTTATTCACTGATATTAATAAATGTTAACAAATATTTATTAACTAAAGGCATGAATGAATCTATTATGATCTATGGCTCCAAGCCTCTAACTCACCCCACAATCAGGAGTAAACTTGTTTGATTATAAAGACCCTCTTGGGGAATTTATTTTTCATAAATCGATATTGTTTGCACAAACCCAAAGCGAGATGCTCCCCCCCTTCATATTTTAGTCGGCATCGCAATATATTTTGGATGGCGTATTTATTTTCTGCCAAGTAACAATAGGTCTGATGACAAATGCACAGCTCTGATGCTCGAGGAAGAAAAATGCCTGATTAATCAAACCCGCAAAATACGCGGCCCCCCTTCTCACAGGGAGGTGGGGTGGGGGTGACACACACAAATTAAAACGGATGAGGAGGATCAATTTTCCGGGCACCAGAAGGCAAAGGGAGCCAGAGCGAAGTCAAAGGCACATTTTTAGCTCTGTTTGTCTATATTTCTTTTCTTCTTATACTTAAGACAACCAGACAAAAAAGATATTCACTCTCTCTTCATTAACCATCTTATCCTATCTTCCCCTGAGGCGCGAGGACAGAAAATCGACGTACGTAAATATAATACTCAAAAAGTATATTTTTTTTCTCAAAGGGGATGACACCTCAATATCCCCAAATCTACATTCTTAGCAAAAGTAAGTGGCAACTAACCAAATCTCCGATACCCATGTCTCAATGGGGCTTTCACTCTCCGACTAAAGAACCACAAATGGAAAACTTCAGATCCATTTTTGTTTTCAATAAAAATCTTGTTTAACAGCGTCATGAATATTCATGCTGTCGGCTTACTTCCAAATAAAAACAAGAGGAGCCAAATGAAACAAGGGGAAAAAAAAAGTAGTTCACTCAGCTGCACAAAGGTTTGAAGGACAAGATTTTACGTTTTAAGACATGTGCATCTGTTAAAAAAAAAATAAACGGAAAAGAAAAAAGAAACGTACCATAAACAGAGCACGGAGAGTGCCAGCGTCTACATCAGCATTTCTCAAATCCTAGTTACGTCCTAACTGGCTTTGTGATGTTTGTCACACCTGACAACCAGCCACCTCGTCGGTTATGTAATGCTGTTTTTCCACTGATGAATTCAATCTGGTTTTGCTAAAAATGTAGCTTCAGTTCTTATCTATGACCTCGGTAGATTGATAAGTTAGTTATAATTTTCTTGTACATATTCAAATAAATTCTAATTGGTAACGTAACAAATACTAATTGGCGTGTCCACGCAGTAACTAGACCTTGGCCCACAGCCGGTGGCGCGTTCGCCATTCCTTACGAAAGAGTCGTCTAGCTGAGCACGGGGCACTTCACGGGCCATCGCTCTTCACGTGCCGGTCACCGATAGCCGACCCTATCCGCCGAGGGGCTGCGGGACACCGTGGAGAGACGCCCGATCTCAAAGCCTCGTCCTTGTGGGGTTCCACCATAAAGGCGGCTGGACTCACCCTACACTGGATCTAGACGCCGAGCGGCCAGGCTCAGGGCTTCGGACCCACCTTCTCCCCGATGCTCTGCCGATCAGCCACGGGGGGCCATTTAAGCTAAAATGGATTAAAATCAAATCTAATCCGAACGTGGCGCCTCCACCTCCCCAGCCACATTGCAGGCGCTCGAGGCCCATCACGGGGAGAGGCTGCTGTGCCACACGGCAGACACGCGGGCCATTTCCCCCAGAAAGTGGACCCCTGCCCCGACTCCCCGGGGTGACATTTAGTAACGCGCTTGTAAAATCCACGACCACGCACCCCTCCACAGGCAGACGGGGATCCCCAAATCTTCGTGGGCATGGCGGACACGTCACTGGAAGACGCTGGAATCTACTGGGTAGGAGATTCACTCCCGTCTGATTCTGGGTGTCAAATGTGCCATCCTCCCCCGGCAAAGAGTTCCCACAAGGAACGTTCTGGGCGCTCCGCCGAGGCATGCACCTTTGTTCGCTTTGCCGGCTGCACCACTCATAGGGCAGCGCCCAGCCCCGAGACGCCCGGTCTCCGCACGGCGCATTCCAGAAAATCACCGTCACTCCCTGTACCACGGACTCGTGACAACATCGAACGAGAATGCCATTTCCTCTTGGCCTCGGTCCAAACGCAGGAGCCATCCTAACGAACTGTAAACAGACCCAAAGCGTGGGCTAACAAGCAGCTCTCTGGTCCGGAAGCTTCTTGCAGCGAAGTAGGTTAATGCAATTAACGGAATAGAGCCAGCGACGGGAGCCCGTCCGGCCACCGACCCTGGATGGAGGGAGCCGGGACCGTAAGGGGATAACTCCAGCGATCAGGAGAGTAACTTAAGTCCCCTAAGTCTGGGAGGGCCTCGCGGGGGCGGGGCGGGGGCCATGACGGAGCAGAGCGCGGAGGCACCCCAAAGCAGCCGCGAGCCGAGCGGCTCCAGCGAGTGAAGCGGACGTGGTCGTAACGTTCCGATCTGACTTTCAAGAGAAAACCGCATCCTTAAGTAGAATGTCTTCGTTTTCACCATGCTACGCGGCCCCAACAAAACAGCACCAGACCCCACGCCGCGTGCTAAGTAGCGTTTGGACAGATTGGTTAATGAAGGAGAAACAAAGCTACAATTTCATGTTCGGCTGACCCCTGGGGACAGGTTGCACAAATGGCGTCGATTCTCTGCTCCCCGGTGAGGAGCCGTTAATTGCATGACTCTGAGATCCCCCCCATGAGGAGCCGGGGTCCCTGTCCCCACTCCATGACCACGGGATGCCTTTGGGATTTGTCGTGGCCAAGAGAAGGGGATAAACTGGGAGCCGGGACCTCGCTTCTTGCAGTGCCGGGAGGCCATGTGGACAAGCCCGGGCCGGCGTGCTGGACGATGA
>NW_006434829.1:2009188-2033071 GCF_000325575.1 Pteropus alecto
TGCCGGTCCCACAGGCCCGCTAGCTAAAGAAATAACTTGTTCTCCGCCTCTGATTCACAGGCTGGTTTGTCATGCGAGGGGACACGGTTGAGTTTTTAGTTTGGCAGCTGTGTCACTGGGATTCGAATCCCAGCTCCGCTGGTGACCGGCTCTGAGAGTTTTGGAACGCTTCCGAAACTTTTCACACTTCAGTGTCCTCCTCGTTAACGTAAGGATGTCCGTGACGGTGCCGATGCCGGCGGGATCACGGTACCTGCTTCACAGGCCCTGACGAGGGCTTCGTGAGCTGGGCCGACCCACGGGGAGCATGCGGACTGCGGCCCGGCTCGCGGCAAGCTCCTGGTTAAAACTGTGCGCACCTAACACTTCTGTTGTCTTTAGCCCAGTCTTAAAAAAAGGCCTCCCGTCCACGTTCATCAGTAACAACTAAAAAAAAGAAAAATCTTAGTTTTGCCAACTCTCGATGCTCAGCAGGCGCCTTGTTTCAGATCCTGGGCATGCGTGATAGGTGTGTTTTAGGGTTTTTAAAAAGCACTGAGAGAAAGGCAGGGCCCCGGGAGGGAGCTGGAGCTGGCTCAGCCTGGCCCGCGAGGCCCCTGTGTTCAATTTTCAGGAATTTGACAAGCCAGATAGCAACTCGAACGGTGGGGGTATTTACACCATAGCAATAGACTAACACTACGAATGTGGCTGTCCTTCCCCCCTCCCAGAGGGCTGATTCTTAAACGTTTATCTGTGTGTCTCTGCTTACATCTGCCACCAAACAGGAGAAGTCCGCCCGTCCTACACGCAACAGAGCCAAACAGAACAGTTTTGCAGGAGAAATCAGAGCGGCTGTCTGGCAGGGCGCCAAGCCAGGAGATAAGAAGCTGTTGCTTAAAACCCAGCCTCCCTGAGGGGTTTTAATCCAGGGTTTTTAAAGGCGAAGATGGAGGGTCAGGGGTTGTAGGTGCAGCCGATTGGTTCGTTCCTGGGCGCGCATCGGCCGGTTTCCTGAGTCTGATTAATTCCGGTCCTGAGGTCATCTTGTCTGGAGCCTCTTAACTGTGGCCGGGGGCCCTACCTGGCTTGAGGAATCAAGTTTCTGCCAGGAGCCTCATGAGTATGTATCAGCGATGTCATCTTTCAAGCTAAAGGCAGGAATGGAACATCTTGCGACCTTCGCCATCGCTTAAGCTCCCGTCGCTGTGCGCCTCACACGCTCCGGGCTTCTCTTATCGCGTGCAAAGTGGACTTGAAAGCATTTTTTCTGGAACCTGCTTTACAGCCAGGCCTCCGGGACATGACTGACACACTTTCTTCATCTCTGACTGCACGCTGTCATTCAGCTAACGCCCGTGCCGACACCCGCAGACTCTGAGAGCTAATACCTGTATGTGTACTGACTGCTGGCTTCACATCCCTTAGGCACAGACCCAGGCATCGAACATGATTCTTTCTTTAATGAGCTTTAGTTTTCCTTTCCTAGTGGCCCCAGATTCCTTTGGGGGGAATTCTCTCCCATCTATTGTATGAAGTCTCGATACGAGGGCGATTTTAGGGGACTGGAGGTGGGAAGAGCCACGTGCTCCCTGCAACCTCGGACTCCGCCTCCCGCACGTTGTGTTCATTTATATACACGGCCACGGAACCACCCGTAAGCAAACGGTGGTGGCGTAAGTCCCCAGCGACATCCTCTGAAGGACTCGTCAGGACTTTTGACGTTACAAAGGTCATTTCTTACTCCGAGCCTTCCTAAGTAAGGGCTGCCCGTGGCTCAGAACTACCCGAATGACCCGGACCTGTCTGAAGCACAAGCCCCACATCTAACGTCACGGCCAGATGCTGTGACATCAGGGACACGGGTGGCCTCGGGACTTAGGGGTACAGGGCTCCTCCATGGAACATGCTGACCGTACGGCTCTCTCTCGTGGTGACTAAAGAGTCCCATCGCTGGACGTTCACTAAGCAGGTGATTGGATGGACGCGGTGGAGACGCAGCTGCCTCGTGGGGGTGGGAGACCGGGCGTCTTGGGATCTGGGAAGTGGACGTTTCCCACGTGCGGTCCCCAGCACCAGGCGCCTTATAGCAGGTGGGCGCTCATCTCCCGCTGGCTCCGAGCCTCTCGTGTCCCCCTCGAGACCGTCACTGGTCCGCAGCTGGAGGGTCTGTCTGTGTCCCCCAGGCCGAGATCCAGAGCTTCTTAGTCCCCGGGCTCGCTCTGGAGGACCGGGGCGGGGCCGGCACCGAGTGTTGCTGCCCTGGGAGTCGGATTTCTCGAGAACTGGTGATGATGTCGCCGTTGGGGGAGTGGACAGAGTCACACCTTCCACCTGCAGGAAGCAGAGCTGCTTGCCCCGTCCGAGAGGGCAAATCATCTCGACCGCAGACACACACTAGATTGTTCCCCGCGCCTTTCCACGGTCCTCTGCTCCTCACTTTCTCCGGCGTCGGGGCGTGAAAGCGGACGCGCAGGAAGACACTGCGACATAGAGCGGTCGGCGGCTTAGGAGCTGACGGAGATTAATCATCGCACACTCATCATGACTCAATGGCTGTGTTTCGTGGTCTCTTCTCTCATGTTCTACAAATGGGCTTGGCTGTGTTTGAAGACGGAACATTCTAGAAGCCAGTGTGAACTCCCCCCGGAGTAGGGGAGTGGCTTTTTAATCGCCATTGAGTCCATGATAAAGAATTCATTTTTATCCCACACGGACTTCTCAGCGAGTGCCAGACGCTGAGAGAGAAGCTGTCTCTGGAGGTTCGGTGGACGCCAGGCCCCCAGGGTGAGTCCCGCGGACATCGGCCCGGGCAGTTGTCTGTCAGCGGCAGCCGCAGGGGTCCCGCCTGTCAGCGCAGGGCAGAGGACAGACCGGGGAAGGGCGCTTGCCTCCCTCACCAGAGAAGCCAGCTTTCCCCGGGTACACCTGCTCCCCAAAGCTCAAGGCAGAGCCTCTGCAATATCGGCAACTGTTGTCACGTCGCAAAGCGGGTGGCTGTGCCCGACGCCCGCCGAGGGCTCTGCCCTGACGCAGCCTCCGGGGCGGGCGGGAGAAGGGACGAGAGGCCACTCGCGTCTCATAAATGGCTCCTTCTTTTCTGATTTGTTCCTTCCTTCGATTCAGTTCAGACGTGCAGCCTCCTGAACTGTTCACAGGAGTTGGCCGAGTCGACAATCCAGAAGGGAGGGGCAAGGCGGAGGTGTTTTTGTAAATAACATTTTCTTCAACTTTTCTTATGCAAAAGAAAAGAAAAGTCAGCAATCTCCATAGCAACAGGCCTGTCGCCTGCTTTTCTGGAGACAGTTCAGCAGTTAAGGACCGAGCAGCCAGACCCGGTGGCTGAATTTCAGAATGGGGCACGAGGCTTTTCCAGATCCGGTAACTTCTCGTTCTCATCCGAGGAATGGTCGGAGCAGCTTCGCCCGACCTCGGGCCACGGCGAGCCCGCCATCACGAAGGGCCTTTCGGTCCCCTGGACGATTTTGAAACTCCTTCCTCTTCGTTTCTCCTCTCCCTGTCAGGCTGAGAAACCATCTCATAATGAATTCTTTGCGTTTCGAGACCACTTCTTAATGGCGTCTGCTCCGGAGTCAACTGCAGGAACCGCGTGTCGCGTGCAGCGGTCGGCAGAGAACAGAGGACAGCTCATCGGACACGGTCCACGCCGGGGCTGGGACCTGCGGGGGTCGCCGAGCTTGGACTCTGAACGAATGGGAACGACACTGGCTGCCGCTCTCTCTGGTTAAACGAGAGTTGAAACGATTTCTTCCTAGCGGGGTCAACCGGCTGAGCACGGCCAAGTCCGAAGCCAGAACCTAAGGTTGCGCCCGCTTCCGCCCCGCAAATCCCTTCCTAATTAAGCGACGGCGACAGTCCTTAACAGGCGAACGACAGCAGAACATGAACGGTCATTGCGTTCCTGACTCGTCCACTCCCCCCGCCTGCAAACGCCAGGGGCGTCTTTACGGAAATGCATCCCATGCAGCCAGGAGCCTGCCCTGGACCCTCTGGCACCTTCGTTCCCTAAGCGTGTCACGGGGCGTCCCCCCGAGCAGAAGTCCCCGAGGTGCTGTGGGGTGCGCAACAGCGCACGCGTGGCCGGGAATGGAGCCCAGAGGGGTGATTTCAAGTCTGCGAATCCACACAGGGTGGCACAAACGTGACAAATGACAGACGAGTGACATGAAGAGGACGCTGCCCTCGTTTCCGGCTGGGGGGACGTGAGCGCGGGTGAGAACCGACTCGAGCCAGGTCTCGAGTGGCGAGAAGCAGCCCACCCCGTGAAGAGGGCGCTCCCAGGCCCAGCGGCAGCGGGAGCGAAGGCCCCGAGGCCACCCCGAGCGTGGCCTGTGGCTGCAGGGGCCGCGGTCAGCCCGGGCCTGCGGGTCTCCGACCTGACTGCTCGTCAGAGTCACCTGGAAAGATTTTTAACAACACCGATGGTCTCCAGGGTCGTTCCCAGAGCATCTGATGTAATGAGATTAGTGTGGGGTTCAGACAGTGGCAATTTTTTTCAACTTAACTGAAGAATTTTAAAACAGTGGACAAAGTAAAAGAAATAGTATGATAAATATGTATGTCTATGTAGCTATATTTCTGTCTATTTATCTAGATATCTAGATATCTAGATAGAGATGTGAATGTAGACAGAGATAGACAGACTCACGTTCACACTGGCCCAGGGACCTGCCACGCTCCAGTATGACTCCCTGCTAATCACCTCTGCACTGACCCTTTACCACCAAAGAAGGTCACATCTGAGGTCCTAGGGGTCAGGACTTCATCACGGGAATTCTGGGGGAACACAATTCCAACCATGAAACCCGGTGATGTGTTAGGAATGTAAGTTCTGTGGCCCGACTCCCCACCTGCCGAACCAGAACTCCAGGAGCGGGTCTGGTGATTCGTGCCCCAAGGGCCCCTTGAGGGGACATTGGTGGAAACGGCTCTTGGCTGAGAGCCATTCACTGTGGCCGGGTGCAACCAGGCCCCGGAGGCACCCCCACTCCTCGGGGGTGGAGGGTGAGTGGCGGTGTCCAGTGCTCGTGCATCCGGCCACGCTGGCATCCGCCAGCTGCCCGCGCTGCTCCCCAGGCACACGCGTGTCAGGGGACCATGCCCATGGCAGCACGACCACTTCAGGGGCCGGCCGCTGACGCACCTCGTTTGTTCTGAGGACAGGGCCAGCGTTGCGTCTCAGCCACCTCTCCGCTGCTCACGACGCACAGAAAGCACGGGGAGCCGGGTCGGGCCGAGGCCTCTCTGCCTGGCGTCTCGCCCATCCGCACCTCGCTGCTCCCTCCCTCCCCGTGGGGCGCCCAGGCCTCTGAGACCTGCCGGTTCCCGGGTCGATGCGGAACAGCCGACCGCTGCTTTCCGGTGTTTCCAAATTTCTCGGGCGCATCTCAGGGGGACCGAGGACACTTTGCCCCTTCCAATCACCCGTCGGACGCTCTTTTTCCAATTTTCCAATCTGAATTTTGTCCGATTCAAAAGGTAAGAGCTTCGCTCTGGCTTCCCACAGCCTTACGGAGATTGGTGTGACTTGTTCTTGCTGTGGGTCGAGTCCGGAGAGCGACCGTGGCATATTGAGCACAGTGGGATGGGAATGTCGCTTATTCCATCAAAATACGGTCGCCCGACAGAAAGTGGCCTGACGGGGGGTTAAATACGCAAAGAAGGTTGACTAGGAGCATGTTGGTGGGAGAGAAATAACCTCTCGAATGCTTTACAGATTTCGGAGCCCAGTTGCTTGCTGAGAAGGTCAAGGTGCTCCCGGACCCTGCAGGAAACAGCTCGGCTAACTGGAAACGGTCCACTGACCGCGGCCGCCATGTTCGATCCTCTCGTCCCCACTGTGCATCTCAGGATGGCATAATTGGGTTTGACGGCTGGACTCGATCTTCAGCTCTTCCATCTGAGACAGACGGACACTGAACTATCAATTCTGAGCGCCAGTTTCAGGCCCAAAAAGCCCGATCTGAAGACTGCTCATTAACCGGCAATGAAATGAGTTGGCATCGATCTGCCGATCCGCCCTCAAGGACGGAGTGTCCTTGAATGTGCCCCTCAGACGGGACCAAAGCCCTTTCCTTCTTCTTCTTCCTTTTCTTTTTTTTTTTTTTTAAAGATGGGATATTAAGATATACTTATCACGACGTACAAAACTAACTGGATTAGGTCCTTGTGCTTTGGGGTACATGAAAAATGGCCTTGATTTCGGTGGCTCGTGGCCACGTTATCTGCTGCCAACATCTGGGGGAGCATTTCAAAGAAACAGAGCCCCCTGATTGCCAGGCGAAGCCATGATGCTGGCAGCAGGCAGCTCTCGGTGCGTGTGCACGAGGCAGGTTCAGGATGCACTGCGAACCGCAGCTGGCTTTTAGGCCCGAGGGACAACTGGCCGTGACCTGTGGCTGCGGTAATGGCCCCTGGCGACCAGCCGCTCGCTTCCCTCGGGGTCCCTCATCCTCAGCATCATCAGGTGGCACCTGTCTACTTTCAGAAGCGCTGGGCACTTTTTGATTTAGAAAGTGAGGGTCTTCAGATGTGGGGGGGGGGGTGCCCCGAGGAGAGCAGGAAGGTCCGTATGATGACAAAGGCACATTGGGGCGATTCAGCCCCAAACTAAGGAACACCAGGAGCCGGATGAGGCAGGAAGGATTGTCCCCTGGAACCTTCAAAGGACACGTAGCACCTCGATCTCACGCTTCTGGCCTCCAGAACCAGGAGAGGATAAATTTTTGTTTTAAGCCACCCAATTTGGGGTAATTTGTCACAGGAGCCCTGGGAAACTAACGCATTCTCTGCTTTGAGCCGTGACTTAGATCTGGGAGACACGACCTGGCAGCCTCTGGGCACAGTCGGGCCCCCCAGGTGATGGCTGGACACTGACTCTAGCGTCCACATTTACAAAGCGAAAGACTGTGCGTAAAGCCCACGCTTCCAGCTCCTCTTCGGAGCCAGTCGGCCCGGCTGCAGTGGTCTTGGGGTCAAGCACGGCAATGGCTGCTGGGGGCTGAGAAGACTCTGTCCCCTCAGAAAAGGCACAGAGCCCCCTCTGCAGCTTTCCTACCGGTGGTAGCTCCGCATTTCCCACGGGGCGGGGTCCACGTCAGGCAGGCCATCACGTGGAGCTGGGAGTTCGCTTTAGAACAATGTCGACGTCCTATGTGGTTTGGGGGTCGGGGGGTTGAGTCGGGACAGGCTTAGGCACCCTCTCTGTTACCTCTCAGCACCCCACGTCCCTCCGTACAGTCCTCCGTAACCCTCACCAGCTGGTATAGACACTTGTCACCTTCCACCTGTACATCTGATCTAAGCCAGCTGCTGCCTGCTTTGGCCACTCCCATTCATTAGAAACGCTGAAGTGGCTTCTAAACGTGACATGGTACAAAATATGACAAACACTTCAGCAGCGGTGGAAAACGTCCAGCCTGGCCTGATCCTGAGAATATTGCTCAGCGTGGGAAAGGCAGCTGAACATCCGGTCACGTGATAGGAAAAGCCTCGGTGGACTAGATGCTTAAAAAAAATGGTTCGACGTCTAATGTGTGGTCCGTTTAGGGGCTTTAAGAGAAGGTCAAAGTCAACAATCTTTTCCATGCTGCACATCATTTCTTGGGGTTTCTTTTTGTGGTGGGGGGGGATTTTTTTAAGTATATAATTCAGTGGTGCTTAGTATATTCACAAAGTTGTGCTGTCACACATCTCTCTTCCATCCCCCACAAAAAAACCCCTACCCATTAGCAATCAATCCCCGCCCGCCATCTCGCTGGGTCCTGGTAACCACCATCTACTTTCTGTCTCTACGATTTACCTGTTCTAGACGTTTCGTAAAACTGGGCTCGCACGCTACGTGGCCTTCGGCGTCCGGCCCCTCCAGCACCTCGCTTTCAGGGTTCGTCCACACGGCAGTGAGGGTCAGGATCTTACTCCTTTCTATGGACGAACAATACCCATCATACGGATATACGATAATGTGCTGATTCATTCACGCATCTGGTAAAGGATGCGTAGGCCAAGTTTCCATATGTGTTACTGACCCTATAACATATTGAGGGACGTTTGGGTTGTTTTCATATTTTGGCGACTATGAATACTGCCGTTATGAATTTCTGTGTATTTGTGTATAATGTGTGTATGATTAAGTATCAATAGACTCACCTATTGTGAACCCACGACTGAGAGAGACGAGCTCCGTGAACCCCGCCACCCGCTCACTAGTGGGGACCTAGGACTCTGCCTTTTGCCCGAGGCTGGTCGGGAACCAGATTTGTCTGTAAAACCTCACAAAACCCTTTTAGAGGAGGCGAGAGTCTCTGAACTCTACCTGCCTTCCTTGATCCTACACTTAAGACAAAGGAATGAACCCACCGACGCTCTCATCCTGCTTGGAAAAGTACTGCCTCTCTCGACACTGCTGAGCGCAGAGGCACTTTGGCACATCCTTTGGAAAGCTTCCTCCCTGCCTCGTCCAAGATCCTTTCTATTTATTTATTGGAAGATGCTGGGAACATACAGTGGCTGTTAAGCACACAGGACGTTGTGTTGATTCTGTTGTGGGAACATTAGTCACTCACGATAATGACTGCATTTATCTGCCAGCCGATCCGGGACAGAACTAATGAATCAGCAGGTCCCACATCCAACAGCCAGGAAGGAAGAGAACACCGCCTTCTGCACCCCAGCTCGGAGCACCCCACTGCGCCCTTGCTCTGTGAGTCCGCTTCTACAAAGCAAGGGTCATTAAAGACAGGGTGCTTGGCACGAAGCAGCCCCTGTCCTGCTCCTTCATTCTTCTGGGAGGACCAGCTCCTCACGTCACAGCGTTTTACTTAAAAAAAGAAAAAGCATCTCTTAGGATTTACATCCCGAAGCCTCCGTTAACAATCCTGGCACACAAACCCACCCGGAAAAAAAGCAAAGCAGCCACGTGAATTGTGAATTGCTGATCTATTATCGGTTATTCTTGAAGATATCACTAGGCCCCAAAGAACAAGCAGAAAAGGAGATGGAGAGATCTCTGTTTTTCCTTTTCGTGGAGAAGTGACTGGAGCCGCGGGGGCGGCGGCCTTTGAGGGAGGGGTTGGTGGCTGGACCACCGGCCGACAGGACCCGAGGGAGCCACCTGAGAGCCACGGAATCCAGAAACGTGAGGACGTCAATGCAGGTGACGCCGAGCGTCTCGCTTTCTCTCTCCCTCAGTCGTCTCTGGAACGGTTTGTACCCTTTGGTATTTGATTATATCGATTGGACACTAGGCTCTTAGTGGGGAGGGAACGGAAGGAAGGCGCCCCCACACTTACTGTCAGAAGACACAGTGAAGAGACACCGTCTCAGGAGCTTTCGCCCCAAGGAACGCCTGGGAACGAGCCCCGCATCTGCGTTTTCCCGCCCACGGCTCCACGCACACTATCCGGAGAGCTCTCCGCTCTGCGCGTCAAAGATGTGGACCAGTGGTTGCCAACTGGGATGATTTCATCCCTCGGAAGATTGTTGGCAACATCTGGAGACACTGTGCTTATCACACCTGGACAGGGCGAGCTACTGGCAACTAACTGGTAGAGATTGGGGATGAATTACCCGGCTCCAAATGCTCGCAGTGCCCCGGCTGGTAAACCCTGGCGTAGACCGAACCACCCTCTATGCTAATCAGCTTTCGTTTCTAGACACGGAGATATGTTTTCTGCGTATACACTCGTGGTAGCATCATAATATAATCCGGTAGCGAGGAAAGACCCTTTGTGGCGCCCTTAGCATCTCTAAGCCCATCACTGAGTTCAGAGGTTTTGAGCCTCCTACAAACTTTACTGTTTTCATTACGTCTGTGTACATCCTCTGTCGGGCTGGGTGTGAATGAGCTGCTGGGCCCCTGGGTTGAAGGTGCCCGGCTTACTGAATATGTTTTCCTTAAAACGAATGAATTAAAAATTTAAATTAATTAAAAACGAAATTAAATATCTTATCTGGAAAGGGACAACCTGGGTCTCCCGCGGCTTCCCATCCCAGGCACTGCAGCTGCGTCTTCGTGCCCAGTGTCTTGGAGTCGGTCCCGACCGTGCTGCTTCCTACCTCTCTCCCCCCAGGACGCTGATTTGTGGCCGGGAGGATCAGGAAGGCAGAGGTCGGGCTGCCGCCCTTCTCGGCCTTAAGTAACATCCAGCTCGGAGCCATGCTGTTATTCCCCCTGTGCTGCAAAAGCCCTTGTCATTATAAATTCTTTTTTCCCTTTCAACAAAATCCCAGCGAAATGAGAATCAATGTAACAAATTGGGTAGCTGTTGTTTTATGCGAGGCACGATGTCCTTTTACTGCTGAAATAGAATTCAGTGCTTATTGAGAGTTTGATGGATGTTTAAAAACAGCCCTGTTAATAATATCCAACATTCATATAAGCACTTTTTACGTGCCAGACACTTAGGAGCGTCTTACAAATGAATATTAGCTCACTGAACCCTCCCGCCCGTGTGGCGGCAGGTAGCACCATCACGACTGATTTAGAGATGCCGAAACTGGGGCCCGCGGGGATTAGGGGACCTGGGTACAGTCCCACGGACAGGAAGCGGAAGAGGCAAGGTTCGAACTGAGGCCAGGGGGCGGCCAGACCCGTGTTCTTCATCACGAGGCTTGTCTTTGTGATGAAAGGTGCGGGAAATAGCTCTTATCTCCATGGCACCTGAGTGTCCACTGTGGCCGAAGGCCTGGCACCTTCCACCCAGGGGCCCAGCAGCTCATCGCACCCAGCCCGGCAGAGGCGCAGCCTGCATTTCTGAAGAGGGAAGTTCAGGATAAGTACACACGAGGAGATCCTTTAGGACTCCGGGACTGTAAAACCTGTTAGCTGTGCTCTCGGTTCCCTGTCTTCTGTCTCTACAAAGTCAGGGCTGGATGTCGTCACTTCGCAATGGAGTGACGGGAACCCAGGGTGCTGAGGGGCTTGGTGGAAACAACTCAAACTTCTCAGATCAGCACCTTTCCCATCCGAGGCACGAGGAAGCAAACCTGGATCCTCCTAGCTAAATGGTCGCCATCCCAGCCCCATAGTTGTAAAGTTAAGACACTTTCAGTAAAGTCACAGGTGCCCTGACGGGTAGCTCATCCCTCCGCACGCAGAGTCAGTGGGTGCTGGCTGACCACTGGGGCTGACAAATGCCAAGGTGATGGGTGCACCCGACCTCTTGTAAAAGAGGTGGGATTTCATAAAGTCACGGAACGCTCTGTCGTAAAAGTCCTCGATCACACCCAAAAACACTGTCAGGGGAGGGTCTGGTAAAACCAGTCCGTCCAAACGCTGAAAGAAGAAACCCACAAGACGATGACAATGCACACACCTCGGAAGGGAACGATTCGAACCCGAAGGAATGAGAAACGCCTGGAGAAACTTGCCCCAGCCTCGGAACGCATTTCGTAAAAACACCGAAACCTTTAAAAATGGCCGTCCTTACAGTCACGCCACGAAAATCCATGGAACATGAGACACCACTATCATCCCGTTTGGGGAGTATTTTCCCAAGCACCATGCTCAACAGGTGATTCGTTTTCATTCTAAAAAGCAGCAAACTACATCTGCGATTACAACCTAAGGCCTTCTTACCTGTACTAGAGGGAAAAAAAAAAAAAAACACCTTGATTTTTATCATCTTTATCTTTGGAACAAATCTCAATCAGATATTCTTTTTCATTATTGTGAAACTCTGGTCCACATTTTAAGAGGATTTGCTTTAAGTGGCTTTCCCCCTGGTGCTAATCATCCGCAGCGAGCGGGCTCTCCCGTGGCAAACTGTAGGATCAGTCACCGCACAGGGTGTCAGGGCAGAACCGTGAAAACTCTGCTGCGATCTGCTGCAGCAGCCGTGCCCAGGGTAGGTGGCTTATTCTGTTGCGGATTGGATTTCGTTTCTTTCTCCCTTTCATGAGATGAAATACCTCTGCCAAATAATTTTCTCTTGGGTAGATTCCTTTAATCCTTGCTAAACTACACTTATGAACTGGGGTTTCCCCAGCCGCTAACTGGCACTATGTAACCCCCGAAATAAAGAAAGGGGTCTTATCCCTGGCTTTCATCACATGTACAGAGCGAGATATCATACCGCCTATGTCTTCTCTTGTAATCATGCAAACTGCACGTGCATATCTCCCAGAGAATTCCAAGCTAAAGGAAGATCACGCCCCTCTCCAAGTTCAATGGCAACTCAAGGTCGAAAGACGGTGATTAATTTTGTCTCGCTTCTCTTGTGTGCACATTCCGCCCTCCTTCCTGCACCCCCTGATGCACGGGTAACAGGAGCTCGTGGGCAGGTGCGTGGTTTGGCTTCTACTGAGAAGCGAGGGGGACCCCGAGGGTGGGGGAAATTGCTCTTCCTGAACAGACACCCCCAAGCGCCGGATCCGACCTCGCGCTGGGCACACCAAGACTCCCATGGGCCAGCCTGGGCACCTACCTCAAGATGAAGAAGTCCACGGTGGAGTTGCTGGCGACGGTGACGTAGGCGGTGACCACGTCTCCTTGCTTGACTGGCCCGGACGGCACCGAAATGGCCACGTTGCCATCCAGTCGCAGCTCGCTGAGCTGCGCACTGCTGTCCCGGGCCGGGAAGAGGCCCACGGCGCCGATCCTCTGCAGGCGGGACGTGGCGTCCTCCAGGCCGTCCTTCCCCGGACGGATGGCATTGCCCTTCCTGACGTCACCGCCGGCACAGTCCCCGCGCTCGTCCGCCGCGTGCACGGCGTAGTACAGTTCCACCGCGCTGCCCTCCGCCGGGTCCGCCGGCCTCCTCCTCCCGGCCAGCACCGTGGGGGCGTCGAACCAGCTGGACGGCAGCTCGAGCGCGGCCACGCACAGCCCCAGGGCGCCCTGCAGCCGGCAGCCGCCCCTCACCTCCCTGGTCTCCCGGAAGGCGAACGCCCGCAGGCAGGGCAGCCGCTCCTCGGGGCCGCGCTCGGCCCAGTCCCGGCCCACGACGTGGAACAGCACCTGCACCGTGGGCCGGCTGCGGTACACCCGGTCCCGCAGGATGTGCGCCTGCAGCCTCCAGTTGAGACCGAACTCGTTGGTTGGGCCCAGAAAGTTTGAAATCCACATCAAGTCCAGAGGCACGACCTTTTCCACCGCGAAAGGCCCAAAGCTGGCGTTTAAGATCGGGGGCCGCCTGGCCCTGTAGGTGAAGAAGGACTCCACGCGCGACTGCAGGCTGGAGTTGCGCATGGCGTCCTGGTCGGCCTCCCGCAGGAAGAAGGACACGTCGGCGTGGTGCACGCGGTAGGTCACCGGCAGGTAGGGTGGCAGCGAGGAAAACCTCTGGGCGGTGTCCGCGACCCCACGGCCCTCTATCACTGCAGGGGCGGAGAGAGACAAGGAAAAGGAAGAGGTGACGTGAGGTCCTCAGAATTCCCCGCTTGGACACGAGAAAGCACCCCGAAGTCCGCTCGGCTGCAGTTTTCATGCTCCTTCCGGCATCAGCCAGGAGGGGACTCTGCGTACTTTGCAAATCGCAAACGTATATTAAGGTGCGCCATGTGAAACAGAGACCTTCGTGCATCGAGAACTGGCAATTTCCTATGGCTCAGCCAAACGGAGAGCCGGCAGCCTGTCGATGAGTGGGGAGTGGGTATATTTATTAACAAATTGTATGAACTTGAAACCCATTTAATGGCACTGGGACATGGGTAGGGAAATAGACCAAGGGAAGAGAATCGTCCACAAACGAAGCCTCCTGCACCTGGAAATGCAGTACGTGATAAGCATAACGTCACACATCCTGGCGCGAAGGCAGACTTTTCAATGAACGATTCACGGTGGCGGGGGAGGGGGGAGATAAAATTAGATCCACACCTCACACTATACACAAGAATACACTTAAACTGATCTGTGATCTAAACGTAAAGAAACAAATTTCTTTCAGTACTAAAAGAAAAAAATGGATGGATTCTCTACAATGTGGGTGTAGAAAAAGCTTTCTAAGTGTGATTCGAAATCAGAATGCAGTTAAAAAAAGTGAGAAGCTTGCCATTGTAACAGTTAAAAAACAATCTTTTGCATAACAGAAAAGATTATAAACAAAGTCAAAAGAAAAGTGGCAAACTGGGAGCCACTGCAAACCGCTGACAGATGGTGCTCAACCCAGCCTGCAGATGGGCTTCGTTTCGCCAGCAGTATTTTAAGAGATCGCTCTGCTTGGGAACCACCTTTAAAACCTGGGAAGGATATGGGTTTCCAGCTTCTCCTTAAACACGGGAGGAAGTGGGAACGGTTGGGCTTCAGGCTCACGAGGCAGCAACGGGAGAAGACACTCAGACCCCACGTCGCTCGGTTGTTACCTGCGTGACCCCCAGGTGCATTTAAGTTTGAAAGTACGATCGGAATCTCCCAGGCAGGTGAGCCGATGAACGCCGGGGACAGGAGGCCAGCGCTGAGACAGGAGAGAACATCCCAGGGCTTCCTGTCTGCCTCTGTCCATCGCGGGCATCACCAGCTGTGCGACCTGCAGGCTCCCTGCTGCTGGAAGTTCGCCCCTCTACAGATCCCCCGTGAGCATATACTTCCGTGGTCGGGGGCTCCCCGAGGGACTGGCTACACTCCTAGGGGCCAGGACGTGAAAGCGCCCCAAAGGCTAACTTTGCAAGGCCCACTGCCTCGCCCTCGTCTTTCAAAACCAGCCCGGAACACCCAAACCAACCCCATTCGCGTATCGACAGAGCTGGGGCAGCTCCTCTCCCTTGCTGTCCTTCCAGCCCTCTCTGCAGCAGGCACAGTCCCTCCAGCACATGGGGAGCCTCATGCACGTCCCCCCCTCCGGAGGGTCCCCTAATCTTTCCACTGGCAGGGACACCGCCGACGATCAGATCAAAGCAGCCTTTGGCGCTGCAGCCAAACGGACTTGGGTTGTCAAGAGGACTTTTCAAAGAAATAACATTTTCCCCCGTTCTTCGCCCAGAGGCCCTGTTCCGAGGTCACCAACAACAAGGGTACTTGGCTCCTCTCTCTTTGGGGTTGTCTGCGCTTCCGCTCACTTCAGAGCCAGGCAAATCTCTCTCAAAAGGCCCTGCCAACTTCTAACATTCCAGAAAGAGTCCGGATCTGTGTTCTTACAAAAAAATCACTATTTAAGCAACTGGTAATATTTTGTACAAACCAGTGGACTAATTGTCACAACAATGCTTTTATTGTGACAGAGTCATCCCTCTCCAAGAAAGCTCTTAAACTTTAAAGCGTAGAGGCTTAGAGGCACATTCGTTTGGAGAAGGTAGAAGGTCAAGGGGTCTGAGAAGGAGCAGAGCAAGGCTTCGAAGGCCTGTGTGCGTCGGGGAACAACCCACAACAGGAAGCTTTGTCAACACCCCTTCCTGCCAGTCCCCACTCGCCCTGCTCAGAAGGGTCCCTCTTCCACGCTCCTATCTTTTTACCCTCCATCTGCTTTGAAGCGGGTGCCGAGTTCACGTTCCATGCGGGGAAGCAGGGGCGGGCTCGCTGTCTGCCGCTTCCTCTCCGCGTTCTTCCGTCCTCGAGCCGGGCACTCCATCCTCCACACGGAGCGAAAGTGCCGAGCGCGCGCTTTCCTGCCGGACCGAGCTCTGAATATTTCCAGTTCCATAGAAGTTTAATTTGAGCCAAGAAGAGGCATTATAAAGAAGAGAGTGGGGTCCGGTGTAGTGGTTATGGACATGAAGTTTGGCCGTAGTGAGGTCTAGGGTTGGTCTACCCAACAGTCATGTGACATTGGCCAAGTTCTTGTCTTCTCGGAACTCCAGTTTTCATAGATGGACAGATGAATGAAGGATGGATGGATGAATGCATGGATGGATGATGATAGATAGATGGGTGAATGAATGGATGATAGATGGATGGATGACGATGGATGGACGGATGGATGGATGAATGATGGATGGATGATGGATAGATGATGGATAATGGTTGAAGGATGGATGGATGGATTGATGTTGGATGGGTGATGATGAAGAGATGGAAGGATGATGATGATGGATGGATGATGGATGGATGATGGATAATGGTTCCAGGATGGATGGATGGATAGATTTTGGATGGGTAATGATGGAGAGATGGAAGGATCATGATGGATGGATGATGGATAGATGATGGATAATGGTTGAAGGATGGATGGATGGATTGATGTTGGATGAGTGATGGAAGGATGGATGATGGATGGATGATAGATGGATGATGAATAATGGTTGAAGGATGGACGGAAGGATGATGATGGATGAGTGATGGATGGATGATGGATAATGGTTGAAGGATGGATGGATGGATTGATGTTGGATGAGTGATGGATGGATGGAAGAATGGATGGATGGACACATAGACAGATAGAAAGATAGGTAAGCAGACAGAATTAGATAGATAGGATGTAATAGAAGCAGTGTAGGGCAATTACGAAATGCCCCCCATTCTCTTCCCGTATTTACACCTTTTGCGTGTGACTTTGTCATCCTCCCTTCAAGAGAAAGAGTCTCTTCACCCTCTCCTTGAATCTAGGCTGTCCTCGTGATTTGCTTTGGCCCACGGAATATGGCAGAAGTGACAAGACGCCAATTCTGACCCCAGTCCTCAAGAGCCATTGCACACGTCCAGCACTTCCCTTCTGGACCCCGCCATCTCCCGAAAGAACAAGCCTCCTGGAGGATGAGAGACCTTGTGGAGCGGAGCGGCTACCCCGGTTTTCTCCTTTGTGAGAGTCGGGTGACTTCACACCAACCTTGCGGACGCTCGTGGGAATGGCTCCCCGCCAAGCTGTGCACAGCCCTCTGCACCCTCACACGCTGCGGCTCTGGGTCAGCACCTAAACCCACCTCGCATTTGGGGGGCCTGACCTAGCAGACCAGGGAGCCGTCTTTCTTGTTATCTCTTTCCTGATACTTTATCTCTTGACTAGAGGCGAACCTTCCGCGGCTGCCGTGACACAGTGAGCACCGGCAAACGTCCACCCTCTTCTTCTGCTTCAAATGCTCACACCAACATCTCCCAGAAAGGTTGGATTATTGAATAATTTTTAATTATTTGGAAAAGTCCAATTCTGGCTTCCTAAAGCCACGGGAGAGGGAACAGAGGACCAGGCGACAGCTGCCCCTTTCTATGTGGCCGCCAGCTGACGGCACATCCATTCGCCGTCGCCCTTCCTGTTTACCCATCTTCTCTATCGGAGCCTGCCTGCCGGTGCTGAGGAGATTGTGTCCTCCATCAGTTGTTCATCAGAGACCGCGACAGCAGAGCCGCTGCTGGAAATTGAGTTTTCGAGATTCTAAGATAATGAACCCAGGAGACGTACGTCCGCGTCAACTTAGCACCCAGACAGAGTAACACCGGGGGAAATGACCCTTCCGGCCAGCGTGATGCTGCTTCTTTGTCGTGATGCTCACGCTGGGATGCGCTGGCCTGGATGGATGCTTTAGAGCTGGTTCTCCCTGAGCTGCGACGGGAGGATGGGTTGGGTCTGGGGAGGTCGGATGGACCAGGGGAAGGAGTCCAGGAAGGTGAGCGCCTGAGCGAAGCCTCAGTGGAGAGAAAGTTGGGGCCCCAGTTTTGCCCTGGGCCAGGGCAAAGCGGGGCTGGGCCAGGTTCTGCCCTGAATGGGGTCGGCGGTGGTCGCCGCTAAGGCACACAGGTGAAATACCAGGTCCTGCTTTCCTCTCCAGCTGGGTAAGATGAAAACACACGTCCTTGGAACAACCCGAGTGGTACCATTTCGGGGCATGTGAAGGACCTTCACAGAAAGCATCTAAGTCATCGGTTCTCGACGAAGGGCCATCTGTCCCCAGGAGACACCTGGGATGTCTGGAGACATTCGTGATCCTCACAACTGGTGGGCGGGGGTGCTCCTGGCCTCTGGAGGGTGGAGATGGGTGGCTCTGCTGACACCCCACGATGCCCTGGACGGGCCCTGCCGCAAAGCAACACCCAGGCCGAAGCCTGGGTGGCTTGTCAGGGGCACACCGCAGATCGGGGAGGGGGGAACCAAACCATCCCCAGCCCAGGGCGGGAAACGCGTCGCAGTGGTCTAGGGTGTTCCTCGTGGGACAGGGACAAAGCTGAGAAGGGGTGGGACGTGCACGCGGTGGCTCCTCAGCCATAAGGAAAACAAAACACTGCCCTGCGTGACGACACGCTGGATCCTAGAGCATCGCGCCGAGTGAAATGAGTCAGACGGAAAAGGACGAGGACCAGCTGATTTCACTCCTACGTGGGACGAGACACGGACGACAGGACGGTGGTCACCAGAGGGGACGGGGTTGGGGGGAGGACGAAGAGGGCGCAGGGTCCGGATTCACGGTGCCTGAGAGACCGGACTCTGCGCAGTGAGCACACGGATGGCCGAGGACAGAACCGGACACTTGCGACTAACGTAACGTTATTAACCCGTGTCGCCCCACTGGACAATTTCAAAAAATGAATCCGTGTCCCTAATGAACTAGATAGCGGTTTCGTTTGTTCATTCGCAAATACCTTTAAATTTAAACAAAGACGTTAAGCTTCAGAATCCTTATCTCTATAATAAAAATCACATCAAAAGCACATCCCAGGTGTCTCTTGGGGACACATCACAATCACATCAAAATCACATCATAAAGCAACTAGCGGAGCTCCCATCATGGGGCACAGACCTAACAACTGGGAAAAGGTGCTTCCGCAGTAATAATAATAATAATAATTGACAACAACAACAACAACAACAACACATGG
This sequence comes from Pteropus alecto, assembly GCF_000325575.1. NCBI lineage: Eukaryota > Metazoa > Chordata > Mammalia > Chiroptera > Pteropodidae > Pteropus > Pteropus alecto. The sequence goes on from NW_006434829.1 coordinate 2,027,868, forward strand.
TAATAATAACATTATTACCATTGTTCAACCATGTCGATAAATCATAGCAAAAAGCTTTAAGTCTTCGGAAATGTGAAAAAAATTGAGTGACACCCATATCTGTGAAAATGTAACCGGGGCGACACCCATGTGAGAGAACATCTGGAAAACGGAGCTGTGCGTCACGGCAGCGGTCACCCCGACATTCAGTCACCCCGACATCTGGGCACCCTGACATCCGGTCACCCCAACATCAGGCAGGCCTGCCTCCCTCCACGCCTAACTGCGTTCCCCTCGCAAGTCCCCGCAGCGGACTGAACCCCAAGCCGGCCCGAGGGTTCGGAGGGTGTTTTTCTCTCCCCGTTTGTGGTTTATTAATGTTCGCCAGACACGGGGAACCTCTCTCTGCTCAACGCACCTCGTCGCTTCTTTTTGCCTGAAACAAAGACACCCTGATAAATGGATCGCTTGACACTAAGGCCTCTTCTAAGCATCGCCCCGGTCTGCTCTGCCGGGACCACACAGTGTGGTCTGCAGTGTAGGGACGTTAGGACTTTTCCTTGGAAAGAGCAGATGCTTAGGCTCCCCTCTGAGCCCTTGGGCAGGCACAGCCCCCTCTTCTCTGGGAGGACCCCAGACTCTCTCAGGGGCTTCTCCATCAGGCCCCTCGAAGTGTGACGAGTCAGCGGGGCCTTTCGCAGACCAGCTCTCCACGGCTCCCGACCCCTGGCCGTCACCCGCAGGAGCGGAGGCCCTGGGGAGGCACAGAGGGAAACAGCTCCGGGCGGACATCGCTCCCAGGTGCAGAGTTTGCACCTCCTGACGCCGAGCTTGGCAAACGGCCGGCGTGGTGGCCAGGTGGCCGATGCCGCCATATCCATCCCTGCAGAGGGGCTTGGAGTCCAGGTCTACAAGTGTCTGCGAGGGCTCACGCCAGGGTACCCTCCACCCCACCCCCCAAAACGGTGTATCCGCTTCCTAATGCTAACACATTACCACAAACTTAGTAGCTTAAAACAAGAAAAACAATCCAACTCCGGAGTCAGAAGTCTAAGGTGAAGGGGCCGGCAGCGCTGTGCTCCCTCTGGACACCTCCGAGGAACCTGTGGCCCCGCCTGGTCCGTTTCCGAGGGGTCACCCGCACACTGGCCCTGGCCCTGCCCCCTCTCCAGAGCCAGCGCTCGCGGCCCCTCTTCCCTGTGACCCCCGCCCCCTCCTCAGCAGGACCCTTGTGACGACGTCCGCCCACCTGGATGACCCAGGGCCATCTCCCATCTCAACATTTTCAACTGAGTCACACCTGCCGAGTCCCCTCTTTCCACATCAGGTGACATATTTGTAGGTTCTGGCAACTGAGAAAGACACCTTGGGAGGGGCCTGATTCAGTCTCCCGCGGACGGCATTCGCGAACTTGTGGAGGGGTTTTAGTCGTCACAATGACCAGAGGGAGAAACACCACGGGCGCTCACAGTGGGGTCCAGCTCTGCTAGATGTCCTCAAGGCACAAGACAGTGCCCCCGGTCACTGCCCGGTCCCGCGTGACCTCTGTGGCCCCACTGGACACTCGTAAGCGTGAGAAACCTACTCCAAATATCTGAGCCAAGAACCTATCTCAGATGCCCCGAAAAAGCTGAGGGAGAACAGCGACTTAACACACTGTGCATTTGCCAGTTTTGCGACTACTGGGGTGAAGATCTGATTTTGTACCACTTTACTAAAAATGTGTTCATCTTTTTGCAAAATTGCATCAAAACTGTCCAATCTGCTGGCGCAATCCGAGTTCCTCAAGCTCAGCCTGAGCTGGTGGCTGACACGTCCACGGAGCCTCTGAGAACAGGAGCCAGGGTCTGACCACTTCACTGGGGCTCCGAGACACACATGTTAAAATATTATTTGACTACAGGTCACTTTGGCCCTATTTTCGCCTTTATGAAGTTAGGGCACTATACTGATTCGTTTTTTAATTATATATATCGGCAGTTCGTTGGTTGCAAATGTAATTCTATGACATATGAAGGGGAGGGCTGGAAATGACTAGTCTAATTCAAGGGTCGGCAAATTTCTTCTTCAAGGGCCACATCATAGACACCTGAGGCTTTGCAGGTCGAGGCAGAATCAGTATCACACAGGTACCTACGCCGTTTAAAGTGTGACCACTTACGGTCGCGTGGTGCCATCCCCACACTCATACCCCCGTCATGTAGCTTGTGGGCCAGTGCTTCTCATTTAGGGGCACTTGCGCTGCCGAGGATATTCGGCAATGTCTGGAGATGCTTTGACATGGTTGGGGCGGGGGGAACGCTACTGGCACCTAGTGGATGGAGGCCAGAACGCTTCTCATTACCTTCCACACACAGGACCGCCCTCAACACAGAGATGCCTGGCCCCAAAGTGAACAGTGCCGGAGGCTGGGGACCGTGCCCTAAGCTGATCTGGGCCCCCGAGCTGTGAGCGGAGGTCTGCGGGACTCCTGAGAAAGACGCGCCCTCCCTCCTGAGAGAACCACAGAAGCACCTGTCTTTCTCCCCAGAGGCGAGGGAGGGTCCGAGTCACCGCGTGGATGCTGACACCCACCCCAAACTCCCAGTGGAATTCCCAGAGTCAGCGGCGGGCAGGCCCGGCAGAGGGATCCCGGGTCGTGGCCACGAGGAGCACTGCATGAGCACACCCGCCTCTCGGCCCCGCACCGTCCTCCCGGACGCGTGAACCGGCGCACGCGTCCTCGGCGCCTGGGGCTTCGCTATCACTTCCAGCCCAAAGCGTCTAAAGTGACGCACTTCGGCTTTGCCCAGACCGAGGTCACGTGGCTTCATGAGTCTCGTAACGAAGGGACCGGCACGCTCTTTCTGCCAAGGCTCAGAAAGTGAATATGGTAGGCCCGCTGGGCCAGAGTCCTTCGACCCGCAGCCTCTCCCACAGCCAGGGACAAATGTGAACAAGTGGCCATGTCCGTGCTCCCAAAAAACTTTATTTATAAACACTGAAATCGGAACGTCACGGAATTTTCACGTCAGAAACCCTGTTTAAAAAAAGTTGTTTTTTTTTTTTTCTTTTCCTCCAGCCACGTACAAACGCAAAGCCATTCTCCTTCAGGGGGCCATGCGAGAACAGGGGGCGGGCTAGATTTGGGGTGCGATGTCTGACACAGACAAAGCGTCTCTTAAGAGGGGCGTTTTACAGAGACGATGCCTTTCTCGGTGTTTCTTTCAAGGCGCTTTTACATCGTGGGTCTATCTCATCGACCCAAAATGTAAACGCGGCTTTCACTATGCCTCCAAAACAGTCTAGAAACGTAAGCAAAAAAAAAAAAAAAATTTGATCAGCTTCAAGCATCAGGAGAGATTTAGAGTTGCCTAATGTGGGTGTTTATAGCAGAATTTAAATAACTGTATTTGCTGCTCATGTAGCCTATGGTTTGAGGATGTTTCACTGTGTCTTTTCAAAGAGAGAGGCATTTATTTATCACAGATGGTGGTATTATTTATGATGAAACCTTACATTAATTCTCAGAGTCCCAATTATCCCCATTCACGTAAATAAAAGGAAATAGCATTCCTGTTCTTTATGATGCTCTTTTGCCTCAAAAGTAAAGAGCTTATTTTTAATACGGCCCACATATTTTTCTTTCCCACTAATTACAGATAATTAAAAAAGAAACAAAACCTCTACACCCCGTTGAGTCATCTCCGTCCCCCACCCCCCGACACGCGGGTCTCGTTTGCCCGCCAGTCAGCATCTGTAGTTTTGTTTGGTTGCGCCAGTATTTAGGGTAATTATATTAATGAGAAGTCTCAGGATACAAGGTAGAAAATGCTTTCCTGATGGCGGAGTAAACAGAAAAAGGAAAGAACACACGGGAAGATGGAAGCGACTGTGTCTTACACGCTGCAGAGTCTTTAACTTTCCGCGCTCTGAAAAGGGACATTGAAACCGAGCCTTCCCGAGAAGAACAGAGAATTGCAGGGGAGGATTCGGAGACGTGACTAGGAAAAGTCTCTCTCAGATGGAGGTGACATCCGAGACTCACCTGCGTCATCGATACGGGAGGGAGACAACGGAAGCAGTGACCAGACACCACGTCTCGCGCGTCAGACGTCCACGTCCAGTGACGCCGTGCGTTGCTACCCCGCCTTTCACGCGTAAGGAGACTGAGGCCCAGAGAGGTTAAGGAACCTTCCCTGGGTCGCCCAGCTAGGACGACGCGGATCGAGATTTGAACTCAGGACCGCGGGCCGCTCTACGAGTCACTGATGTCCCGCGCCCTTCCAGCTCTGCGTTTTTCTACAGATCATAGGACGGAGACGGAGTAACAGTGCCTGGTGAAGATGAGTCACGGTTCCGTTACCATCTAACGCTGTATCCATCTAGAGATGCTGAATTCCGGCTTGAAAGTCGTCTTAACACTGGGGAACGGAGGGGCAAGGGACGGAACCCCTGAACCCAGAGGCGCCTGCAGCCAGAGGGCCTCTGGAGCCTTCGCCTTCTGCTTTACGCCCGTCTGAGACGGGCTCCCGGCCACTTGGAACCGAGCGACCCTCAGCATCCCGCTTTTGATTGATGAGGCCGCTGAGGTTCCCATTTAACATCACAGGGGCGAGACATCCATCTTGGTCGTCACGTTAATCTCGAATGAAAAAAACAGATCCGCGGGAGACATTAGGAGCCGGCTCTTCATGCCGCCGGCATAAACGGACAGGCCTCCGGCGCCCCGGGCCGCCTGGCTTCCTGCTTCCGCCGGGAATATGCAGATGAATAAGCTGTTTCTTCATGATCTCGGGACGCCCAGCAGAGGAGAGGGGGCCAGCCACGGAGGGAAGATGTAGGCCGGGCAGAAATAACCGCGCACGTGTGGCATCCCGGGGGAGCCGCGTGTGCCCCGGAGAAGGTGGTCACGTGACGAGAGCAGCAGACAGTGCGGTGGCGGGTCCAGGTCGGGCAGGGTGTGAAGGTGGCATGCAGCGGCGGCCAGATCTCAGAGGAGGCGTTTTCACGAGGCCGCGCAGTTCCGAGGGGCGCACGGCGTCTTGAGGAAGGGCGACCAACTCGCATTGAGTTTTGTGGCCGTTTTCGAAGTCTCTGCAGAACACAGATGCCCCCCGGCCTCCCGCTGCCCCTGCCCTGGGGTATAGTGGCGCTGGGTGCCGAAGGCGCCGAAGCTTGCCATTGCTCCAGAGAGACGCGCCTTCCTGCGGAGACCCACGGACTGAAAGAGGCAGGTGCGAGGG
>NW_006434829.1:2033089-2038682 GCF_000325575.1 Pteropus alecto
CCCTCGGCTCTTCCCCACTTCTGAGCTGGGATGCTGGCCGGGTACTCCGTCCTGCGCCTCGCTGTTCCCATCTGTACGATGAGCTCACACCAGCACGCTCCTCATGGGACTGCTTTGGAAGATGGAAAAGCTTACTACCGTAGAGAGCTCGGCGTGGTGCCTGGCACACAGTAGGCGCTCAAATCCATTAGCTATTAATTTTCCTTATTATTAGGCAGCAGAGGAAAAGGGACGCTGCGTGCACTAGCGTAGACGAAGCTCTGAGACATATTAGTAGGTTAAAATCAAGATGCAGAAAGACGTCATTTATATAAAAACAAAGAAACAAACATAGCCAGAAGTACTGCTTAGAATGAGATTTTGCTGCAGATTTTTTTCCCTTTCCACGCAGCTTTAGAGGAACGCCATCCAGGACTTATGCGGTGGCTCCGTGACATCCTGAAGGACATAGGTAGGTTCCACGTATCTTTCTGCACCGCCACCTCTAATGCAGGTGTTCGTGCTCATGACTGCAACATGGCTGCGACCCATCCAGCCATTGCATTTGAGTTCCAGGGAGGAAGGAATGAAGGGCGAATGTCTGTGCCAGGTGAGCATATTACTGAATATTCGTTTTTTTCATTGACTTTCCCAGAAGACTCTCCCAGTGAACTTCAGCTTATGTGTTCTTGCCAATAATGGTTCATAATTATATAGCTGTGAGGAAACCTGGGAAGACGATTATTTTTAACTGGGACATTGCTACCTCTGGCAAATCTAATATTCTCTAAGTGAGGAAGGAGGGGAGAATGGATATTGAGTACACAATTAGCATTATTATCACATGATTGTCACAGAAGTAGCACGTCATTATGTTCAAATACTTATGTCAAAAATGGTAACTGTCAATATCGATAAAAATCAGTAAATATCAATACATGTAACAATTGTTAAAATAATGAGAACAAAATGAATCACAGCACTACTCACTACATGCATGTGTGTGCGTGTGTGTGTGTGTGTGTGTCTGTGACATATGCACATCGAGTCACCCAGAAGGTGTGTCGTCACTGACCCTCCCCCAGAGTTGGGGGACAGGGTGGGGAGCCTGCATCTCTAACAGGCTCCCTGGTGATGCCGCTGCTGGGCAAGGCTCCCTCTTTAAGACCCACCTGCAGGAGCCGAGAACCCACATCGAGAGGGCAGGACGTGGCTTCAGACGACATGAAACCGTGCACGGCTGGAGGGTGTCTGACTCCATGAGGACCTGCCTTGGTCCCCGTCAGCGCACCCCGTTTCACTGTCTTCCCCACTCTCCTCCCTCTCCCCAAAACGATTTCTGTGTATTTGTTGGTTTCTTTGCTTAGTGTCTCTTTTTTCCTACTGGACAGGGAAAGCCACGAACGAGGCTTTACCTTCTCTGTCTCCAACGCCCAGGTCAGTTGAACCTGCGAACACTCATTAAGTGTTTGTGATGTAAATGAACGAATGGGTGAATGAGTGAAGTAAATGAGTAAGTGCCCTGTGAGCCACAGGCTGCCCGTTCCCGGAGGTCAGGAGTCCCGCGGCGGCCACTGAGCCTGACGGCGTCCCTTATGTCACACCCTTCTGGCTGCCTGTATGGACGTTTCTAGAGCTGCCTCCTGAGAATTCAGTGTCTGGGATGTGTTTGGGGCAGCTGCCACTGTTTTCCTCAAGCTACACATGAAGCCAACACTCTATGAAAAAGTGGAAACGAGTTATTGCTTCAAAACCAGGGCGACAGAAAGAAACAGCAGAATGCGCAGGCATGGACGCGGGAGGAGGGAAGGCGGGCAGTCTCGCCGGGGCGAGTCCAGGCTCGGCCTGCTGGGGCATCAAACCTCCCTCCAGGGCGGCCCAAAGCAGCCTTGCGGCAGTAATGACGAGGCCCCGGGGACACCTTAGACGTGGCTCTCCCACAAGGAGTGAGTGCATCGCCCACAGAGAGGCTGGTTGGGGCCACGAGGGAGCTTCTGTAGTGAAAGGGTCTCAAACTGGACACACATGGGGCCGCAATGGCCCTCAGACAGGTTTACTGCACTGCACAGTGTTTAAGGGAAAGAAAGACAAAACAAGTGCCTGGTATATGATAGGTATTCACGATTATCAAATGACTGCATGCATGAATGTGTGAATGTGTGGAAGAAAGAAGAGAGGGAGAGGGAGAGAGGGAAGGAAAGGAAGGAAGGAAGGAAAGGAGGGAGGGAGGGAGGGTCGCCAATTCACTGAAATCAGAGAGAGCACACAGACATTTAGATTCTTAGTTTCTTTTGAGAAATTGGAATTTGGGGCAATGCCAGACTGGCCTGCCTGCCTGGCACTGACTGGCTATAGACGACTTCGTCACAAGAAAAACAAGTGCACGCGTGTGAGGGCTGTACGGCATGGAGATGGAGATCGCTTTGCAAATAGATACACATATCGAATCGTGACGATGCACGCCTGAAACGGATACACTGTATGTCAGCTGTATCTCCACAAAGAGAAAAGGTTGCTAGGTCGTCACTGGGGAGGGGAGGCAGGTAATGTCCCCTCACCAAGCCCCCCTTTGGTGCCACCCCAGCGGGGGTGGGGATGCCTCGGGGGACCAAACAGTCACCTACTAAATGGGGCCTAATTAAGTGAGGCCGAAAGTCCCTAGAAATGTGTGAAAAACATCAGAACTGAATGAGATGGATCCACAGAAAGAAAGACACCCCCCCACACACACCAGCTCTGACTTCAGGAGGCCCCGGGGGACCCCGTGCTGGGACTCGGGATGCAGGAACGTGGGGGCAGGCCCTCGGTCGCCGGGTCACCCGGCCAGCCTCCCTCGGAATCACAGGGACTGGTGCCTGGCCTTTGACACGAGCCCCCCTCTCGTCCCTGACTGGGGTCCCGAGAAGCTCACGACCTTGTCACTTGATGGAGAGGGAACAGGGAAGTGCCGCCTGACGTGTCGTCGAGGCCAGGTCGCTGCCGAAGGCGGGTCCAGATCCCAGCGTGTGCTGCCCTGCACCCCACAATGTCTTGTGGGGGGGGGCAGCGGGCCCTGCTCCTATCACGTCCCTCGACTTGAGCCTGTGCCCGGCCACCCGAGACCAACCGCGTGACTCCGCCGAGTCAGAATTCCCTCCGCCTGCAGAGGAGGAGATGCCAGACTCCCCTGCGTCTCTCTGCTAACGATTTAGGTCGCTCACTGGGTTCTCCCCTTGTCCCCTTGTCCAGAACCTGACTGCCTCCTTTTGTCTTGCAGCATTTTGAAAAATGTCGTCTTTCTTTTGAAAAGAATTTTTTTAAACCGAGCCGCTCGGCTGCCCGCCCCTCCCCCGCTGGTGTTAGCCATCGGTCACAGTACCCCAGCAAAGCCGATGCCAGTTCCCTCAATGGCTTAAAAGCACAGTTACTTAGATAATCCATCAACATCCCCATTTCGAGGTATTTCTCGGTTAAGAAAGAGCAGCTACAATTTCGGGGCTCCTCGAAGCGGAGCAGACCTTCGCGAGCTGCAGGGAGAGCACCGTGGCTCAGCCCCTCCGTCCCCAGCTTCTCATTCCTGCCCGCATTGACTGCGTCTTTATGGGAAAGTACTCGGCTGGAAAAACTCATTCAAGTGACCTCTCAACACACCAACGGTCCCCTGCCCCGCCGAGACGAGGACGGGGGAGGGGACCGACAGACGTCTCCAGGGGCTGGAGAGAGAAGTTTAGGGGTGACAGAAAGACTAGGGGGATGGAGGCCTTTGTGTCATTAACCCGACTCGCCTCTGTCTCGCCCTGGGTCCAGGACGCCCAGGGCCTGCGTACCCCGGGGAACGGCGCAAGCATCCCGCACCGAGGACGGTGGCGCGGTCATTGCTGAGCATCTCGAGGGCCCGGACTGCGTTTCGATGCTGTGATGGCTTCACTGCTTATGAACGTGAAGGGCCGGGGCAGCTGGCAGTTATGAAGGCAGAAAATGCAGCCGCCCCATGACCCACCGCTAAGCTTCTGCCCTAGAGGCACGCACACGCACACACACACACACACACACTCACTCGTGCTGGTGCACACACTGACATCCACATGACTGTGCACACAAACAGGCGGCTGCAGATACGTATACACAGATACACACAGACACACATGCAGAGACGCACATAACCACAAGCACCAGGAGAGAGGCAGGTGCTCACTCTCCTATGTGTTTTAGCAGAAAATCAGAAACGACATAAACACCTATCTAGCAAAAGGATACTTTTGCTTGTGCGCACACTGACATCCACATGACTATGCACACAAACAGGCGGCTGCAGATACGTATACACAGATACACACAGACACACATGCAGAGACGCACATAACCACAAGCACCAGGAGAGAGGCAGGTGCTCACTCTCCTATGTGTTTTAGCAGAAAATCAGAAACGACATAAACACCTATCTAGCAAAAGGATACTTTTTTTTTTTTTTTGCAAGAAAATACTGCACAGCAGCTACAAGAAAGAATTGAGAAACGAGCAAGCGGCAGAGTGGAAATTATTAAAGCTGGAGGGTGACTACGGAAATCCACATACCAGCCTCTTTTTTGTGCTTGTTTGAAATCTTTGCATAATAAAACATTAAAAAGTAATAAAAAAAGTGATCTAGGTCTGTGCTCACTGCCCAACACGGCAGCCACCAGCCACACGTGGCTACTGAAATCTAAATGAACGGAAATGAGATAAAATTAAAAATTCAGCTCCTCGGTCCCTCTGCCCACGTTTGGAGTGGACGTGCCCATGGCTGTTGGTTCGCGCTGCCTCCATCTATAATTGGCGACACAGGTAAGACAGCGACCTCGGGTTTAAGGAACAAGGCGAACAGAGCAGACAAGATGACGGTGTCGCTGGGCGTTTTTCACACCCAGAAACCAACGCCACGTTTTCCCAGGGGCACGCGCGTGTGCGCGTGAGAAGGATGAAGGGGCCAGGGCGAAGGGCAAGGTCAGAACAGCGGGCGAGGAACAGGCGCTTAGCGGATGCTTTACGGTGTTGATGCGTTCCTCATTCGTGTTTCTAAAAAACGAAGTTAAAAATACTTAGGGAAAAGATGGCCCTGGGCGAGGCGTAGTGCGGGGTCTTCCCCAGGATGTGGACGAGGAGAGGGAGGCTGGGGAAGCGGACCCGAGGGGACCGGTGGCCCCCACGCGGAGCCCCCGCCTCTCACGTGGGGGACGGACCCTCTGCCCCGTGCGAGGAGCAGCGCGGGGTCCCAGGGGCTTCGCTCCTTCCCTGCGCCGCTGAAGTCTGCGTGTTGCCGCTGGCACGCTTTCAAGCCGACAGATGTCCCCTCCCCCGGAGCTGCCCTCTGTCCTCATATTAAGTCCCCTCCGGCCTCCCAGCTGGGAAGCCTCCCCCTCCCATCCGAGGCGCCCGCTGGGGAGGACGGCAGATGGGGTCTTCAGGACGGCGCTTCCCAGGGGGACAAGGGACCCCAGAAGAACCTTCCCATCTCACACCCACGGGTGCGCACGTCGCGGCCACGCTAAGCCCCTTCGCGAGGGCCGCCGCGAGGACCCAGCCGCTTCTCCGCAGGGGGAGGGCCGCGGCCTCGGCACCCGTGTCCGGTGGCCGGCGCTTCGCTGCTGAGTCCACC
>NW_006434829.1:2038854-2055269 GCF_000325575.1 Pteropus alecto
CTCTGACGGCCACTGGGGACGAGGCAAATGGTGGTCACTTAGCACGCTCCCACCCGAGGGCGGCCGCACGCTGCCCGCCACTGTGCGCGGACAGGCGCTCTGTCCGCGGTCAAGTTCACGTGCGGTTCGGCGGCGAGTTTGCGCTCCCGGCGGCCTGCGCTGCGGAGCTGTCCAGCGTGCTGAGCACCAGACGCTGCGGCGCGTCTCCCGGGGAGACACGTGTGGCAGGCGAGCCACACGCAGGCCTGAGTGACATCGAGGTCGGGATTAAAGAGTCAACGACATGTATTGAATCAGGTGTCGTGAAACAGAAACACACTTAAAATCGGGTTACGTATTGATCGGTCGATGAAAATATTGTGCCAGAGGCTCGCAGGAACCAGCTCTGCATTTCCCTGGGAATAACGGTCCGGCGTTGACTAAGCCCGTGTTCACAGCGACTCTGTAGAACATAATTACTGTGAACATCAAGAATAATGAGACTCAGCTGCGTTTCTCACTAGTCTCTCCGCCTTGCAAAAGACGGGAAGTTCAAATAATACATTTTGCTACAAAGTTATTTAAAATCCCCCGGCACGTTCATCACTACGGGTGAATGGCACCCAAGGCACCGCGGATCTTGTGCACAAGGAGGCGTCCCAGAAACGGGAGGAGGAGAAGGGAAACGCGCGCTGACCAAAGAGCTGCTCTGAGTCTTCACAGAGACTCTGACTTAATTCGCACAAACGTCTGGCGACAGGCCCCGAGGCACCCACTACGCCAGGCACCGCTCGAGCCACGCAGGACAGAACAGTGAGTCCAAGAGATCACGCTCTGCCTTCTGGAGCTTACTTTCTGTCGGGAGAAGAAGCCAGCGAGGAAATAAATAAGCACAGTACGTAGCGCGTCAGGTTTTGATAAATGCGGCCGAGTAAAATGCAGGCGACAGGAGGCAGGGCTGGGTGAGAGTTCAACACGGTGAGCAGAGGACACTCGCTGATGGGGCAGTCAAGTGCAGGACGGAGACCTTACAGACGGGGGGACCGAGGTGTGGGGCAGGAAGTGGCTTCCCCCTCTGACGCATCGGCGGGACGACTGTGGTAACGCCTTCTTCGCTCCTGCCTGTCCGAACGGAACACCCCCAGTGCGGACACCGGCAAATAATTATGGGCAGACGGCACTCTGACCCCGCGAGAGTAGACCTCATGTCGTAGGGGGCAGCATGGTGGCCCCTAACAAGATACGCCCACTTCTGGACCCCAGAACCTACGGCTGTGACCTTATTTCCTCAGAAAGGTCTTTGCAGATGGAACGAAATCAAGGATCTTGAGATGAGATCACGCTGGATTTAGGGTGGCCCTTTAATCCAAGGGCGAGTGACCTTCTAAGAGACAGATGAGGAGAGACACGGAGACGAGAGAGGCCATGTGCAGACAGAGCAGAGACTGGGGTGACACGGCCCCAGCAGAGGAACGCCCGGAGCCACCAGAAGCCGCCGAGGCAGGGAAGACCCTCCCCCCAGGGCCCCGGAGAGAAGGGGGCTTGCACTTCTGGCCTCTAGAACCATCAGAGAAGACATTTCCGTTGTTTTAAGCCACCGGATGGTGGTCACTTGGTATAGCAGCCACTGGAAACTAACAGAGGCTGCAAAAGCTGAGAAAACCAGTCAGAACCGCCCAGATCATGGGATGATGCGCCAAAGCCGGCTGGAGCGACGCGCAGAGGCAGCTGCTCGAGTGACTTGTGCAAACGTCACCCAGGACGTCAATCTTCTCTCCTCCTCCCCGACATCCCACCCTCCGGCCCACACCTTCCTCTGACCGGTAAGACCCCAACCGCCTGTGACGCATGGCGCGTGCTCGCTGTGAGATGCACAGCTCCCACCAGCGGCCGCCCGCAGCCTCTCCGCCTTCCCGCTGCCTGAGCGGAGCAGAATCAGCCATCTTCAGGGCCTCTTTTTTTTTAAGTTACATTTATTGGGATGACATCAGTTAATAAAATTATATAGGTTTCGAGTGTACAATTCAGTGATACGTCATCTGTACATTGCATTGTGTGTTCGACATCCCAAAGTCACGTCTCCCTCTGTCACTGTGTATGTGACCCCTTTACCCCTCTCTGTCCCCCTCCCCACTTCGCCCTGGTCACCACTAAACTGTCGTCTGTCTCTAAGAGTCTGCCTGTCATGCTCGTTTGTTGCTTTCAGTTTTATAGCCCACATATAAGTGAAATCACGTGGTTCTCAACTTTTTCCGGCTGACTCATCTTGCTCAGCATGATTAGCTCAAGATCCACCTGTACTGTCACAAATGGCAGTGCTTCATCTTTTTAATGGTTGAGTCATATTCCACGGTACATATGTACCGCCTCTTCTTTATCCAATCATTTATCGATGGGCACTTAGGTTGCTTCCATGTCTTGGCTATTGTAAATAATGCTGCAATAAACATCGGGGTACATAGATCTTTACAGATAAATGTTTTCAAATTCTGAAGGTAGACACCCAGAAGAGGGGTTGCCGGGTCATGTGGTAATTGTGTTCTAAATTTTTTGAGGAACCTCCATACTGTTTTCTACAGTGACTGCACCAATTTGCAGTCCCGCCAGCAGTGGATGAGGGTTCCTTTCTCTCCACATCCTCTCTGACATTTGTTATGACTTGTCCTGTTGACGACAGCCATTCTAACGGGTGTGAGGTGGTTTTGGTTTGCATTCCCCACTCCCCACCTGCTGAGCCTAGAGAAAGCAGCATCGCCATGACAAGCCCTCGCCCCAGCAATGACCGCTAAGGGACACACCGTAATAGTGCCAATGAGTGCTTCGATAAGGGCATGCTCGAAACTGGGTCCCCCTCTCGAAACCCGTGAGTGGCATTAGATAGATTTGTTCCATTAAGTCTCCATCTCCTCGCTGGTACTTGATGCTTTAAAAACAAAGAAACGACATCTCTGCTGTCTTCGTAAACCTCCAAGTCACCTCTATAAACGGACGCGGTGACGAACCGCCGGCTCTGGGAGGAAGGCTCAGATTTCCAGCCCCGGGCATCCTCACACACTGAGCCCTGTTCTGCATCTCCCTCAAGCAGGAATCGCTCGTTCATGGGAAGGATATGAGCAGAGAGGAAATTTAAGACATAGCGTTAGACACACTGGAATTCAGCGTCACCCTCACCCCCTAACTGCCAGCCCGAGGGAAGGAAGAGCCGCTGCTCCCGAGGAGAGCAGGAGAGAAAGCCTGATGGCCGAGGAAAGTCAACTGATCTAAAGCTACAAACTGACGACGTGTGAACCTAAACCAATCGACCTGAATGCTCTTCCCACGTCACGACTTCACAACGGGGAGACGGAAGGTGGGTGGAGGGCAGTGGTTTGCAAGCGTCTTTGGGGGGCATCCGCGGTCTGAAATACTTGCATCCAGGGTAGGACACACGCAGATGCGTCCATAAATTCATCTCGCCAAGACAAAAGCCTATGACGCGGCATTCCGTGCTGGATTCTACTCTGTCGCATGCTGTTCCGCTCAGTCCCACTTCGTTCCAGCCTATTCTAACGCGTTGTTTAACTCCCCACTAAAATTACCCCGCCTCCTTCTAATGGGTCATCGCTCGCAATTTGAAAAACACCGCTTGACTATGCAACGGAATCACGTCTTATAAGGTTGTTAGGTTTTATCGTTAACTCATGAGGCAAAAATATATAGTTGAGGCACCCTTGGGAAAAACTCCCAGGAAAGAAGCATGGTGGGGAACAGCATAAAATCGCAGTTCGGCGAGGCCAGCCGTCTCTCTCTCTCCAGCATCAGAGACACAGCTGGATGCCGGTGGGAACTGGCACAGGTGGGGGAGCCAGGCCAGTGTGACACCGGGCACCGCCACACCGGAAGCTCACAGCGTGACGGGCGCGGCAGGACCGGGGGCAACGAGGAGAAGCAGACAGGTGCGCATGCCACGCCCACTTCCGAGCACATGGCCCCGTGCTCGTGGCACACGCAATGAGATTAATGCCCTGTACGGGCGACACGGCAGGACTGGGGGCAACGAGGAGAAGCAGACAGGTGCGCACGCCACGCCCACTTCCGAGCACATGGCCCCGAGTGGCGAGGCGCCGAGGACACCCCTTCTTCTACGTTTTCTGCCGTGCACACGCAATGAGATTAATGCCCTGTACGGGCGACAGTGTCTCACCTGCGAAATACGCATTCGCTCATCCGACGACGCGTACCCCCCAACGCCTTCTACGGCCAGAGCAGAGCGCTGTTCTAGCTTTCAAAATCCCCCAGGGCTCTAAATGATTTTGCGAGGTGATAGGCCTTTGACGAGTCAAGTGGCGCACCCCCACGCAAGCCTCGAGGACCCTAGAATCTGAGTGGCTCGACTCACGCTCCAAGTTCATGAGTCTTTCAGCCCCTTAATTCTATAAGCCCCTGACCTTCCCTTTTCTGGTAATCAACACCGCACGGTTCTCTTGATATTTAAAGCCAATGTTTTACCGTAAGATACTTTTTTTCCCCTATCAATATCTGAAGAAAAAAAAAATCAAAGAAATTTTATTGCGAGGCAAGTGGAAAAGTTTCAGATTCCTGTGAAAACATCCCAGAACACATTCTATCAGCAGTTTCAAAACGGGACCCCGAGACCTCCATAAACGAGGAGGAAAAAAACGTCTCTTCCTCAGTGCACCTGGTTACTGAGCCCAGGAAATAATCAGGGCAGGCTACCGCCGTATTTCTTTGGTTCGCTTCCTTCTAAAAATCCTTAACTGGTGATTTCAAACATTCTCTTAGTGATTACAGCTTCCTGGTGATGAGCAGCTGCGAAGTCATCGCTCGCTCTCTCCGTAAGCCTTCTCCGAAGGGAGGGCCGGGGAGCAGAACACAGCCGTTGCGAATGTCTGCTTTGAACCCCGGAGCTCCGCACGGCGCTCAGAATAAAACCCCAACCCCTCGTGGCCTCTGAGGCCCGGCGGAGGACGTGGCCGTTGCCTAGAGCTCCAGACTCACCTCGTACACCTCCCCTTGGCTCCCTATGCTCCAGACACAATGGCTGCCAGCGTCCTCAGGACGTCACAGACTGGTCCGTGCTGCAAACCTGTCACCTCTGCATCCATCACCCTTCCTGGAATGCCACACCTGCGCGCACGCACGCACACGCACGCACGCACACGCGCACACACGCACGCACACGCACGTTTCTTTAAGTACCTCATGCCCCCCACTTCACTTGGATGTCGGCTTACTCCTCACCGTCACCTCCTTAGGCATGGGACACATTGACCCCCATAAAAGGGCTTTTAGCGAATTACAGGACGGAGTGGCTCCAGAGGGAAATTCGGCAACCGGCTCCATAAACATCACGTTTTAGGAACTGAGCATATTTCCCTGCTAGTTCTGATTGTCACAAAGCCTGGGCGGGGCCGCATCAGTCCTCGGAAATCGTGCTCACGTCCTCCTGTTAAACGTTTTGTTTACTAAGCGTTTAGTCGCAGCCTCCTTCCCAGCCCACATTTCCCCCTCGCTTCATTTTACCTCTTAATTTACTTAATCTTCCCGTCTTGTCAGCATCTTTGTAAGTCTTCTTTTCGCTTCATTTTTCCTCTTTTAATTTACTTAATCTCTTCCCGTCTTGTCAGCATCTTTGTAAGTCTTCTTTGACCAAGACAGAATATGGGGAATTAATAAATGGGCATTCAGATATTTATTGTGCAAAGGAGTAGGAGGCACCTCACACATTTAGCTAGGAATAATTACACACATACATCACATTCAGCTTTTGGTCACTAGCGAACCTAACTAACATTTCCTTCTCTCTTACATTCATGTCACCTTGAGATCCCTCTCCTGTCTGTCTGTCTGTCTCTCTCTCTCCCTCTCGAGTATCATTTGTAATTTGGACATGGAAGTCAAGATGCCGCCTGTTACATAGAACAAGAAAGTTAGCGCACTAGCTCACAAATGCATGCACGCACACGCACGTGAGCACACACGTGTGTGCACGAAATCGTTACTAAAATCACTGAATTATATACTTAAATGGGTGAATTTTACAAGATGTAAATTATGCTTCAACGAGGTTTTTAAACAAACGGAAAAAAGATGACAGCCATTGGACGCTTCTTCGACATCCCCAGTGCAAAGGTCACGCCTCTCCCTCCAATAGCCAATAAACCCCCGGGGTGAGTCTCATTGGCTCTGACTGGTCTAGTCTGTGTTACATGCCCATCTCTGGACCAATCACATTGGCAGGGAGATGAGCGCTTTAATTGGGCAGGCTTGAGTCACATGTCGTTCCCGGAGCCAAGAGGAAGTAAGTTATATTGACAGACAGTTGTAGAGGGACAGTTCCCCGAGGAAAATCCAGGTGCTGCTAACAGAAAAATGGCAATAGATCTTAAGTAAGCAACAATATCCACTTACCCGCACACTTTCTGCACAAACGAGGACACCTGCGGGGCCCACAGCCACCTCTGCACTTTAAGGTCCATCCGCCTAATGTCACACGAGGCTCCTGAGCTTGCCAGTTAAGACTATGGATTATTCTAGAGCCAAAACACACAGATCGCAATCCCAGCTCTGCACAAGGACAACGCGATACCCGTCTCAAAGGACTGCTGTGCGGACCGACTTGTCCTCGGACCCGTGCCCGGGGCACCACAAGCTCCTTCCGAGAGCTTGCGGCCTCCGCCATGCGGTGCAGGGCGGGGCAGCTCTGGGAAGAACTACGTGTCTGTCAGTTTTCGAAGCTGGGCTGGGATTTCCTCGCTCGGCCTCTCCATGCCACCTCAGCCCACTCCCAACCGTTCTCTGGGCCTCGGGGAGATGCGCCACAGACGTGTCACCTGGACGTACAACAGGAACTAGCAAGAAACCACAACGTGTGCACAAGGGACAGAAGCCCCGGTGTCCACACGCCTTCGAGAGAGCATAGCTTCTAAACCCCGTCCGCCCCAGCCTCCGGACGGGGTGGAAAACTACCCCTGAACTTGACCCGCGCCCACCCCAAGGCCTAGACTTGTGAAGGGAACCACGTGCCGGGGAACTGCTCTCCACCTACCTGAGAACCGCGGAGCCCTTGATCCAACGGAAGGCCAGTCATGGTGGTGACGGTTACCGGTACCAAAGCCTGTCGTGTCGGCCACGGTGCCCAGTTAAACAGCCCCATAACTGTGAGAAGCGAAGGCCACCATCACCCCGAGGCTCTGGGAGTCGACGTCATCTGCCCAGCATCACAGGGCCAGGCGCTGCAGGTGCGACTCATTCGGGCAGCCTGGCTGTGCAGGTGGGCACCCAGGTCACCACGGGCGGGTGGCCTCAGGGCTCCCGGTGAAAGGGGAAGCACCGCAGAGCCTTCTGGGGCTTGTTTTGAGCATCGGCGAGACCATCTGTGTGAAGTGCCCGAAACAGCATCCGGCTTGCAGGAAGTGCTCGATCAACAAGAGCTGCCCTGTCACCACCCTCATCTCATTAGCCTTGCGACTGTCATTAAAATCAAGTTTCCGGATAGATAAAAGCCAACAAAAACGACCACCAGGCTCACGTCCCCCCCGCCACTCAGGATACTGAAATGCACCCACGGAGCCTCAGAGAACAATGCTGGAGCACTGTCTCTAAGTCACACCTAAATGGCACGAGGCAGCAAGCTGTCCACAGTCTCAGGAAGGTCAGTCTCCAAAACCTGTCCCCCTGCCTGTGGCGTGCCTTCCTCCAACTCGTCACGTCGACTTCGAGAGAGGACGCCCTCCGTCCCCCTACCCGTGGGACGGGCTGGCAATGCCTGCTTCAGACACGAGATGATAAACCAATAGTCATCTGGAAATGGTGCGCAGACACGGGGTCTGGATTTCACAGGATCATGTTTGGAGAGAGACAGGATACTTTCCGGCCAATGGACTGAGGGTCCTGCAGAGCCAAAGCACAAGGTCTTCCCCCAGCACAGCTGCTCCCGCCTCCTGCCTTCACCGCCACCTGCTGAGCTGACACGGGACACTCACGATCACGACGGCAGCTGACATCCGCAGAGGGACCTTCGCCAAGCCCACGGGGCCCTGTTCTTGTCATTTGTTTTACAAGTGGACGAGGGACACTCAGAGAATTTAAGTCGGTAGGCTGCGTAGGATGAGCCGTCCGGTGCCCAGCGACTTGAGGCGTGCCCGCCCCAGCGACGGCAGCCGTCACCCCGCGGCCGCCTTGCTCCTAACAAGGCTCCCCAGCTCCCGAACAAAACAACATCGGTTCCGGCCACAGCAGACTACGGGGGACGAGTTTGTCCTGGGCGGCTACGCACAGCTGTGTAGGTCGTGAACCGCACAGAGGCTGCTGGCCAAGAGTCACCAGTGCGGGTTGAACTCTGTTCCATGTTCCACTGGCCAAGCCATGCCGGGGCTTCCTGGAAGATGGGGTACTTCCTGGAAGATGGGGTACTTCCTGGAAGATGGGGTGCTTCCTGGAAGATGGGGTACTTCCTGGAAGATGGGGTACTTCCTCCTTACGCACAGAAGAAACAGCTTTTCTCTAACTCGTGCGGCCATGTAGCCATGTACACAGTGAGAGCCTCTCTGGTCGTGTCGTATACGACACCACCTGCTTCACGTCCCGAGTCCCACAGAAGTGCAGCTGGCATCGCCTGGACCAGCACTGTCTGATACGAATACAACGCAAGCCTCAAAAACGGGCCCAAAGGAGTAAACTTCCCAGTAACCACAGCAAAAAAAAAAAAAAAGTAAAAAGAAACCAGTGACGTTAACTTAAATAATATGTTTTGTTTAATCCAATATATCCAAAACATTATCGTTTCAACAAGTTATCACTATATAAATCATTTACGAGATTTTTTTTACAGTCTTTTCTCATGGCGAGTCTTCAAAGGACGGTGCGAATTCTACACGGGTGGCCCATCTCAATTTGGTGTAGACCCATTTCGAGGGCTTGGTGGCACACGTGACTGCTGTGCTCGAGGGAGCAGGCTGAGAGTCACCAGAGACGGCCACCTGCAGGCCACCTCGCTTCTAATCACCGAGGTTCCTGACTGTAGAATTCCAGGCAGCCACTGAAAGAATTCAAATCGGGAAGTGAGGGGTTCAGATCCGTGTTTTGGTAAAAACTCTAAGTTGGCGTTGACGGGGGATGTGGTTTTGAAGCAGAAAGGACTATTTCAAGAGGCTGCTGGCCATCGAATAAAATAAGGATTCGTGAAGCAATTAAGTAGATAATTAAATAAAGAGGTGAATGGGGGAGAAGAGAAAGCTCTTTCTTCCCGAAAAAATAAAAAACAAGCAATAATTCTAGGGAAGAAAGGAAGGTAGAAGTTTGAAAAAAGAATCACCATTTAGCAACTACCACGGTGATAATCATTTCAGGCAACAGATGAGAAGACCAGCAGGTCCTGGTTGGAGGGATAACGAGACCTTTACTTAGGCTCAAAGTTATTTCCTCACAAAATACTAATCAGCTACAAAGAGAAACGCAGTGACTTTGCAGTGGAAAAGCCTCCGGCAGGCGAGGGAGCATCGCGCCTGCAGGGGGACGAATGGACGGCACACGCCTGATGAAATGCAGTGCGAGGCCCACCTGCTGGGCGGCGCTCCAGTCGAGAGGGGAGAGCGAGCCGACCCCAACAGCGGCCGCCTTCCGCTCGCCCCACGTGGCCAACTTGTGAGGTCACGGAAAGACGGAGGACCTGCTCTGGATTCAAGGAGAAGGAAGGACCGTCGCCGGTCAGCCCAGCACGCCGTCTGGCTCTCAAGGCCATTACTGGGACACCTGGAGAAAGGAGGATGAGGTCTGCGGAGCGATTACAATGTCACGTCCATGTTTATTTAGTGGCGACGGGGCATTATGTTTTCAGCATGCTCTCGGATGGTTCGGGAAAAATGTGTGTGTGTGTGTGTGTGTGTGTGTGTGTCACATGTGGTGCCTACATATATTTACACACACACACATATGGAGAGAGGGGGAGACATATGGAGATGGAGAATGTGGGTGAAGGATGTACCAGACTCTTTGTACTATTCCTAACACTTCTGTAAACCTGGAATTATATCAAAATAAATTTGTTTTGTTTTTTTTTTTAAGTGGATGCAGATAAATTCCAGGCAGGAAACATGGAGGAGCTGAATAGAGCCGTAGAACCAGGGAAAAAAGAGATTCGAGAGGAAGCAGAGGGGTCGTTGCACCAGCAGGACTTGGTGACCACCAAGGAGGAGAAAGCGGAGTGTGACTTCACGGCGCCCGGCTTGGCTAACCGGTGACCGTCATCCTCCAGGACAGGAACAGTGACTGCTGGGAGTTTGGACTGCGCGGGACGGTCCCGAACCCGAGGTGGGCCGTGTCTAATGGGGCTGCGTTCATTCATACATCAGCATCGTTTTCCAACCCCTTGGGCCTGGGCAGAGGGGGGACAAAGGACCTGCCACCTAGATCGAGCTGCTAAAAATGAGCCGCCAAGAAAGCTAGCATCTCCCCTAAAGACAATGAGCATGGTACCGAGAGCTCACGTACGTGTAATGACCGGAGGACTCACGACCCAAGGACGGACGCGGCTCTGGAGTCACCTGTCCCCAAACGAAGACCAACGTGCTTACCCAAACCCTCAGGAATCGGACCTCGGGGGCCTCTCCTCGCCCGCTCGGCCGCTAAGCCCCAGTCCCTCCGGCCACCTTCCGATGCGGCCCACAGGCCTCCGTGCCTCGGCCCATCCGCTCCCGCCATCTGGAACGCCCTTCCCATGACGGCGGCACAGTTTCACTCCCGACTCAAAAGCCACCTCTGTAGAGCCCTCGGCTGACGCCACTGGTTGAGGCGTTTCCAGCCCACGCCCAGGCCCTCTCTGTCACGACGCCGGTTTGGCTTTCTTCCCGACGCGTCTGATTCCCTGTCGCCCTGACCGTTTACGAACGGGCCTGTTTTCTTCCTCTATCCGCAAAATCTCACGGGGGACCCGGCCTTGCGAATTCCGGCCTGGTGCTCTCCTTCTGGAACAAAGCACCCGGCACGCAGTAGGTGCTTCATAAAGGCATGCTGACGAGGGAACCAAGCTGAGTGGAGTCTTAGGACGTTTCTCGTGCAACCACCTGACTCACGGATGAGGATGCCGGACCTAGAAGGAGGGGGACCCTCAGGACGCCCCGCCCCGGGCCCTGCTGCCCGTCGGGGGCTGGAGCGCATTTCCACCACACGAGAGAACAGGAGAGTGACAAGGGCTACTTCTAGTCCTACTTACCCGAGGTTGGCCGGCCGGCGGACACCCGGCAAATCATCGAAGAGCCCTGTGACCCGGGGATGTGGGGAGCCCCGTGCAGCTGGGAAGCTGGGATGTCACTAAGAGCGACTGCACATTCTGCTGACACACTGGTGTCTCCTTTTAAAACCCCGTCCCGCAGGGTGGCTAAGGGAAGTAGGCAGGTGAGCGCTGTGCACTTGTCCACCTTGGAAAATGGCACCGCCAGTCTGCACCCCGCAGCCCCGTCCTCCCCAGGCTGGCATCCAGGGGGGTGCTGCAGAGCCGAGGAGCACAGCCAGGGGAAGCACAGGCGACACATCAGGGGCCTGGGGGCTGCTAGGGACATCGGGCCCAGACAATGAAGAGCGCCCTCTGCATCCTGCACCCGGGAGGGGGGGCGGGAGCTGGCGCCTCGGCCCGGAGCGCACTTGGGGAGCCTTCCCAAACCCGGTCTGGCGAGGCAACAAAGCGGGCAACGTGTCTCATCTGTGCCGGCGGATCCAGCTGCGTCTACAGCAGTGGGTGGCTTCCAAACCTAACATTTGATCAAAATGAAAAAGTGGTCCTTCCTTTCATCGAGTGACAAGCCTTCGCGTATAAATCACAGCCTCCCCGGGGGCAGCCACCTCCATCCCCATCTGCACAAAGGGGGCCAGGGCTCTCCAAGGCCTCTTGTGAAAACGAAACTCAGGCACCATTTGGAGTCCGAGCGCGGGGGTGGGGGGCAGGGAGGGAAGGCTTCCCTGGACATTCGCATTTTATTATTTTATTATTCAATGGAAATCGCACTCTCCGCTAACAGGGCACTCCGAAAGCAAAGACGTTGGGGGGGGGAGGGGTGGCACAGAGGGTTGTAGGTTTCAGACATCATACGCTTTTGGGATCTAAGAAAAGAGAGAGAAATGAGAGATGTACATTTGGCCGGCAAAGATGTCAGGACAGTAACGATGATGACCTTTAAATTAGCGAAGCCACTTGTTGGGAGCAAAGAGGTAGCGTTGGTCAATTTATAATCAATATAGCATAATATAATGTATAACAGCTCGGCAGTCGGGGTGGTAGCAGCGACATTGAGTATTCACATAAAGCTGGCCGTATCTTCAAACACTTGACTTTCACTATCTCTTTAATTCTTTTTTTCCCAGCCTTATTGACATATAGCCTACGGGGAGCACTGTGTAAGTTTCAGATGTACAATGTAACGATTCGATTGTGTCTATTACGGAAACACAGGCAGGATGAGGTTAGTTTACACTTCCGCCACCTCAGATAAGTACCCTTCTGTTTTTTGGTGACAATGTTTAAGATCTACTCTCTTAGCGACTTTTACACACACGACACATTGACCGTGCTGAGCATGACATTCCCAGACTTTACCCATCTCAGAGCGGAAGGTCTGTACCTCCGGCCGACACGTCCCCGTTCCCCCGCCCCTCACTCAGACTGGGTAGGAGCATCCGTGTTTTTGCAAATGGCAGGATATCCTTCTTTTCGTGGCTGGATAATACTCCATTGTGTCTAGAGACCACACTTGCTTTTGCATGCACCCATCGATGGACATTTAGGTTGTCGCCATGTCTTTGCTACTGTGAATCATGTTATTATGGACATGGGGGTCCAGGCAGCTCTTTGAGATACCGATTTCATCTCTTTCATTTCCTTCTGATATATACCGCAGGAAATGAAGCCTTCTTCACTCTTATGACAACCCAATGTTGTGGGAACTGTGATTATCCCATTTTGGAGACGGGGACAGAGACATCGAACTCATCCATGACCAGACGGCTGAGGGAGGGGCTGGGTGGACACAGAACACGCCGGAGCAACTCCACGTGGATCCCGGAGCCTTCACCTTAGAAACACCGCCTGGTACCAACTCCCTCATTTTTCAACTATCAAACCACCCCAGGGTTTCATTTTGATCGGAGAACTTGCCAGTTCTTCGACTCCATTGTCAATAGCTGAAGGGGTGGTGGGAAGAAGCCTTTGACTGGGATTTTCTTGTGAAAAGTGAAAGCTCCCCCAAATAATTACATTTAACCTGCCTTTTAACAAAACGTAGGTTTTAATCACAACCACGGTCTCGCTTTCAGAACAGAGAATAAAATGTTACTTTCACTGAAAAAAATGGCAACTTGACTTATTCCTACAAAACTGGCGGAGAGCACTAGGAGTTTTTGTTTGCCTTTGACTTTGGCAGCTCGATCGTAAAAGACATCTTTGCGTTTCCTTCTGTCCGTGTCGCGAAGGCTCTCGCGTGCTCTTCAGCTCCTCTCTCTCTGTGACCTCTTCGTTCGCTGAGAGCCGCTAGGACCCCACCAGATGCTCGCCGGCTTTGTTTTCCGTGGTTTTGCACGTGGTTGGAGCAGCTCACCAAAAAAAGAAAAAAAATATATACCGTTTTCATGGATTTCATCTTGTTTTGAAAATTCACTTTGTAAAACATGGCAGCGTTTTTTACTGCATTATCTTGCTGGATATTTCCAATACCCCAGATCAGAGAATGATCGGGAGGACACACGATCGCTGTGACAGTGAACTAGCTTTATAACCAGTCGCACCGTCAATGACTCTTTTCCTCAGATGAAAAGTCTGCCTTTTAACCCAGAACCCTATCAAGCATCGAGATGGCGTGCCCGGGGCCACTGAGGGGCCCTGGAACAGCTGAGAGGACTCACGGGGATGGGGTTCCCCCCTGCACCCCACCGCCGGCTCACATCTGCTCTCTTGCTTGGCGTTGCAGGCCCCGTTTGCTCACCGTCTGCTGTGAAAGGTCTGCATACTTTCCTCTGGGCAAGGAGCCGTGGCTGGTTTTGAGCTGAGCCCGTAACTGCTGCTTACCTAACCCGGTCATCTCGCAAGTAAGCAAGCGGAGTGTGGATGGGGACAGCAGGGTCACCAGGGAGGGACAGGCCCGTGGTGTCCTCCAGCCGATGATCCTCTCCTGGAGAAGTCGGGACAGACAGAGCTCCAAGCCCCCTGACCTGTGCATCCTTGGCCGGCGCTGCTGGCTTCTTCATCCGATGAACGGATTTCCCACGTCTTAAAGCCGCTGACCCCACATGACCTTGGCGTCTCGAACCTTTCTGAGATTCACATCTGTCTTGTAATGGAAAAAAAAAGCTGCTGCTCTCTCCTGAGGAAAAACACTTAGAGGAAAGCGGTTTATCAAAGCAATCCGCTGGCCCGCGGCATGGCTGCACATCAGACGTCTTTGCCTGGAGGATGCTTTGGAGTGTCGCGTCCTCAAGAATTAGAAGCACATGGCTCCATCTCCTCCCACGGGCCCGGAGGCATAAAAGCAGTTTAGAAGGAAGAGGAGTCCGGAGAAATGTGTTTTGGCTTTTGTCAAACCTCGAAAGCTTGAAAGCAGTTCAAGATGTTGCCCGTCAAGCTCACGTCACCACCCGTTTTCGTTCCCAGTGACCAAATGTTCGAGACCACCAACGGAGATGTTGGCTCTGTGTGGAAGTCCGGACCTCAGAAGCTCTGTTCCTGTACTTCAGAGGCCCTTTTCCTGCGGAGGGCGCGGTCCCGCGGTGACGGCCAGGCCCGAGGGGCCCCTCTGGTCGCCCTGGTACCTGCTATCTGGGGGTTCCCCACACAGGTGCTCGGACGTCCTTGGAACGTCTGGCCAGCACATGGGCCACCGTACACGGTCACGCTTGGAACTCTTCAAGGATGCACGTCACGTTTCTCCCCTCCTGACGAACGCCACGGAAGTTCGGTTACACCACCCCGCTTTCTGCCATGTGGTGACACTGATTTTAAGGCAGAGGGAACATCCTGGTCCCTTTGGCCAGTCCTTTGGGTGACAGATGAGAGGACTCAGGCCACAGAGGCAAGGTGAGTTCCTTGGGAACAAGCAGGGTCAAACCCGGCTATTACGACGTCCTCTCGGCCTTGACCTTGCACCTCGAGCTTCATAAACGCAAGGGCTCTGCCTTATTTCTGGGTCCCCAACATCTTGAGCAGTGCCTAGCACACAGTAGGTGCTCATCTGATGTGTGTCGAATAAAGAAATGCCACATGCGGTCATTGAGGAGACCCGATGAGTTAGAGCCTCGTCTCACAAGCGAAGGAAGCATCGTTGGCTCCTGGGTGAACAGACGGAATTGGCCGGTGCACCCTCAGGGCCGGGTGGGGGGCCCTGGGGAATCGGCGTGGAAGTCGCCGGAGCACACGCGGAAGCAGCAGGCAAAGGCGGCCTCCTGGAGTCTAAAGGTTTACTTCACGAGGAGTCTTTCGGGCTGTCACCCCGAAGTCCTCAGTTCCGGAGCCTTGCTGAAGGCATCTGACTGACGCGTCTTCACCTCCATCGCTGCCAGGTTACCCCACTTTCTCGATGGGTCAAGACTGAGATACGTGCCCTGCCTTGGGGTTCACAGTGACATCGATTTCACCTGATCACGTGGCGCCATCGTGGGAGACAGGGGGCTCCCCCGGGAAGACAAGGGGCCATTACCAGCGGCACATGTGACTATTCACATTCGAGTGAATGAAAATGAGATAAAATGAAGAAGTCAGCTCCTCGGTGCCACTAGCCACATTTCAAGTGTTCGATGGACCTGCTGGATAGCACAGACACAGGACATTTCCAGTGTCACCAAATTCAGGTTCTTTCCGTTATTCCCTCTTGTGTTACACTGGTTTTGGGGTGTGTGTGTGCATGTGTGTGTGCATGTGCGTGTGTGTGTGTGTGTGTGTGTCGATCTAAAACAACTATTATAGATTTATCTAATTCCCACTTGATCCTTTGACTAGAGGTAAGATCACCAAGAGCAGGCGGTGTTGGTTTTCTGTCTAGTGTTGAGAAAAGTGTTAGCATAAAGCAGATAAACACCTCTCCAAGGAACACACGGGTGACATTCAAACCCACCTCAGTGACTGCCGTTCTTGCAATACAACAGAAATTATTAAAAATTAAAACTGCCTTCATCACCGGTCCTCTTGGATTCTAAGGTGACATGTTGCCCATCTGGTGTAAAACTCCCCTGCCATCACCAAGCTTCGAATTAGTTTTGCCCTGCTCTAAAGACGAGTTGGCACCACGCAGGTGCCTGTCACGCGGCAGCCGTGTGATGAGGAATTCCGACGTGTCCTCACGGACAGAACGCCCTTGGGTCGGTGGCTGCAGGTCTGTGCTCTTCTCCCCAGAGGACCCCCTCGTTCCACCTCATCCCAGTTGGCCACCCAAACCCCCACCCCCGGGTCCATTCTAGAC
>NW_006434829.1:2057610-2065335 GCF_000325575.1 Pteropus alecto
GCGCGTCCTCCAGGCCCCCTGTGCGGCGCAGCCTCCTCCGCCGCAGTCCTGAGGCCGCTTCGTCTCCGGCTTGCGTTGGGCTTCACGCCGACTCTCCCACGAGGGTTTCCGTTACTCTCACGGACGCCATCGTCACGTGAGCCTACGCACCGCAGGGGGCCGTCATCGTAAAGAAAGGAATCCCCCCAAACGGGGAGCTTTAGCCACTGCATGGTTACCCACAGGGCGTGAGCGTGGCCGCCCAGGCGGCAGGGCCGCACCTGTCACCTGGCCCGGCTGTGGGGGCTTCAGCCCACCTGGGACAGTGTGTGCGCGGCCGGAGTGATGGGGAGTGGGGAGGCGATGCTCCCCAGAGTAGGATCTGCAGGTGTAGGACCGGCTCGCTCCGCCCCTTCACAGCGGCTCCGCCCCCAGCCTGCGAATCCCGAGGTTGCCCAGCGCATGCTGCAGTGCGTTCCCAAGTCCGAGGGAGGATGCCCGCCGGGCACAGCCAAGGTACGGCCGACGGGATTCCTGACAAAGATCGCCCACAAAGGACAGGCCGGTCCAATGGCTCCTAAACCCTGCACGGCCTCCGCGTCTGGGTGGAGCCCTGGATGAGGCCACGCACTTGAGTTTAGGGAAGAGAAAGAGAGAGGGGGGAGGAAGGGAGGGAGGGAGAGGGAGGGAGGAGGGTGGAAGGGAGGGGGGAGGGAGGAAGAGCTGAGCCACCTGCCTTTGCAGCCCCTACCTGAGCGGCACGATAAGGGACAGGGTCGTCAGATCACCCTCGCTTGTGCTGGCCACACGCGTTGAGAAGACCTATGGGCAGAGCCAGCCTGTCCCTCTGTCCCTCTGTCTGTCTCCCTGGCTGAGTACAGCTTCTTTCGTCCACATCAAACACGCACAGGGCCCCAGGTTGCAGACAGAGGTTATTGGGACTGGGTTCCTGGGAGGTGAAGAGACTCGAAACCCCCGCCCCGCCCCGTGGGATGCCCTCTCTTCCTGTTGACCGTCTGCACTTGGACAAAACAAACCCATCTTTCCAGCCTCCGACGGTTTAATTCCCTGATGCGGAAACGCCTCCATGCATGTAGCTCAAAATAATGAAGTATTTTGAAAAAGGAAAAACAGCATGTCGCATCTTTCTTCTCCATTCTCACGCTATCCCGAGGAGGTGAGGGGTGTTATAAGGACAAAGGGAAGAGCCAGGGAGCTCGAGCCACCCACCCGAGGTCACGGAGTGGGACGGAGGCAGGACTCAGAGCCAGGCTGCCCGGTGCCACGCCCTTCACCGCCGCAGGAAAGCAAAGGGCATCCTTCAGATGACGCCGTTCACAGGAAGCACGCACCCCAGCCGGGGCCCCCAGGGAGGAGGACCTGAGCAAAGTAAGGACCTTTAAACAAATGACTCTTTCTGAGCGGTCCTTTGCTGTCATGCCTGGGCTTCTGTTAGGACAACGCGGTGGGGACGAGCTTCGCGAAACTGCTGGTGGATTTCCTGGAGTGACAGTCACCAGTGGCAGAACTGCGAGGAGGCGCGGACTCCCGGGCCCCCGGTGACAGCTGGGTGAGCACCTCTGGTCTGTAAGAGGCTCCCTTGCCAAGCCTGGGTCCAGAAAACCTTTGCTGCCACCGCGCTGCGGGCCTTTCTCCTATGGACGACGAGAATCGTGTGTCTAACCACATTTCCCTTTTCACTTGGGCTGCCAGGAAACCTCTTAATGAAAGTGTTATTTTAAAAAGATAAGTGGATTAATTCAATCGCATCTTGGACCACAGACTAGGGTACACGATAAGGGCCAGTAGTTCTCCAACCTTTTGGAAAAGTTACTTGAAACAGTACAGAGTTACTTTTTGACCATCGAAAAAAGTAAGAAAGTAGCTTCTTCTCAAATCCCTACAGTAACTCCTAAGCCTCCCTGAATATTCTCTAGTCACCACCTGGCAGCATCCGCCATCCTACACTTCTGCTTCGCCACCGACACGTGAGCCCTGTGTGTGGCTCCCATCTGCTACGTCTCCATGGGGACAGCTCAGGGGTCCTGCTTCCCGTGCACGACAAACATCCTCCGAATTTCCTCATCCTCAGAACCTCTGGTGACGGCGAAGAGAGTCACAGCACCACCTCGTCCTCTCTGCATCCCGCGTGTCACATCATGGCGGGCCAGATCAGGTCCTCTACATGCACGACAAACATCCTCCGAACTTCCTCATCCTCAGAACCTCTGGTGATGGCGAAGAGTCACAGCACCACCTCGTCCTCTCTGCACCCCGTGTGTCACATCATGGCGGGCCAGATCAGGTCCTCTACGCACACGACGGGACAAAGAAACACAAACAGCTCTCTGCCCACTGACAGGAAACAGCCCCGAGCATGGCGGGGTCCCCAGGCAGAGGGGGGCAGATCTGTCTCTGCGGTGCCTGGGAAGGGTCAAAGCCAGATGCAGTGAAACCCAGCTGGTCCAGGGAGGAGGCCTGGCCCGCGGGCGGGGCGTGATCACAGGCAGAAGGCTGCTCAGCATGTGCCCGATGCCTAAGCACCGGATGTCTAAGCCCCCGGGACAGCAGAAAAGCAGGGAGGAAGCGGCGGCCGGTGATCAAACTCTTTTGAGTGACTAGCGACATGGCAGCCAAGGGGGTGTGCCGGGGGCAGCGCGAGCGGCAGCCGGTGATCAAACTCTTTTGAGTGACATGGCAGCCAAGGGGGTGTGCCGGGGGCAGCGCCTCAGCCGCCTTCTCCTGGGGAGGTCTGGGGGTTTCACCTTCTGCCGTCAAGACAGCTGGACTCTGACTGATGCTTTCACACGGTCATAGTTACAAGGTGTCCTGAGAAGGCGCTAAGCTCAGAAGGATGCTTCCCTCCCCTTCTTCCTTCCTTCTAAACAGCCTCCAAGAAGTGTGGCTGGGTGCGGTACTGGAATCCAAGACACAAACGTGCGCACTCGCGCACACACACAGAATAAAATATATAAATATTGGTTAGGACAACTGGTGGTTTATAAAGTAGATGGAAACATTTCTTTCTCACTTAAAGTCCAAAGAAGGAAAGTTTTGGCAATTCCATAGTGGAGAGACTCATGAATCCACGTATGATTTCTACCTCGTGGCCCAATATGGCTGCACTAGTTCCGGCCATCACATCTACATTCTAACCAGCAGCTAAATGAAAAGGGAAGAAGCCTGACCCTGGTCCTTTTAAAGATATTTCCTAAATGTTGCACACTCCGTGTCCGTTTGTAGCTGTTGCATAGATTACTTAGTTCCACTAACCTCCGAGGAAAACTGGGTAATGTCGTCTTTAAATTACCCGTTTTTGCCTGAACCCAAATGTGTGGTTGACATTGAGCTAAAATATTTCAAAGTCCTTTGGAGTAAAATAAAACACCTGGAGGACAAACGGTCGGGAATGACAGCAACGTCTCTTTAAATCAACAGACACTGTTATGTTCCTTCACGACTCCAAATTAAAACACATATGGAGAACTGTCTAGACAGAGAACACCAAAGTGGTCACACTGCCTTTCCATCCTCCTTCTCCTCGGGGGGACACATGAAAAGCAGCCCGGAGGCCAGGCCGAGCCGTCACCAGCAGAGACCTGAAGAAAGGGTACAGGGGCCCGTGATCGGCAGCAGCCCAGTCCCCCAAACACCAGGCGCTCCGTCTGGGCCTCGCCGAACCCCGTTCAGGGCGGCCAATGGTGTGGCCCGTGGAGACGCCGACGTCAAAACTGGCAGACGAATCAGAGAGTCACCGATTGACTATTCACATCCCTTGCTGGTTTTATCTACTAGGCTATATTTCCTTATTGATTTGTCACGGCTCTTTATATATTACACATAAAAGGCTTTTGTCATCTTGTTGACTTCAATACTAGCTTTAATAAAATAATAGGGCTTTAAAAAAAAGAAACTCAGAATGAAGGGCCACAGAGTCTCCGAGTTGGCGAACAGAATGAGACAGGAAACTTTTGACTTGGAGGAACAAGGAGCGATGATTTCGAGACAGGACGAAGGTGGCAGAACCGAACACGGTTTCTATGTGAACACCACGTGTCCTCCAGGTTCCCGATGGCTCTGACCGCTCGTTCCCAGACTTGGGAGCCCCCGCGTGTCCCCACACCCCGGCACAGGGACCCTATCAAGGAAAAAGCGACGGAGGTTAGGGTTACCCACTGGGAGGAGCCGCTGGTGCCCTGCAGGACGCGGGGAGTGATGGAAAGCGCTCTGAACTCCAAAGAGAGACCTGAATATTATTATTCCCCCTGCTTTCCAGCTGTCTGCACGAAGACGGGCGTCCGAGGCCACGTTTGTCACAGTGACGGGAAGAGGACACGGCCCTTGGAGAGTTCTGTGTGGACACGGTCCTGCCGAGGTTCCCGGACCGCAGTGCACCTGTGGGTGGGTAGCGGGCCCGAAGCTGCCGGCGTTGCTAGGGGTGGAGGCTTCGCGGCTCTCCCTCTTCCCTGGCTCAGGGCCCACGTCCGCGCCTCTTCAGAGGCCTGAGTTTCTTTTGAAGTTGGGGTTTGAGACTAAGCCTGTGAGGGAACCAGAGGGGGGTCCCTGGACGCAGCCGCCTTCACGGCCAGAGCAGCCCCCGGCGCCGGGACCACCCAAGCCCCCTCAGCACCCTGCCTTCCTTTCATCCTAGGACTAGATGGGGGGTGGGGGGGGCGGCCTCCCAGCTTGAACCAAACAGGACAGGTCCTCATGTGACCAGCAGGCTCCTCTGAACCACAGCTCTAGACGTGAACCGGAGATACGCACCCCCGCTTGCTCCTGGCTCCCCAGGATAAACCAGCGGAGGCAAGATGAGACAGACAGACCCCAGCCGCGCCCCCACTCCCCGGACAACATCCGGCCCTCCCCGGTGAACTTAAAAGAAGCCTCTGTAACTTGATCCCTTCACCCCTGAGAGCTGGAAGCCCTTGGAGGTGCCTGGTGAGCGCCCCAGTGCAGACGACATGCCTGCAGGGGAGGCTGACCTCCAGGGCTTTGAAGGAGGGACCCCAGCCCCAACACGGCCACACACTCCGACAGAGAAAAGCAGAGGAAGAAGGGCTGGAAACCCTTTTACATTTGCCTTCCAGATGTGCAGACCCAGGAGCGGGGAGGGGCGCTCACAGAGACACAGGAGATCCTTAAACGCACCCGCCAATCCTTTAAGCCGGCCATCCTCTTCACAAAACCGAGGGGATCACCTGGAGCCCCAGCGCGGGGTTCGCCTGAGCGGACTCAGCTTGCTCCTCCCCTGACATCGCCTGCAACGACTCAGGCAGCCGTTAATAAATCTTAAAACCTTAGGATGGATTTCATCTTCTGTGCAGGCAAAAAAAAAAAAAAAACAACAGAAAAAAATAGATCTCACGAAGGAACAGGATATGAGTTAGCCGGCTGATCAGAAAGCTCTCATCCCCCAGCAGTGGAAGGCCTCGGGAGGCCTGAGGGAGCTCGTGAGCACGCCTGCTTTGAACTTGCCCTCGTGACTCCCTGCACCGGTCCACTGGGTGACACTTACTGGACGCCCGCCAGGTGCTAGGCACACGAGAGACAGCAGTGAGCCAAACGGACTCCTGTCTCGGAGGCCCTCATCCCACCAGGGGTTGGGGAAGACGGACAATAAACGAGACACTGAGTAAAAGAGCACATGTCCCCAAAGCTGGACTGTCAGCTGCTGTGGACAAACCGGGGAGAATCAAGTAAGGATGCAGGCTGCGTTTTTGAACAGACTCAGTTTCTTAGGGCGGCTTTGGGTTTTCAGAAAAATTAAGTGGAAAGTACACAGAGGTCCCATATAGCTGGTCCTGTGCCTCTTACACACACACACACACACACACACACACACACACACACACACAGTTTTCCCTACGATTAGTTACCATTGCATTAGGGCGGTCCACGTGTTCAGTGGATAAATGAACATTGATACATTATTACTAAAGCCTATTACTTTACATTAGGGCTCATTCTTTGTGCTGTACATTCTATGGGTTTGTCCAACGCACACGATATCACGTTCTACCGTTACAGTATCACACAAAACAGTCCGGCCGCCCTGACCGTCCCCTCTGCCGACTCGCCCTTCCTCGCCTCCCGCCCAGCCCCCGAAAACCGCAGACCCTTTCTGTCTGAAAAGTGCTGCCTGTCCCAGAAGATCCTGGAGGAGGCATCGCCGTGTGTGGCCTGTTCAGACGGGCTTCTTTCACTTAGCGACGTGCGTTTCCTGTTCCTCCGCGTTTTCAAGTCTCGATAGCTCCTTCCTTTTCTGCGCTGAATGATATTCCATTGTCTGGATGGATCACAGTTTATTGATCCGGTCACCTACCGAAGGACGTCTTAGTTACTGCTAAAGTTTTGGCAGTTACGAATAAATGAATAAAGCCTCTGTAAACATGTGTATGCGAGTGTTGGTGTGGACACGCCTTTTGGCTCACTTGGGTAAATACCAAGGAGCGCGACGGCCGGATAAGGGATGAGGCTCTGTTCCGCTTTGTGAGAAGCTGCCGAAGGGTCCTCTGGAGCGGCTGCCCCGTTTCGCATCGCCACCGGCGGTGACGGGAAGCCTCGATGCTGCGTGCGCTCGCCGGCGTGTGATGTTGCCGTGTTCTGGATGTTAGCCCTTCTCAGAGATGGACGGATGTCGCGGGCCACGGTTTTTATGACGCTGTCTATGAAGGTGGCATTGAACGACACTGGATGGACATGGAGGAGAAATCTGTGAGAATGTCCGGAAGTCTAATCTGCTGACGGCTGACGTTTTTTTTTTTTCCTTTGCTTTGAAGTTTAATAAAATGGAGATATTGCTTCTTCGGGAAGGGTACGACCATCACACTAGAAACATGCGAACACGCCTGGGATGTTGTGGATTCATAATGCCATCCAAATTCTAGGAGCGAGGGACAGCCTGGGACCCTGTGGGCGTGGGGGGACCCAGCGGGTCCCATCACCATTCCCACGAGGTCCCATCACCATCCCTGCGAGGTCTCCCCACTCCCGCCGTGTCAAAAGCCAACTGCATTTCTGTCCTCCAGCTTGAGAACACACATTACTGCCTTCCACTCACATGCCTGGAGCGAGTTCTGCGGTCACAGTGGACCCCAGGGGACCGGGGCTGCCACTGTAAATTTCCTCCCCAAAGAGCTTTACCTTTACCTTCCTCCCCACGCTTTACCCGAGACACGCTCTCCGGAGCTCCAGGCCACCGCGGGCTCGCAGGAGAACAGCTCGCTTATCCGGGGACTAGGGAACCAACGCCCGCCACCCGGCACTGGCATCAGAACCAGAACTGGGCGAAACGAACACAGAAGAGCCTGGGCATCTGGAGTTTTCTTCAGAGAGCATCACTCACTGGGCTGGGTTTCTTAAAGGGACACCTGGGCGGAGAAGCCCACCCCTTTCTACTTTTCTCAAGCAGTTCTAACTAGCTTGACTCTTCCGTTTTTCCGGGACGAGGCGCATTAAAGCGGGCTAATCTGCTTAGGGCTCCCTGGGGGCCACCTGGGGACACGCATGTGGGGTGGGGGTAACGAGCGTCACTGAGAGGGAGCTGGGCACGCGGACTACCACCAGTCCAGGTCGCGCGAGGTCATGTCTTTAAGGACAAACGGCCCTACCGCCCTGAACACGGTTTAACAGGAGCGCCGGGTTCGTGAAACGCGCCCACGCGCAGCGCAGCGGGACCGGCGCCCCAGCCCCGACCCTCGCCTCCGTGTGGCGGCGGCGACATCTGCGTGGAGCGTGTGCAGC
>NW_006434829.1:2065763-2084594 GCF_000325575.1 Pteropus alecto
CGACGTCGGAACGGCACGCGGCTGCCCGTTCGGGGTGCTGCGCTCCCGCGTACGGCCTCTGGGTCTCCCGTGTTTGCGAACCCGGATAAAATCATTTACCAAAATCTACCTCGGGGTGAAGGCGCCCATTGCCAGAGCTCCCCCAGGAAGGAAGGAAGGGGACAGGAAATGATCCAAACGGAGGATGAAGTCTGCCGGAGGCTGCTCCAGGTAGGAGAAGGGGCGCCGTGAGGTCTCCCGGAGAAAGAAGAGGGAAGAGGCCGCACAGTCGCAAAGGGCTGCAGGGAACAGAACGCACAGGCCCGGGAGCCTCTCCCTTTGCAGCTGGGACTGGCTCCCAGAAGTGCTCCCTGCGCAGGCCGACGTGGAGGCCAGAAAGCAGGTGGTCGGAGTCTCAGGTGTTTGCTCTCAGGGAGGGTGTGTGGCTTCCAGACGTTTGCGTCAGGGGCCGTCCGACCTGAGAAGCCAGGTAAAGGTGGACCCGCGACGGACGGACGGCCTGCCCTGGACACACGCAGGTGCCTGCAGCCTCGTGTGCATTTAGTTCCTGATTGGGCATCGTCTGGGCAGCACGGCCCAGTTACCCCCCAGGCCAGCCGTGAATGCCACGTAGGTCTCTGGGAACAAGAGAAAAACCTAATCGAGGCATCAAACCCCGGCGATAATTATTGTCATCGTGCCATTCCCCGTGGAATACGATGAGCCAGAAACTATCATCTTCGGGCGGAATGTTGCACAAACAGCTGTAGTAACGAAAGAACATGCGAACGAGATCGGTGACCATGAAAAGCAAAACAGGAAGAGGAAGGAGAAGGGGAAGGAAAGAAAACGCCGCTCCCCCTCCCCCACCCCGAGCTCCCTCCCTTTCTCCCTTTCAGCCGGATTTCTCCACGGCCTGTTCTCCCTGCTCCCTCGAAGCGTCGGGTCAAGGCTTCCTGACTTCCCCTGCTTTAGATGGACGCCTGTCACACCGACGTGGAAAGAGGCCAAACTGAGATAAAATGGAAACTTCCAACTTAAAAGCAATGGCGTCCCAGCCCACACACCCAGAGGGGAGGGGAGCACACGGCTCGCTTGGCGCCGCCTCCTCCAGGAAGCCTCACTGGATTAAATGGAAACTGGACTGGGATGTGCTCTCTCCAGATTCCTAGAAGGGAAGGGAAGACAGATGCCGGCTGGCAGAGATGCGGGGCGCTAAAACGCATCGACAGTGAGCTGGGTCACGATAAGCGATGCGTCGCCCAGGGCGTGTCTCCCGCGGCCGGGAGAGGAAATGCCGCCACAGCTTAGGGACGGACGGATGGCTGACCAAGACGGCCCCTCCTCACAGTCGGTTCTGTTCACCTTTTAGCACAGTGACAACGGAAGACTCTTTGGATACATGGCTGCGTATGTAAGAAAAATGACGCATATTTGATATTTCCATTGTAGAGCCAAATAAAAGGAATGACTTAACCTTTCCAAAGAATGGTCTTGCTAGAATTAGTAACTGGGTTTTAAATATAGAGCCGCAGCTGGGATGTCTTCATCATATAATTACTTAACTGGGGACGTGCCATTAGGAAAGCAGCACGCGGTGTCACCGCAACCCCCTTCCCTGGAAGAACTGATTATGTGGACAAAATTCCATCCCTCACGAAGCTCTGTGATGGCCACGCACGTAAATAAGCAAGCATCTGTTTACACGAGCACGTAGTTAAATGCCGTCACAGAGGCACACATATATATTTTTATAATTTCAACCTCTTCCCATCTAATGAGCAAACTCAAAGAGTTCTATCTCATCCAGAACAACCGTATGAATAATAATTAACCCCAAATCACTTAAACATTTATTGCCCAATATTACGTAAGTGTTTTCACAATGAAGCTCGTCCTATCTATTTAAAACACATAATTATAATGGAAAATTACCCTGATCACTTAAATTCCAATACTACAGAGGCAAAATAACACTTTTCCCCCCATTGATCTAATTTAATGAGCTGAGGAAAAGCGCTGTAGATAATTAAGGGTCAGGCCGAGAAGAATATCTGTGTTTCTGACAAAATAATTCTGGGGGAGACGGTTTAGAGTGACAGAAAGAGCTCACGGGTCGGGGTGCATGCTCGTTTCTGGTTCTCACCTCTTACTTGGGGGAAAGGGATTCAGAGCTGCCAGTCTGCAGCCAGATTGCTTAGATTCAGATCCCACTTTCCCCGCACACCCCCTTACTAGCTGGTGTCCTTGGGCAAGTAACCAGCCTTCTCTGTGCCCTAATATCCCCATGTACAGAATGGGATAGTGTAAGTACCCACCCGGTGGGGCTGGTGTGAAGGCCGACAAGTTCATTCTGGCTGGATCTCTTAGTCACCGAGTGATGCTATTTTTACCTATTCTACTTCAATTTCCTCTCTTGTATAATGAGGATAAGTCCTATTGGCCCTTCTGTTCTGCAGGCTACAATCATAACCGAATGTATGATTATCTAGAGTATCTAAGCACGAGTGGGCCTGTACACAGCGAGCAGTTAGCAACGCGGGCCATGACTGATTTTTCTTGACCTCATTCGATATAATAATGAGAAGTGAGAAGATATCGCTGATTCTAACCTTTCTCGGAACTCTCGTTTTAAAAATCAAATGTGTAAAACATTCACAAAGGCGTTCTGCATTTATCATCTAAGTTCCAATTATTATAGAGGGGATTAAGAAGAAGGATGAGGATATTTTAGTGGATACACACATACTTAAAATTCCTTCGCAAAAGCGAACAGGTCGGACATTACCCCCTGTCACGCAATTATCCCACCGTCGCAATATTACCACAAGGCATGTTACTCGTTCACCAGCAGCAGCACGTGAGGCTCGCACAGTGTTTAGCTGAGGACACAGGAAGGGGCGGGACTTACTGCAGAGTTTTATATGAATCTGCCCTGCGGGTCTGAATTTTTTAAAAAATTATGATTTGGTTCTATAACTTTAGTGACCATAAGACATTCGAATAACTCAAGTTCGTTGAAAAAAAATCAAAATGGAAATATGTAGCTATTTAGAAATGGGTAGCCGAGCGCCGTGAGGATCAGCCAGAGCGGCACCAAAAGGGAAATTCATAGCCTTAGATGTGCATATTAGAAAACCGAAGAAAAATGTAAACAGACCAACCATGCCGAATTAAAAAAAAAAAAAAAACTAAAAATGATTTTAAAAGTGTGTTTGCTAATGAAATATCCTTTAAAGGGAGTTGGATACGTGCGTGGAACACGGGATGGGAGAGGCTCCATTAGGCTCAACGGAAAGACCATGAAATACTTCACGTCTGCCCAGCACATACACGAAGGAGACAGGTGCACACCAGCCCTGCCCGCTGAGCATCTTGTCACGTGAATCCTGGGGACATGGCAGGGGTGGTGGTCCCAGGAGAGAGGCTAGGCTGACACCGCAGAGGGGGCCTGGGGCAGTGGCTACTTTGATATTTTTGTGACCACGGCTACCTTTCGGGTTGTATCAGATGAATATGTGCACAGAGACTTTACGACGCTTCTAGCTTTTTGTGAAATCCAGAAGTTTCCAATTTCTGTTGACGTGAAATGAGGTAGAGGTGGTCATGGAAACCAGGGCGGGCAGTAATTTCCTTTCTCACTTCCTGTTCCTCACACACACAACACACACACAGACACATGCACGCACAACACACCGTCATGCACATGTGCACACAGCATACACATTGCACACATGCAGACACATGCACACACAATACACACAATACACAATACACCATCACACACACAGCTCACACACAAAGCACACTGTCACACACAACAGTCACACACACACAACTCATGTACACACTAATACAGCACACAGCACACATACATAACCCATATACAACACAGTCACACAGCCACACACACAAAACTCACACACAAAACATACTGTCGCACACAACACAGTCACACAGCCACACACACGCAACTCACATACACACTAATACAGCACACAGCACACACACATAACCAATACACAACACAGTCACACAGCCACACACACACAAATCATATATACACAACACTAACACAGCACACACATGCACAGATGTAACCCAGACACAACACATATTGTCACACAGCCACACACAACTCATACACACTAACACACATGCACACAGCATACATATACACACATGCACACACAAAGACAACCCAGACACAACACATACCTTCACATACACAGTCACACATACAACTCACATAGTCACACTAACAGTACACAGCACACACTAACATACAATGCACACACGACACTCACACAACACACTATCCCCACACGTGTACACATGGCCTCCACACCGTACACACTCACACGTGCATACACAGCCCTAACACGCATACCCACAGCACCTTCTCACATGAGGAACACATACACGCATAAACACACACACACTTATACACATTCACACCACACACACTCGCGTGCGTGCACACACACACACACACACACAAATAACCGGTGAACCTGTAAACCGAACTTTGCAGAGCACAGCACAGCGTGTCCATCACACGGTGTTTTCTAACGTGGCCCTCGCAGACCCGCGGCTTCTGTGGCAGATGTTGTGCTGTCCAGGGGGCAGGTCACAAAGGGCCACCTGGCAGATCTCCAAGGTCCCTCGGCAAGACCTGCGCAGGCTCCTCGAAGAAGAACCAGCACCTCGGGAGGACCGGGAACTGCCTGGCCCCGTCCTGCAGAAGCCCGAGTGAAGACCCAGCACGGGTCACACACACTTGCTTCCACTGGGGACATGCCAGGGAGGGGACACATCCACGAGGGCCCGAGCGTCCCCACAGCGCAGGACACAGTGTCCCTCCAGGTGTCACGCTGACAGGTGCGCCGAGGCACCCTGCTGAGAGGGTTTTGGCCTTTTATTTTTAATCCTCCAAGAAAATCAGAGGCAGGGCCGGAGGGCTTTGGCTGAGAACCTTGACATGTGAGAATGATATGGTCTAGCACTTCTGAGAACGCCGCTGCAGTCGTGGCAGACAGGGCATGGGGGCAGGTCCACCGAAGAGCTGTTAGCAATTTGGGAACAGAAGGCAGCTAACTGACGTGGCTCTCAACGGTCATATTTCTAGATGGCAGTGCAGGCTGGATAAAGAAGCAGCTTCTCCCACGACAGAAAGAAAGACAGCAGAGATGACCTTCGCCGAGCAAATCACCTTGCTCTCCCTTCGAGAAGGAGAAGAACCCCACAGGGCTCAGACATCGGGGAGACATCAAGAAAACATTTGAAATAATTTGCTTGAGAAGCTGGACCCCACGTGCGGGCGCCGCCTGGGGCATCGTCGAGTGCCATCATGAAACACTGGGAATGTCTTACACGCCTGTCACCAAAGAACTGGTTGCAGGCATGTGGCGCCGTCACGCAAGGGAGTAGAACTCAAGGGTCAAAGCGCAAGGGCTGGACCCATAGGTGTCTTCAGGGCCGGCGCCTGAAAATCATGTCACGCTGGGTAAACAGCGCAAAGCGGAGAAATTTACACCGTATCTTCAGTTTTGAAACAACCTAAGAAACTTTGTTACCTACGGAGAAGCCGATGTTACAAAAAGTTCAAAGACGGGGACTTAAAAATTAACACCAACTTTGTTCGCGGTCGTCTCCGGAGAGACGGAGGGAGGGGTGGCGGGAAGGGGTGTGGAGGGGAGGATGGTGGGGAGGACAAGGGGGGGTGCAAATAGGATTGTGACTTTATCAGTAACGTTCGCTTTCTCTTTCTGACGGAAAAATATTAAGATCCGAAGCCAACGCGATGAAAGTTTAACACTGGTAATTTTATGATGGGTGGTTGTGTAGCATTCTCTCCCTGAGTCTGTGTTTTGAATTTCCAGTTTCAAGGAAAAGGCCTCCTCTGTCTTTTCCTGACGGGCGAATGTCATCGGCAGCGCACGCGGAAACCCGATGCCTCTCACGACTCCCTTTTCGGCTCTTCTCTGCTCACTGGAAACCGACAGATGACGTTTCTTGCCAAAACAAG
The DNA here is from genome assembly GCF_000325575.1 of Pteropus alecto. Taxonomy (NCBI): domain Eukaryota; kingdom Metazoa; phylum Chordata; class Mammalia; order Chiroptera; family Pteropodidae; genus Pteropus; species Pteropus alecto. The sequence goes on from NW_006434829.1 coordinate 2,071,771, forward strand.
ATCTTTGCCAACTGGGGATCCGGAGTGGGGACACGAGACGTAACCGATGGCAGGCACGCGAGGGTGACCGATGAGAGAAAACAGAAGGTTTCTAACCAGACGGCAGTGAGGGAGTAATCTATAAAACGAAAGCCTTCACGTCGGTACGTTGGAGATTTTTAAAAGCCTTTGCGTTTGGATTGTTTGCCATGGCAATGGGCGCGTAAACAGACTCACGACGTGGGCATCTGGGCCTTGCTGGAGGGATTAGCTGGTGGCACTCGTACATCAGGTAAGTCATATGTGTATGTGCCCGTGTGCCCATTGCTTGCACACCTGCCGAGACCCCCCCCCAGCCATGTGGTGGCTCCAACAAATTAGGTGCTTTCTTTCCATGAGATAAAGTTGGAATTAGATAAAGCGCGTTTTCTTAGGGCATGGGGCATGATATAGGTGGGGTGAGGCTTCCCTCACTCCCTGGCCTAACCAGACCTACGTGTGGCTGGTGATGTACAAAAGAGGCCATCGCCAAAGGCAAACAGAGTGTGTCACACGCCACGGGGACAGAACGGAAACGTGAGCGCACTCACGCGCCTTTGCCATGGGGCCATCGGTCACTTAACCGGCTTCACGTTCCACAGACTTCCCAACACAATAAGTCAAACCTCAGCACTTTGATGGAGGACGCTCTTAACTAAATATTTGGCTTTATGCATTTTGAGGAACATTTTTTTTTCTATTAATGATTAGCAGCCCAGACATCGTGGGACCAGCTTAATAGCCTCCACATGCCTTCGCTGTGGGGTCCGGCTCTGCGCGTCTGCCCCACCCCCAGCACTGAGGAGTCTCCATCACAGGAACAGCAGGAGGCTGCGGAAGCTTCGGCTCGGGGCCTCGGGGCCTCTGAGCACTATCTGAAGATCAAGGGGCACCCATCCGCCAGGAGATCATTTAAACCATCTCCCTGTCTCTGAACACGAAGGAGGAGAGAAAGGCAGACTGGTCCTCCGCAGATCCGAGGCGGGGGAGCCAAACTTCGCCTGGCTCCTTTCAGAAGTGATATTTTCACAAACTAATAAAAGTTAATCCGCCTGCCACAGAGCTTCGCGCCCCCTGCACTTGGGGACAGACCCAGGTCCCCGAAGGCTTAGTCTCCGGCCTTCCCAACTGCTTCCCCTTCTTCCCATCTACCGGATGGAATTTACTGAGATCAGGGGATTAAAAACTGTTTTTCAAACAGAAAGGGGGAAAAAAAAATAATCCCACCGTGTTAATACTAGAGTTTTCATCTCCAAAATAATCCCAAAGTTCGACCAAACTGGGGTCTTTCAGAGTGAAATACTGAATTTCTCAGATGGGACAAGCAGAAATGCTTTCCAAAACCCCGGGGGACCCAGACCTTCTCCTTGGCCAAGGATGCCCTCGCCAAGGTTGTCACTCTCGGAGCTGAGCCGCCCCTCTGCTGGCGAAGGCCCGGTGCCCAAGGCGGAAAACTGAAGAAAGCAGCCATGGACGTTCCCATGGAAACCAGCAAGGAGGGAGACACAAAGAGCGGCCAGCGAGGGCCGGGTTAGGACAGTTGCCCACGTCGCTCCCCAAAGGACACGGACGCAGAGGCGGGGAGAGGGGGCCCCAGAGGCGAAAGTCCAAGTGCCTGGCTATTCCGTCTTCAGCTAAAATCGCAGGGGTATTTCCGAGCTGTGCCTCCCGCCCGCGTCACCTGCCACTAGCCCCTCTGGCCCTGACTCTGACGTGGGCTTGGGGACGAGCACGGACTCTGTGGCAGGATCTCCTTCCCTGTCGTCATGGGCAACCCGCAGTCCCGATCTGGCCTTCCCCGGATCTGGCCAGTATTTTTCACTTAATGATTCTTTCTCTCCACCAGCTCATCGAAAAACTAGCCCTGTTTCCAGCAAGCACGCCTAGGACACGGAAGCTTTGACAAGCCAGTTATTTTCAAACGCTTCGGCTTAAAAATCGTTTTGAAAACGGAGCTGCTCGGTCTCCCTCTCTCTCATTCCGTGTTTAGTTTTCCCCACACCTGACGTTTTTTGGTTCATTTCTTTGTCCGTTTCCACCTGTCTCCCGCACTGGGAAAGCCTGCCAGTTACTCCTGTCGGAACTGAGGCTGCGGGCCCGTCGGTCACCCCAGAAAAGTCTGCTGGACGAGTGAATGAGTGAATGAGTGAATGAGTGAATGAGTGAACAGGTGGCGTGATAAGACCCTGAAGCAACTTGCCTCACGATGGAATTTCTGACAAGGCTACAGGGCTCAGGTGGGGGCGGGGGATACAACCTAAAGAGAAAAAAGAAATCATAATTTCTATTTTAACTTTTACAGTTTCTAACATTTTTTTCTCCTGCAACACAGGTTATCTCGTGCGTCCCAGAATGAAGCAAGTTCACGGGAAAATAAACAAAAATTTAAAACTGGGCTCTGCTTCGCTGAAAACCCCTGAGTGCTGTTTCACGGAGTCATCACAAAGAAGGAGAAAGGACCGTGAACGATGAGCTTTGGGGGCGTGGGCTCACCCCTCTCTGCCTCTGCCGTGTCACCCGCTCTGTCCTGGGAGGAGGCACGGGTGGCAGGCAGAGCTGGTAGAGATCACGCTTCCATGTCCTCCCCGTGGAGGCGACAGGCTAGCTACGCAGGTGGACGACAGGCCTTGCGGGGGACTGTCTCCAGGCACATGTCCCCTACCCGCTGCGGCTCGGCTTCCATTCCAGACACCGGACAATCCCGGGCTGCTGAGCCGCGTACAGCACTCGGGGCCGATGGAAAACTGAGCGGAACTGCGTTTGGAAAGACATGTGACCTGGGGGCGGTGACCACCAGCCAAAGGCGTCAGAGGACCCACGTTTGTGATTATTGCTAGCACCCCTGGAGCCTCGAGAGGGGCCACCCCGCCAGGCCGACGGGACAACCGTCCGCATCCAGAGCGTCAGGCCGGCGGAGGGTCCGGGGAGGCGGGACGTGATGGGGAGCGAGGCAGGGGGAGCGGACGGACACGGGACACACGGCGGAAATTCGCTTCAAGGCTGACTTCGGTGTTTGCGAAGCAACGTACGATTTCCTTTCGCTTAACAAAACTATAATAAAACGTAACAGATGATATTCTACTAACTGGTCAAAATGATTTTTATCTTTGGACAGAACACGATGCACTCCTTCACCCCTTCATTCATCCACGCCGACTGGGTGCCGGCAACGTCCTGGGTACGCCGTTTCTGAGGACCCGGGACAGCCACCCAGGACAAAGTCTACGAGCATGCAAGGGGGGACCACACCTGTCCACGTGGGGCCCAGAACCCAGGACCGCAGAGCCACCACAGCAGAACCGACCCTCCGAGGGTCCAATGACCCTGCGGGGATGGCCTCGGGTCCCCGGAATGTCCTTCTTACTGCGAGGACAGAGTGACGGTCAGCTTTCTCAGGCACGGCATGTCCTGACTATTCTAGGTCGCCAAATGAGGGACCAACGGGACCACAGTGAGGGGTCATCGGGTGCCTGTAGGTAATGGCCCCAAACTAGAAACCACATCTCACTCAAGGCACACAGAAAACCACATAGAAGACATATACAAACTGCATATTTTAAGATAACATTGAAAAGGAATATGAATCTACTTTTATATATGTTCGTATAGGCATATAGAGCACGCACGCGCGCACACACACGCGCACACACACACACGCGCACACACGCACGCACACACACGTGCACTTTCACCGCATGAGTTGGTCATGACGAGCCCTGGATGGGAACGCCACGGGAAGATCGTCCGCAGTGGGGGCGGCGGCGTTCGCTTTCACGTTGACCTTTCTGCCGTGGTCCAGTTTTCGGACCAGACACAGACACCTGTGCCGTGGTGGTGCTTGTCATTGTAAACTCTTCAGAGGAAGGCGACCTGGGCACGGCCTTGATGACATCGCTGCCAGCTTGTCTCTTTGTCGTCCCGTATCCAGACGATGGCTAGACACGAGGAAGAGGAGCGTCCTGGTCAAGGTGGACGCGGGCTGGCGGGCGCGCCGACTGCGGGCCAATCGGCTGACGCGGCCGGGGACTCTGAGAGCCGCTTTCCTTAACTCTGCTTTTAGGAGTTTGGCTTCAGGAATTTACTTTCAGGCGTTTAGGGTGATTGACTTAAACAGGAATCAGTGATTTACACCTCAGGCTCTTTATGGACTGTTAAACAGTAAAATGTTGGAAATAATTTAAATGGCCGTTAATGTGATTGACTGTAAGACATAATCGTTAAGGTTTTGTTCTTAAAGATAATTCCCTGAAATGCTCTCAAGATGACATGGAATTAAAAAGAAATCTGTAAGACAGACGTGTAAGTACCGTGGGGTTTTAAATTTGTAAACAAATGCACATGCACGCATGCGGAGAGAGAGCGGACGAGTGAGCACTAGATTAAGGAGGATTTGCAGAAAATGCACAACATTATTATTGACGGTTACCCTTATTGAGTGAGGGTGGTTTTTCTTGCATTCTTTATATCTGCTATTAGTCTTACCAAATGAAAGAAAGAAAAAAAAAAAGACATTAAAACGCCGCTGTTTCGTCTCAACCACTAACGTCTGCTGGGTGTTCCGTGTGTGCGAACACTCGCCACGTCGGGGAAGACGGGCCGAGGACAGGTGGGTGACAAGCACTGCGCTCTCACGAAGAAGGCGCCACAGAGACTCCCTAGGCCAGACCACGTGTCAGCAAACGAGTTTCCACGCGCACGGCCCAGGGCGCACCTCGGTGGACGCACGTGTGATCTGCCCCTTCTGCTTCCACTTCCACGTTTTAACCAGAGGCACTGAGGGCAAGTCCCCCGGGACAGCTTGCAGCCCTTCCTTCTCCATGTGGACACTTCCGCTGCGTGTGGCCGCCCCGCACACGGGTACCAAAGCTCCCGCGGGTGACTCCGGCCCAGAGCAGCGGAGCCGACGCCATCGGGCGTTGCCATGCTCCCTCCACAGTGGTGCCTTGCAAGGGAATCACGCTTTCTCCTCGGCGCTGGGCCACCCACGGGTCCCGGACCCACCCATTCCCGTGCTCCCTGGCAAACCTCGTAGGTTCCATCTGGGGCCTGGGGAGGCGACGGAGGCGCGTCCGTCATGAATCTGTTTCTATCACGGCCAAGACGTGCCTCTTGCGATATCGATTTTTTATTTTAATGATTAAGGACAGCCGGGCCACCCATGGGAATGGCTGTGGCAAGAAGACGAGCACCCCCACTTCGCTCCCGGCCTGCAATCTGTGCGTATTCTTCGGCTAAAATTCCTGCTTCTTCGCGCCCGACGGTCTCGCCTCTGGGGCGGGTGGGCTCCCGTGCCGCGTGCGGTGGCTCCGGGCCGTCGGCAGCACACGGGCCTCCCACTTTGCCTTCCGTGGCCCCATTCCGCCCAGGTTCGGAACACGCAGCTGGTTTTCACTGATAGAGGTCTTGGCTTCCATCCCGTTTTGCTTGTGTAGAACCAGGATCTCAAAGAAATAATTCTCCTGAAGCTGGTGTTTGAATTTTGCATTTTTCTCAAAGTTTTCTTCCCTGAGGCTCTGAATGCTTCACAGAAAAGATGGTCTGCTTGTCTGTCTGTTTGATTCAAGCCCCCTCTGCCGTGAGATGAGACCCACAGGAGCAGGGACCCTGTCTACCTTGTTTATGGCCGAATCCACCCTCCTAAGCTGTGTAGCCTCTTGAAAATGTATGCTGAATGAATGGCTGAGCGTTGCTTTACTTTGCATAATAATATGGCATATTTAACGTTCCCCGAGTCTGTCCTTCCTGCTTATCACTTTTCTGGCTATTTCTCCTTCAATATGGATGGAGCAGCAGGGCGACAGTCTATGTCGACGTCAAGAAATCTTCAAGAAAACAGGAACGTTCCAGCTAGAGATTACTCCATGCTTACACACAACGGAGGCACAGAATAGTAAATAAAAAAGCAAAAGCGCCCCCTCGATGATTCGAAAAAATCTTTCGGGGCAGTTTCTTGGTCCTGATTCCTTCTCATTGCTGATGCCCCCAAGCCCCAGAAGTGAGCTCTCACAGGTGACAGGTGCGGGAAAAACGCAGAATTGGTCCACGTCCCACGGGACACCATATGTTGATTTTCGCTCTCCGGTGTCACCCTAATGGGATCTTCCCAGTCCCCACAGCGTGCAGAGCCTGGGAAGGGGCGGCGCACTCACTTAGCTCCGCGTTCCAAACCATCCCCAGAACTTCTGGCTTCAAGCAACGACATTTATTGCACTCGCAGACCTGCGATTCGGGTAGAGGCCAGCTCCCCAGGACGTCAGCTGGGGCGGCTCGGACACTGGCGGCTCGAACCACCCGAAGACTCACTCACTCCCGACAGCCGGAAGTCACAGGTGGCCTCTCCGTGTGGCTTGAGCTAACAGGCAAATCACCCAAGAGAGGCTGAGAGGCGGGCAGAAGCCACATCGCGTTTTACGAGCTGGTCTTGATGTCACACAGCATTGCCAGCACATCCGGTTTGTCACGTGAGTCACAAGCCTGTTCGGGTTCAGCGGGGGAGGAAATGGGTTCCAGCGCTTACTGGGGAGTGTCGAGGTTCCCGAGGGGCTGGGGTTGGCGGGATCGCCATGGCCGTGATGACACGTCCTGCCACGCTGAATGAGGCGAGGGGCCGGCTTCCTGTGACACCGGCCGCAGGGTCCCTGATGACTCTGCCACCACATACTCCACTCGGTCCCGGTGGGGGCAGGCAGGGGGCCAAACGGACAGTCTCTCCTAGAATGTCGTCTCGATAGCTACAGATGAACACGTCGCAAGAAACAATACGGAGCGATCCATGGACTCTTTATCCCATCCCAAGGGGCCCACCTGTCGCCCTTTCTAAGCGTCCCCCAAACTGTCCCACATCCCCAACCCCTGCCAATCACCAATTTGTCCTCCGTTTCGACAGTTTTGTCTTCTCAGAAATGGGATTCTAATGCGATAATGCAATGTACAGTATCTGGAGAAGGCTTTGTACCGCTCGGCGTGTTTCCTCGGAGATCCATCCGGGTCGTTGCTGGCACCTGTAGCTTGTTCCTTTTCACTGCTGCATAGTGCTCCACGGCGAGGGCCTGCTGCAGTTCACTGAACCATTCCCCCGCCGAAGAGCATCTCCTCCCCGATGTTTTCATCATAAACAATGACGTGAGGGCCTACGAAGTGGTTGGGGCTGGTGGGCTGTCTGTCTGTTCTTCAAGGATGGCGCCCTGAACAGCAAGCCTGGACCGCGAAGCATGACTAAAGCTGCTTTTGATCTGTCGCGGTCTCTCTGACAGGCTGCTGACAGGTTTTCTTTTGCTTAAATTCTCCCAAATCAGTTTCTGTTGCAGGCAACCGAAGAACCCCTCCTGACCCCTCCCTAATGCAAGGAATTCACATCCGTACCCAAGCAGTGGGTACGGACGAGGGCCTCCAGTTCTTCAGAGCCCTATTTTAAAACTCGTGATTATTAGAACCATGCTATCTTCACCCGTATTCCTGTCAACTGGACTTTAAAAGACAAATGACAATCAGCAAAATTATAGAAAGAAAAGAGGTACCAATCCCAAGTATCCTGGTACGAGAAATAATTCAAGCCACACTCCCAAATCATCGAAAGTCAATAGCGATAAGACTGGCCTGTACGATTCCACAAAACGCAAAAAAAATGTAAAAAAAATGCAAAAAAGAAAAAGAAAAAAGAAAAGAGAAGTTACAGGCAGAATCTCACTTGATTTCGCTACAGCTTGACTAGTGAAATAAAATGAACTGCTTTTATGACAACGGCATAGAAAAATGCACTTAGATAAAACAGCCCGCGAGAATGCAAACAGAAGTATTTCTAACACCAACTTTTGCAGACTTAGGTTGAGTCTTATTAGACTATTGAGCGAGATGATAAAAGAGTTTTTTATTTCTTTTCTGATGTCCTTGAGATCCGCAATCTTTTTGCTGACTTTTTTTTTTTTTTCCTAAACACTCCTGCCAACGTTTTTATCACTTGAGAATGTCCAAGATCTCACGCAGAGCGGGGCTTTTTCAGACAGAAATCAGACGCATCCTGCACTTGTTCGCGAAGGGTTCAGTGAGAGAGGATGGTGAGGTTCGCGGGTTTGGGGTGCCCAGGACTCAAGCCTCCTTCATTTGATCTCTTACAACAGTAACTGCTCCTCACCCACTGTGTGTGATTCAGCAGGGCTGTCCAGCGAAGGGTTCTGTCCTCCCTTGGCCTGGACAGAGCCTGTGAGCCATGCTTGTCCCAGAGGCCCCTCTGGAGAAATTCTGAATCCTGAGTGGAGTGACGCGTACGCACAGCAAAGCTGTCGGGGGCTGGCATCCCACTAACGACGCTCCAGCAAGGCTGCTAGGGTCCCGTTAACTAGACACAGGGCCCCTGTGCCCGGCTCTCGCAGAGGCCGATGACCACAGTATCTTTCTCGAAATTCCTTCTCTCCCGACCACAGGCCTTCTGTTGCCGACCCCCAAGGAAGCCTCCTCCGTGAAGATCAGCGACTGACTCAGGATCCTAAATGTTTCGTCTTAGGGCCGGCCTTGCAGCTTCTCTCCCTAACACGGGCATCTTACCCTAAGTCACAAAGGCAGCACGCCTGAGGCCAAAGGTGTTTTTAACCTACCTGATTCTCATTCTCGAGGTGGAGACACTTAAGCCCTAGAGGAGAAGTGTATGCTTTGGACCGCGGAGAGAAAGGGGTCCCACAGGGGCGGGACCCACAACTTCCGATTCTCATTCATGCTTTTCCCCCCGGCCTCCCTGCCTCTCAGAGCACAGCGAATGACTTCCGCCGGTGACGCTGTCCTAAATTTCAGGTGAGCGTCGTCGGGTCTAACATCCGAAGGCTGCTGCACTAGACTGTAACTCATCTCTCCGTGCCCGTGTCAAAATATTCAATCTATTGATAAGCCCACCCCACCCCAATTACGTTTCTTCTGTCAATTAATTAAGACTTAGACAAATGAAATACCGGCTTTTGTTTCAAGTTTATTTTTTAAAAAAATAGGGTGCAATTAGCTGCCTGTGATTGCAGAGGGTTTCAATGGTGCTGTGGATGATAGTTCCCTAATTCGATGAAAAGCTGGAGTTAAGAATGTAATGAACTCTTGAAGCTGTGCTGACGTCACGCCACGAGAAGGCATAACGTCCCTCGTTCTTAGACAAAATCCTTTGCCAGGTCGAATTATTCCTCTAGGGGAGTGTGCGTTTTTACTTATCGCTTCGGCACATAAAATAATTTCTAATGGGCATTTAGCCAATAGGTTGGTAGCATTTATGATGCCAGGGACATGCAAGCAGCAAATCCTTTCAAGTGCCTGCTGCCCAGGGAAGCTGGGGGCGAGACATTCGGGCTTGTCCTTTATTGCTCATAAAGACCCGCCTGGGGTACGACGCAACATCGGAGGAAACTCGGAAGAGGTCCTGTAGGACTTCATCGCCAAACACAAGTCAAGTTCAAGGTCGCTCCCAAACTTCTGATTCTGATGCATTCCTCAGTGAGCTTTAGGGCTGAGACCATGTCTGTTTCATCCACCACGGTGTCCCCAAAACCCAGCCCCAACCGGCACCTGCTAGGTCCTCAGTAAATACCTCTTGCATACGAGGACGTACAAACATCCCACAAGTGACAGAACCAGAATTTACTCGCTTCTGAAATACCTACAATTCCCACTAATTTACAAACTCATTCTCATCCAGAGCAGCTCTGTCCTTAAAAATCCATAAGGGAATTATGCGAAAGAAAACGGAGGAGAAACAGAATATATCAAACTTTCTTCTGGGCTTTCCGGCTGATCTTTCGTTGGTTAGTTTTTTGTTGTTGTTGTTGTTGTTTGTTTTGTTTCTTTTTTTTCTCGATAGACGTTAGTTTGTCTCCCTGTCCCCTTTCACGTTTTACCATCTGGTGTCTGAACGTCTCGCATCATGATCTGGAACCTTAGAACACAATAAACGTTTCTGGCTTGAAAAGACTAATTTGTTAGCAATCGAGGTTAGCGAGCATCTGCTGTTACTTGTTTTTATTATATAACCAACCACACGGCAACCCAGGTCACCCCTGGCTTTGTTCCTCAAAGAAACCAGTTAAGAAAAGAGAAAGTTTTGCTTAGGAAGGAAGAAAAATGAGTCCTAACTGCATTTTTCTTCATCAATAGAGAAGAGACAAGTTTACCCAGAAGACTGTGAAGACATATTTGGTTTTGAACAATGAAAACTCCTATCCGAGAATTAAAGGAATGTCTGAAACAGATTTGGTTATCTGAGCAAACAGAAAAAAACATCAAGCCTTCAGAGTGCTTATATAACTACAATTTATGCTTATGGGTGATGGTTGCTCAAAAAGTTCAGGTTATACGGACTCATGTCGAGGTCCCAGCTTTTGTTCCGGGTGATGAGTTCACAGCTGCTTATCACATTATTAAAACGTAACTAATTAAACTGCCACAAGCGAGTCACACACGGTGCCAGGAAGGGAATATGCCACGTCGGGAGCAACAGCTACGATCGAGCCCTTCGCCTCCGTGGTCGCAAAATAATAACGCAAGCGAAATGAACAAAAAGATTAAAGCAAGATGATGCAACATGCACGTTTTTTTAAACAACACGAGCGAACGGAAAACCGCGTCGGAGGTTCACGGGAAGGCTGAATTTCAACGCGCATCGCGGCTTTTCCGTGTCTGCAGCATGAGAAGCCACACAGCGTGCCCCCCGGTTTTCCGCAGCCGCATCCCAGATGCCAAGCCCGGCTCCCCTCGAGGATGCCAGGGCTGACCGCAGCTGGCCTCCTTTATAGACACACTGCCCGCAGTCCCAGGACCACACACGCTCGGAGCCACCCTGACCGCGGGCACCAGCAGGGGCCACGGCTCCCGCTGGAACGGGGCCCCCGAGTCAGTGACGACGGGAGAAATGCGCTCGAATGACGGTGACGCCGTATCGGAACATAAGAAGAAGAAATGAGAAATGGTCCCCTCCCCTGCTCGGGGGCCTTTTTCCTTCTCAGAACACACCCCTGTCGCCTGAAGGAGGGGACGGCCGCGTTGCCGCTGTGCGGGCGTCCCGAGGGTGCCGTCACAAAGCGCCATACACCGGGTGGCGTCAGACCACACACATTCGCTCTCGCAGTTCTGGAGGCTGGAAGTCCGAGATCGAGGGGGCCGTGTCCCCTCTGACGGCTCCAGGGGGAAATGCGCCCCGGCCTCTCCCCTTGGTGACCCTTGGCTTCTGGAAGCTTCGGTCCACCCCCTGCCTCTGTGGTCACGTGGCCTCTTCCTCTGCGCATGTATCTCTGTCTTCGCCTCATCTCATATGGAACACCAGTCGCTGGATCTAGGGCCCCCTCTTCTCAAGCGTGACCTCATTTTAACTTAACCGATTATATCTGCAATATCCACACAAAGCCACATCCTGACGTTCTGGGTGGACCCGATCTTTGGCGGGGCGGGGGCCCTCTTCGACCCGCTCCATCACCGAACCTCCCCAAGGCGGATGGCGCATAGTAGGTCTTTCATCAGACACTGAGGAATCAGTGAGGGGCTCTCTGCCAATGACAGTCAACTCCCGCTTCGGACCGCAGCGAAGTCAGCTCCGCATCCGTGCCTTCGCCAATTCAAGAAAAGCTTTTTTTCTTGTAAGGCTCAGAAACCACCTGAAAAGCGAACACTCTGATTTGCAAAAAAAAAAAGACAGAAATGGACAACATATTTCTTCTTTTCACACTCCAGGGATACTTTTTGGCTCCACCAGTAAGTGATTAAAGTAACAGATTTCTCCACCGAGCGAGATAAAAGTCCTTTGATCTCTGAGAGACTCTTGTTTGCTTTCCGTGCCAAGAGCTATTAAGTAGATTCCAAGTTCAAGTGTCTCCCTAGCCATGTCTAGGGTTTCCCACCCTTTCTTCTCAGCCGTGAGTGATGGATTTAATCAACTTCTCCAACAACTTGCAGAACGGAGAGACTATCCGGCCTCAGACAAGGGGGCAGTTCTTGGTGGGAACTCGAAGCGTCTCTCAGGGGGAAATGACAGAATAAATGAATCCCGCCACGTGCGGCCAGTTCCGCGCCCTCCCGGTTACAATTCCCTGGCTCCTCACCGTGTTTTCCACGTCACTCTGCCCCCAGAGCCTGTGCTATGGAATCATCTGGTGTAACAGAAATATCCGGAGGCCACTGTCGCACGCCTCCCTTCCTCCTTCCTACAGGATCCCGACTGGACCAGTAACTTACTCTTCTCTGCCGGCCCCTGCCACGTTCCCGGGGGCTGGGTCCCGACAGGCCAGCGCCGGTCACGGTGAAAAGAAATCCTGGTCCTCGGGAACGTCACCGAGGAATCCGGGCGTCTGTCGGGCCTCGCGGAGCGCGCCTGGCTCGCTGTCGTTAATGAGGACGGGGGAAGACCTGTCGTGAGGACCGGCCAAGGACTAGGTGGCACGCTCCGCGGGTCCCCAGGCTGCCTGAGGGGACCACGAGCCGAGGGCACCATGCGTGGGGTTCCTGGCGGGGGGCAGGGACCCGCTCCGACTCTGCCGTTCAACGTCGCCGCACGACCCTGGCTTGGTCACTCGGCTTCTCCACGGGGCAGCGATGGAGCGATGTGGCATGGCACGCGCAGTGGGCATGAAAACACGCACTGCCACGTCGGGGACCGGAGAATCGCTCTGGAAGTACCGGGGGCGCGTCAGACCCACCTCTGGGCAAACCTCACGGGCCCCGCCCTCCCCTGCCCCCGTGTGGTCCTCAGCGGGGCCACCGTGGCCGCCCCCGCCACGCATGCTGCATGGGAAGGAAGCTCGGCGTCGAGTTCACTGCGCAGCTGATGAGTCACCGTTCCGTGGTTACGC
>NW_006434829.1:2084627-2091835 GCF_000325575.1 Pteropus alecto
CGCGACCTCTGCATCCGGCTTCACTGCGTTCGTAAGCGACAGACGGACAGGGCTCTGGACCTCATTCCCTCAGAGCTCTTGAGACTGGCGGTCGCAATAACTGTGAGATTTGGAGAAGTCGAGGGGTGCGCGGGCCCCCCGTGTGTGGGTCTCACTAATGAGCTCTGCGGGCAGCTCTCGTGTTCATTACTATAAACAGCATTCATGTTACCCTATCAGCATAGACATATTATAATTTAGCATTAACAGGGTTCATAGTAGGATTTAAAATATAATTTAGCAGCATGGATCAGATAGTATTTACTTAATTACGTGATTAACATCGGTAATTAGTAACCGTACTTGTTTGCAGATGCTCAGAGCGGCACACAGCACGACAAAGGGAGGAGCAGCCCCCGTGCCCATCGACAGACGATGGACAAACGGAGCACGAGCACAGACACGGGATGCTGCCGAGTCCTGCATAGGAACGAAGAACTGGCCCACACTACCGCGCGGCTGAACCCCGAAACTGTCAGGCTCAGTGAGTAAAAGAGACCGGACGCAACGGTCACGTGTCGGATTTTTCTCTTTATGTGAAAAGCCCAGAAGAGGCAAATCCGCAGAGACAGAAAGCAGATCGGGGGTTGCCAGGGGCTGGAGGGGAGCGGGCGGGAAGTGATTCCTCTGGGGCGATGAGAGCATTCTGGAACTGAAGGGGCCAGTGGTCACCCAGCACCGTGATGCGTTGGAAGCCGCTGAGTCGTCCGCTTTAAAAAGGTTAAGTGTACGTTGCCGAGAATTTCACCTCCATTGAAAAAAACGCATGAGTTGGGGCTTACTGTGGGGTACTGTGTGAGGATGGCCGACTTGCCGAATGTCACGGAGGAAAAAAGAAAAAGCAGACGGCATGTCCTCCTGTCTTCCCGCCTTCTCATTGCTGGGCACGGCCCTCCGACTCGAAAACCTGCTCCTTCCGAACCTGCTCCTCCGCCGGCCGCCCCGGCCACGCCAGGCCTCGGGAGGCGGGCAGCCACTCCACGGAGGTCACCGAAAACCACCTTTCTTCGCCCGAGTGGGGACACCGACCCCTCAAATGTCCCCCTTGCCTTTTGTCATCACAGATACACCAGATATCCCCCCAAAGACTTGCCTTGCCCCAGCACAGAGATGGCAATTATGCCTGTCGCCTCAGCGGGAGGAAAATGCTTTCTGTCACATTAAAAAAATTCTCTCTGTGGGGACCGAGGGAGACCCAGTAATGGAATCCAAGAGCTAATTAGTTCTCACGCAGGAAGAACCTCATCCACGGTGACGAGACCAGAAGATTCCAGCATCTCCTGTGGGCTGGTGGGAGAGCCACGGGGCACCGCAGGGGGGCGAGTCCCCTGCCCCGGACACAGTGCTCTAGGCACTTCCTGCAAGCCAGCTGCACGGGGCATGTGACGAGAACCCGCAGTGCGCGCTCCCCCGGCCTCAGGGACGGCTGCGGAACAGACGTGGCCCTGTCCGAGGACACACGGAGACACAGGGGGACACACGGAGACACAGGGGCACACGCGCCCACGCGCTCGCTCGGCAGAGCTGTCCTGATGGTGACGACGCGCCCAACGCGGCTCCCACGTGCCCTGCGCCCACTGGCCACGTGCGCCTCGGATTCCCTCCCTCGGTGCCACGGGCCGTCCTCAGCAGTGTGTGTCCAGAACGTGCGAAAGGGGATGAATTTCCAGAACCCGGTTCGCGAGAGCTAAATGAAGGGACGGACCAGCAGCGGGCAGCGTATGTGACACCACTCGGTGACGCAGCAAAGCGACCGAACGCACTGCGGTTTAAGCACTAAAGAGAACTTTCTGGGTTTCTACGAGTGAAAAGTGCAGGGGGCCATGCCTCTGTCCGAGTGTGCCCGGACCGAAGAGCTCGGGGGTCACGAGACCCCTCGGGCAGCTGCCATCTGTGTGGGCGCTGTCCTTGGTCGCCACGGCCACCAGGGGCTCCAGGGTCCTCGAGCCAGGGGAAAAGAAAATGGCCGTTTCAAAAGGTCACGGCCAAACTCCCAGGGCTGTCGCTCGGTGCCTCCGAACAGCCCCACTCGAACACGCGCCAACCCCTGAGCCAGTCACTGAGCCCCCTGAGATGCAGGACTCGCACGAGCTGGGCCTGGGTCACGTGGCCGCCTCTGGCGCCCAGAACCCGGGCACCAGGAGGCTGATGACGGGCAGGGGCAGTGCCACCGAAGAAAAGTGAGCTGATGGCTCATTGTAAGGACAGCGATGGCTTCTGGGTAAGCAGAACCCACTGGGCGGAGAGGTGGGTAGGGACGGTCACATGTGACAGCAGGACTTGCAAAGTCGTGGACTAGAGAAATCGCGAGTTCTTTAGAATCCTGACATCGCAAGAAATGCACTGGGCACATTTATTCCAAAGAGAAACTAAGAAGTCAAAATGCCATTAAGAGATAATACAGTTTTTGCTTTCCTTAATTATTAATAGACGTGGAAGAATAATTCAGAGTTATATTAAAACTGGATGAAGGGATTTGTAATACATTTGGGTCACAGGAGATTATGGAACGATCTGGCCTCATTTTCATGTCACCTGATAGAAATTTATCCTGCAAAACAATTGTGAAATGTAATAACGTCCATGCAAATACGGGCCCTGGATAACGGCCTCTTTCTTTTTCAAATTTCGAGAGCTAGAGCTTACAGCTTTCTGTGTGGAAGAGTCCGAACGTCTTCATCCAAACATTCCTACATTCCTAAGCCACGTTTTGGGGCCCCGGTTGCGGTGAATATTTGTATATTCTGACAACTCGGCATCCTTTGTCCCTCCCCTGGCAGAGCCCTGATTTGGGTGACAGGTGACGTTGCCCCTGCCCCACTCTGTCCATAAAGTTCGAGGGTCCCCAGAAGTGGCCTTCCTGCCACGTTGACCTGTAACCAGCAGTGGGCATGTGGCTAGCTGTGGTCACGTGGATTCTAGCCAAAGACTTTGAATTAACGGTGCCAGAGAGAAGACGGTCATGCGGCCCAGCCAAAGGGGTCGGCTCGCTCCTCCCTTTGATTCCCGTGACAGTAATTCAGGGTTTTCCAGCATCTTCACAGTGCTGGGGCCTAGCCTGTGTCCTCTGTGCTCACGAGTGCCACGGCTGTTTCTCTGAGGACAGCCCGAGAGCCCTAGCTCCCCCCCCAGCGGTTAACCATGCCAGAGCAGCCACACGTCCCCAACACACCCGCTGGACAACCCACCTGGGTAGAGGAGAAACACACAAGCAGAAACCCGTCTCGCATTTCTGCTTGAATGGGATTTTTCGAGAAAAATTCGGGCTGCTATAACACACCCTAGACTGAGTGACTCCTGAACGACGGAAGTTAATTTTCTCACAGTTCCAAGGGCTGGAGGTCTGAGGTCAGGGCGCCAGCACGGGTGGGGGAGGGGGGTTCTGATGAGGCCCTCTCCCAGGGTGTGGACAGACCTCTGTGCTGCGTCCTCACGTGGCGGGAGGGGCGGGGGCTCGCTGGGGTCTGTTTTATAAAGGGCACGAATGCCACTCACAGGGGCTCCACCCATGTGACCTCATCGCCTCCCAAAGGCCCCGCCTCCTAGCGCCGCGGCCTTGGGGATCAGCGTTTGAACTTGGGGGGCACACATTCAGACCGCAGCAAGCCTCATTAATTCTTCCATTTTTCCTTTTCTCTTAAAACCTTAGCCACAACCCATTTGACAGATGGGAAAGCTGGGGTTCGGTGGGAGTTAACCAAGCCCCTCCTATTTGTATGCCCTGCCTGAAGGCTTCGGAAACCAGACCACTAAAAACAACCACACACCTGCCACAGAAATCCTGCTGTCCCGTAAACATGACACCTCGGACAATCATCAGACTCTCGGTGGCCTTTCTAAAAATAGCGTCACGAAATGAAAAGCATAAACCCCTAAACCGCAGGATCGAATTTCCTCGTGGGGCAACAAGGTGTGTGTTCCGAGCTGAAATCTTTACTTCTTAACATTTTAAACTCAAGTCCGTGGGACAGAACTTTTTCTCGGGATGAAAAATTTGCTTCCGCGGCTGGAAAATGACCTGCCCTCGTTGGCGTGAAACACGACTCAGGCTCACACAGACCTCACTCGGTGCACCTGAGAGATTCTGAATGCCTGGATGAAGTCTTAAGTAAACCCTGAAAAGGGTCTGCTGACTTCTTGAGATACTCTTTAAAATAAGCATCGTGTTTTACGGACCATCATCGGGCTGCCGTCAGTGCAAGGCACTGTCTGTAGAGGCACAAACCAAACCTTCAGGATCAAACTACAAAATGTTGCCAGCAATCAGCCCAGTCTTCAAAGATCCAGACGCAGACAAAGCTGGCGTCACGTTTTTCTCTGCGAGACCGAGGAAAAGATTCGGGGGGTCTTAAAATAAGCAATTTGCAAACGGCCGCTCTTCAGGTTGTTATGGGGAGGTCTTGTTTTTAATCACCAGCCAATTCTTCCATTAGTGTGTAAGATAATGAGGCTTAAATGTCATCGAATGCCCACTGTTTAACAGCTGTGGTTTCGTCATTCCAGATCATTTAATTTTGAATGGGGGAAAAAAGCCACAAAATCACCGCACGAAGCCGCAGAATCGGCTCAAGCTCAGGGGAGACTAAGTCTGGAGAATATATCGATCGCGTCGCCGGGCCCGACAGCACCTGGGGCACTCGGGTTTTCTGGGGCAATGTGGGGGACAGAGAGCTGACTGCCAGACGACGAAAATGTTAAGTGTCTTTTCTTCTTACAAATAAAATCTGGAGACTGCGATGTCACATGCAATTCTTCCAAGGAAACCTTGGTTGGAAGAACGAGAAGAGGGCCAGTCCGTTTGCCATCTTCGTCAACAGGAAGCCACCGGCCATCGGTCCCCCTGATAGTCTGCTCGGCCACCGTCTACAGCCCTCCGACCTCCCCCCACGACCAAGCCGACCTCTCTTCCCACCCACCGCGCGCCATCCACAGAGCCCCTCCCGCCCGCTGGGTGGACTCGCCTGGAGCCTGGAGCCTTCGAAGCCATAAGGCCTTTGCGTAGAAACTGTCAGAAGTGACCGCAGAGGCAAGATTCCGAATTTCGTAGTAAAATTTCCCAAAGTTGGTTCACGTGTGTGACACCGTCTCCTCAAACGGATTCTATCCAGGGCTTCCGGAAGGCTGTTTTGAAGCTTAGCTCAGATGCATACACGCACACATGCGCACGCACACACACGCACACGCACACGCATGCGCGCGCACACACACACACACACACATGCTCTCGCACGCAACATGGCAGCGAATGCCAGTTCGGGACGCCGGTGGAGGCTCGTCCATCCTGCATTCGTTCTTAGGTGAAGACAAGACGATACGATGCATTCACAGGACACAAAGAAAAAGGATGTGTTTATGGCCTTAAAAATATTTTTCAGCTGTTTAATCATCTGCCACTCAGGACCTGTGGTGGCACCAACTACACCAGCTTTATGTGTATTTTCTCCAAAATCAGTTGGCTTAAAACTTAAAGCAATACCTGTGTTCTTAGCTCCCCATTCTGGGCGCCAGTGGGCTCAGGCCTGTGTCTGCACTGACGGTCAGGCTTCCGAGGTCAAGACGCTACTCGTGTGTCCCCTTCCGGAGGCTTCACCCCGGCCTGTCCCCACACCAGCTTGGCCAGTTCCATGGGGCAGACGGAAGTGCGCTGGACCTGACGAGGCCCGGGCTCAGATCCGGCCAGTGCAATATCGCTTCTGGCACGTTCTCCCGGCCAACGCGACCACAAGACCAGCTGGGCTGAAGGGACAGGGAGGCTGAGACTCGACCGGGAGGAGGGGGCGACCGCGGCGTGGCGTGCGTGCCGGGTGGTAGGGAGAACCCAGCCAACAACGATGCCGACGCCCACAGCCCAAGTCCCCGGACGCCCTCGGTCCAGGACCCAGCCTCCCCCACCCCACTTCTGCTTACTGACCGTCGGATGATCGGTCGCAGCGTTTGTTTGGATTAACCGATGGCTTCGTGGTCAGGAGGCGTTTCGAGGGACAGGCTCGAAGGCCTCCAGACACTAGTCATTCCATCCCTCGTGCTGCCCCCCGCCCTGGAGGAAACCTGGGGAGTCCAGGTCAGGGACAACGGACTCCTGAGCCGCTTCGCCAGCAGAACGTCTGGCTGCACGCTCCCACCGCGACAGGCCCGAGGGGCGTCTGCGGGACGAGGGCGACGCCACGTCCGGGCGGCCCGAGGCCGTGCTGAAGCCACCAACCGCCCAGACCCCTTCTCACAGGTAGCTTCTGCATGGCCGCTGCCACCGCGTCCTTCCGGTTAGGAATGCACGCATCGCCTTCCGCGTGACAACAGGTACACAGAAGGATCACTTCTGTTTGGACGCCGTGAGAGGAAGCTTGAACCCATATGGTCTGGGCAGATTATAAAACTTGGGTTTCATCCACGTTCTCACAGACAAGCAATGAACGGAGGCAGGTCCTGAGGTCGTGGCAGGCCAAGCTGGCCTGTGGGGCTGGAGCCCGAGTCACCGCTCGCGTGTCCCGCCCCTGCCCCCGCCCCCCGCCCGACAGCTACCACACGGAAAAGCGGAGAAGCTTCCTCAGCCCATGATCTCAGAGGCTGTGCTCTGAACCACAGCGGAGGTCTGCTCGGAGCCTTCAAGAGAAGCTCGACCAGAGAGCGAGTCCGGGGCCTCTGCTGCCTCTTGTTGTGACCTCCTTCACGGCCACACCTGCTGTGTTCGTGAATTTGCTCAGAAACGTTCACTACTGTGTCCGTCCACTGCACCTGGCGCCGCCGTTTACTGTCCACCCTTGAAATGGAGCCCTTCCCCCTTCTCCCGCCACGTGACCCCTGGTGCCTCGCCAGCATGGGCGTCATATGCCTGGCTCCGTGTGGACACCTTGGAGTTATGTGAACCCACTTCCGGTCATGTGGCAGGGGACACTCAAGGACTTTGATGGAAATCCAAGAGTGTCAGCCATGCGGGGGACACAGCTCATGGAGTCAAGGCCTGAGGGACGGTCCCGGGCTCCAGAGACCCTCAGCCGCAGAATTTCATGCATCTCTTCTACAGGACGCGTAAGATCTGCTCATTAAGCGGCTTTCAAGTCTATAACAGCGTGGTTAACCACAGCCATCGTGCTGTCCGTGAGGCTCCTAGAACTTACTCATCTTCTAACTGGACGTTTGTGCCCTTGACCAACGTGTCCCCATTTCACCTA
>NW_006434829.1:2092126-2100994 GCF_000325575.1 Pteropus alecto
TTTCGAATTAAGTCAGATCTTCTCGGTTTGAGTCCACGGCGCCTTCCAAGGCCTCGGGTAAATGTTAACCCAACGCAGGAAGAACGTGACAGGGAGATTCGGCCTCCGGCATCCGTTAAGGCAAGACAGTCACCAGCCCTGGGCGGCCAAGCTCATTAGAGCCTGGAAGCTACACTAGCAGCCATGAATTACCCGGAGGCATGACTGAGGAGCAATCCCATAATCCATTTATGATTTTAAATCAATCTGGCTCCACGCTGAAGCTCTCCTGAGTTGACAGACATGCGATATTCACCAGCCCCACACAGGCTGGGGGCCATCGCGTCCAGCCCAGCTTCTGCATGGAGCTCCGATCAAAGAAAATGAACCAGAGGCGAGCGGTCAATACTGTATTTAACCTCCTTCACTGCAGTTACTCTGCTTGCTCCTCTTCATCTCAAACCAGCGCCAAGTGAAAAGCTGGCCGGTCCGACCCCTGGGAGTCACCTCTTTCTACGGAGTCATCAAAATTCAAAAAGGCAAAAAACTGGTATACGCCCACCGCAATTAAGAAGGAAATCTACCTGGCAGGTTCCAGCTGTAAGAACACGGGGCTCACTCCACCCACCCGAAGACGGGACGGGTTCCGGTGGAAAGTACAGGTTGGAAACCCAGCGATCCCCACAACGGCCCCCAATAAACACCTTTTACTTTTATCATTATACGTTTAATTTAATGACGATTAGAAGAAATTATTACGCGTGTGTTAGACCCTGCGGTTTAACGTATATCATTGCTGGGTGTGAAGAAACGGGTCAATGTAGAGAAAAACGCAAACTCCTTCCAGCCACAGAAAACGAACCCATCACGCACCCCGGATGACACCGATCACTGTCCCGTGAGCGTGAGACGGGCCATCTGCAGGGTGAAATCAGCCCTGAAAAAATGTCGTGGGAAAGACAGACACTGGCCGTCGAGGGCAACGGTGGGCACAGCGGCAATCAACGTGGGGACCGCCCTACTTCTGAAGTGTCAGATTGCATTAGAGCTGTCGTTCCTTGCAGCTCAAAGCCCCCTAATTAGAATATCTGAAGGGCCAGTGAGTGAGAACCTGCGGTCGAAATACCAGATTGACCCTAAGTCCTCTCTCCCGGGTTTAGACGTCAGACCACAAGCTTTGTAGATCAAGTGAGCAGATACCCTCTCAAACACTCCATAGAGACAAGGAGGCTTTGAACACAAGGAAGAGAGGAGGTAGCAAGAGGGGCAGGAGAAAGCAACGTGAATTCGTTCTTTCGAGAAGCACCTGACGCGTTCTGCGTTGGACATGCCATCGCATCCCGAAGAGAACGTGGCAAGGTCCACATCTGCAAGAAATCCGAGGAGACACAGAGGGAGAGGGGCACGAACGATCAAATAGGGCCTGAAAAGTATGATGCTCTGTATGGATAAAGACAGAAGGTGCTTGAAACCAAACCATACGCTGGACTGATCTCCGATCACTGAGCGAGACCGTCTGTCGGGCTTCTGTGTCTTTTCCGGCTGCTTCCTCCTTGAAGGGATTAAGAGGCACGTGGTGGCAGAAGCCTGCGGGTTAAGGAAAGGGTTGGGTTACACCTAGCAGGGAAGAAGGCGCAGGCTTTGCAGAGAAAGCCCGGGGTGTCAGAAGTTCAGTGTGGTCGTCGCTTATTTTCCGTGGGACGATGTGTCTCAGTGTCCTCGTCTGCGAAGCCGGAAGGGGGCTGCCTCATCGTCAAGCCTGAGGCTGCGAGAGAAATGTGGGTGGAAGTCCTTTGGGAACAGCTACACGAGATATTCATTTGGGGCTTATAGCAAACACGGGTTCCTCAGGTCCGAGTCAAAGGTAGGGGAACTGAGGCATTGGAATATTTGAAATCGGCCACGAGCATCGAATGCCATCCAGTGCTTTTCAGGAGTCAGGGCAGGAAAAGTCGCTGAAGTCTGAGGCTGTGGCGATGCCCGCCCTGCCCTAACGATTCACGGGGCGTGGTCTCACTGCTGCTGAGTGTCATCGGGTGGTTGCAGCACATTTGGATAAGAGAGACCGACAGGTCCCCGGCTCGGCCAAAAGCATCATGGGAAACGAGCCATGTGCCGGCTCCCCCTCTGTCACGTGGCCTCCAGGCTGCTCCAGCAGGACACCTGGTGCCGCTCACATGGGAGGGGGGTTTGAGACAGATGCTGCGCTGGGAGCCCCTAAGGCACCTTGAGAAATGGGCCTCGTCCCTCCCCCTTCTCCTCAAGATGCCCGCCATCCCCATTCCCGGAGGCCAGTGCCCGAAGCAGCCACTGCTTAGCAAAACCCAAGATAAGTCACCACTGTCTTTCGTCCTGGTCCCCCAGGAGATCTGGTCATCTGATCTCCTTCCAGAATGTTCCGTGCCGAATGAAATCTGAATGAGGACATTAATTATGAAAGTTCACAATGCATAATTATAATAATTACTCCGATCGCATAAACATGATGCCACCATGAATAATTTAATGGGAATCTCGCTCTTCGAGAGAATGGCAATTAAAATAAAGCCCAGGGAGGTGACAGGGAGGGCGCACGAGACACGCGCTCTCGTTTGCTCCGAGGGAGGCCGTGTGGTCACAGGAACGCTCACGGCTCGTGGTCGAGAATCACCCCGACCTCAGCAAGCAAGCGGGGAGACAGGAGACGGAAGGGCCTGAGAGTTTACGAATGAGCTCCCCCTGTGCACGGGGAAGCCGGGAGCTCAGAAACGATGTCCCCCCCCAACTTAAACAAAGGCACGCGTCTGACTTCATCCGCCAGCGAAAGACAGGGCTGACAGCGGATGACGGGTTCGGCCCTGGTTTATGGTGCGGACAGGTGGGGCCCTCAAGGACGCCGAGGGCTGTGAACGCCGGAGCGAGCTCTAGACATGAACCTGAGTCGCCTGCCTCCCCCACGACAGAGCTGAGAGACGGAAACCAAGCCAGCCCACCCTTCAGATTCCCCAGGTCCCTCGGGGGCCCCCCTTCCGTCGGGGCAGAGGGCTCTTTTGCGGGGTGCGGGCCGCAGAGCGCGGCCCACAGCATGCCCGCTCAGGCCGGTTTCTGCTTCGAAACGAGGGCCGCGTCCAACCAAGGCGGCGGCTCTCCAGAGGGAGTGGGGTGGGCCCGTGGGAACCCTGGGAGCCGGTAGTGTTCAGATCATTCGGTACTTCTCACGGGGGACGGAAGCGCTACCTACGATTCATGTAGTCGCGTGAACCACAGAAGGCGGGGGTCAGACAGTCGCCTGTGTTTTGGGTTTGCAGAGACGGAAAAGGATTCTCCGGGAATGGTCCACCCCTCTGGGACGTGAACGGAGCAAGACCTCGGGTTGTCACCTTGATCTGGAAAGAGCCTTTGCGTTTGCATGGGACGGCGGCTCGTGGAGTACGGCCGGGAATGTCCTTCCAGAACAATCCCCCGCCCAGCTAAGGGGGCGGCTGGTCTGACCCCCCGGGACCCTAACTCATTGCTCCGTACCCTCCGCGTCCCTCCTCACGCGCCCCACTCTGTACTCGGCTACACAGAAGGCTCCTTTCTCTGTCTTTAGATTCACTCTCTTCAGACTTTAGAAAACCCTTCTTCCCCCTTTGCCGGAAGCCCTGGTTCCAAGCGATCAGACAGAAGGTACGGCCAGGAGATTCAAATCACGGAGGGAGACGCCACAGACATCGGACCTGCCCACCGCCCTCGGCTGCCACACCCTCGGCCAGTGCGGAGTATGAGATGCTTCGGGGTAAAACACAGAAGGACTTTAAACATGCTATCAATTATGTATTTATTTTAATTTTTTTTAGGGGGGGGATGCAATTAGCATGTAAAACGGTGACTTTTATGGAAAGCATGGCTCAGGGCAAAGCTCAGATAAAAAGGAAATTTTGAAATAGAAAAACAGTTATTAAGTAAATGGAAGTGGAGATGATACTCATGTACGGCACCCATCATGGAGACTCAGGCAGGACGGAAACAGTCACAGGCAACTTCCTGTCTTTGGAGATGGGAATGTCAATCCATCTCTCGGGCATGTGCCCTCTCTTTAAGAAAAATCCTCCAAAATGAGTCTAATGAAGTGTGGAGCGGGGGGCGGGAGTTGGGGCGCTGCACCCCACAAACCAAGGACCTGGTACCCACGTTCTCAGAGAGAACCGTGACGCCACCGTGAACCTGACGAAGACGCCCTGTATCCTCCTGCAAACGGACACGCTAACAGGACGGTCACCGCAGAGAGGGGCCTTGTCTTTCCTCCTGTATGTGGGTTTAGAGTCCTTCGAGCCCAGACACCGGCCCTGGCCCCGAGGCCGTGAGCGCGGACGCCAGGGAGGCCGGCCACGCGGGCGCAGCGAGACGGGCGGCAGAAGCAAGAGGTGCGCTGTGTCCCCTCCGGTGGCCACTTGGGGGGACTGTGGAAAAGGGCTAACGGGGCAGGTGATGCATGCACACCGGAGTGCGCGGGCTTCAGGGACCGGGGTGCGGGGGACCCGGGAGCGCACTGGAATGACCGTGCCCAGCACGGACGCGGGCTTCCCCGACCTTGTCCCCTCGCCCTTCGGAACGTCCTGGGAGAATTCGCAGCCCGGTCTCTGCTGGGCCGGGGGACTTCCTACGAGGAGGCCTGCGGGCGTTCTGCCACGTTACTGGACGTTCGGGGAAGACGGGCCCGCAGGCGCCCACGGGGACATCAGAGACACTGTGGTCACGCTGCACACACCGCCCTCCAGACCCGTAACTTCCATGCCCACGAGGGCCGGTCCATTCAAACTGAAACGGCTGTGCCTTGAAAACCCGCGGGGGTCATAGACGCCACCAAGAAACCGGACTGTGCCCTGCGGAGCTGTGACAGACGAAAGCCAAGACACGACAGACGGAGAAGCTGCTCCTCATCGGGAGAGACGAAAGGGACCGGACGGCCAAGCACGGCGCGGGGTCCCGAGCTGGGATTGCGAACCAGGAGAAACCTAGTTTTCCTTTGCTGTAAATGGCATCGATGGGACGAGCGGTGACACTTGAACGGAGTGTGTCGGTGGGCAGCAGCACCCAACGGCGTGAACGTCTCGACTTTGTGGTTCTGCGGGAGAATGTCCTGGTTTTACAGAAACACGTGCGGAAGGGCAGTCACGGGCGCACGTCACGCGCACTCGCGTCAGAAAAAATTATGGAGAGAGAGAGACTAACACAGATAAACGGAAAAGAAATGCTGAAGCAAACACAGTAAAATGGTCATTTGGGAAACCTAGGTGAAAAGTATATGGGATTCTTTGTGCTGCTCTTGCAACTTCAAGTCTAAGATTATTTCCAAATAAAAAGTTTTAAAAAACATGATGATGAAGTGCTTTGTACACGGCGGGTATGATGTAAACCAGTGTTTCTCAGTCAGGATGAGTTTGCCCCCAGGAGACATTTGGCAAAGTCTGGAGACGTTTGTGGTTGTCCCTGGGGTGGTTGGTGGGGGGGGTGCTGCTGGCATCTAGTGCTGCACAGGACACCTCCCCACTCCGGCAAAGAATTCTCTGGCTTGAAATGTGAGTAGTGTTGAGATTCAGAAACCCTGACTTAAATATTTAAAGCAGCGGCAATATTGTCCACAGACGGCCACACATACCGATGAAGCACCCGTGTCCGCCACAGCTCCCGCCCCCTCTCAGCCTCCCGTGTCAGTCGCCCGACACCTCGGCCCGTTCCGCCCCATCTCTGCCCCTGTTCCAGCGGGCACGCCGGTCGGCCTCACCCCCCATCTCTCCCCTCTCGTGGGAAGGGCTCTCCTGAGTCCAACCGCATGGGCTGGACGGGAACCTCGGTATTTTTATGGATCTCGTTACCACGGCCGACGTGACAGTGGCCAAACTGGGCCAGTCTCGTGTCTCCTGCTTCCTCCTAGCAAAGGTGAGTGGGCAAAGGCAGAGATGGGGAATTGGATCCGCTGAGGTCGTCTGTCCCACAGGGCAGCTAACATATTTTGAATTTGTTGCCAAAACTTGAAATTCAAAATTTTTCACACTTCCAAAAAAAATCCCAACCCCCTCGTTTACTTGAATCATTAAGAAGACTTCAGCGCTCCCAGCTGCAGTGATAAAAATTGCGATTATCCCCTGGGTCATTGTGAATATCGCAGTGTGGCAAAGTAAGTAAGTAAACAAATATAAATGAGGGTATCTGTCACACAGAGGAAGGCTCTTCTGAAATACCGCACACTCGCTTGCAGAAGAAAAAAAAAAGGTGATCGGATGCATGAGAAAAATCCCGTCTCTTTTTCTAGGGACTGCGAATGCAAAACTATTTAAATTAGACGCATTTAGGGCCTGCCACACCTGGTATGCCTTGGTGATCACAGATGCATGTCAGGGGACGTTAAAGGGTCGTCACACTCTTTTCTTCACCCTGCGGACAAGGAGCTTTTGAAACAAGACAGCCGGTCAGTGTGGTGTGGCCCGTGGTCATCTCTGGTCAGTGCTCACTGGCCCCCGAAGGAGGGGCACCTTGACACAGAGAAGTTCCGGCGCACTCCTTTGATGTGCAAGACAGACTCTTTCTAAGGAGATAACAGTGAAATTCATGCAAATGAGAACACAAACCAGATGCTTCTTTTTTCAGAATAGCTCAGTACAAGGCCACCGGGAAGAGCCTGGCAAGGAAGGTGATGGGTGCAGTGGCCTGGAGCTGGGCGTCAGAGGTCAAGTGCCTTGGAGGGCCGCCAGTAGCCATGCTAGAACCTGAGTGGACTGAGGAGCGGGAAGCAGGGGAATGGCCTGGTGTAGAGACATGAGGAGGGGGAGATGAATCCAACGAGAATGAGAGAGAGACAGAGAGAGAGAGATAGAGACAGAGACAGAGAGAGACACACACAGAGAGAGACAGACAGAGACAGAGAGAGACACACACAGACAGACAGAGACAGAGACAGAGACAGACAGACAGAGAGAAACAGAGAGAGAGACACACACACATACACACACCCAGAGAGAGACAGAGAGAGACAGAGACACAGACAGAGACACAGACAGAGAGAGACAGAGACACAAACAGACAGACAGAGACAGAGAGAGACAGAGGGAGAGACAGACAGAGACATAGACAGAGAGAGACACACACACAGAGAGACAGAGACAGAGAGAGACACACACAGATAGAGACAGAGAGAGACACACACACACAGAGATCCCCCCGTACTGCTTCTTCGCCTGAATTTGGCAGGGGGAGAGAGGGGGAGGAGCGAATGTGTGTACGGCCATTTCCCGGCTGGGTCCGCTGAAAGGTCTTTGGGTTCCGCGATGGCCACGAGCACACCTCGAGCCTAGATTTTGGTTTCTAAACACCGTTCCCCACTAAAAGGAACAGAGCTGATTCCAGGACTAGTGCAGGGAGATCACAAGACGGGGCTGGAACATCTCATATCTGGAAAGGAAGAGCTTAAAGAATCATGACGACATGTCAAAAGGACATAGAAGCTGTGACGAAATGGCCAAATGTAGGATATTCTGAGCATCGAGATAAACAGGGACGGTAATGAAATACAAGCCATAAAGAACGAACGAAACTCACGGCCCATTCTGGTAATAAAGTCACAAAAAAAGAAATCTCGAAAGTCTGGTGAGGAGCAGGGCAGTCTCTGTCACTTGGTCTCTACACATTTTTTCACAAAACGCTTGTTAATTTCCACCCGAACTAGAGCCACCTCGCAGGGGAGAAGCCTGGCAGACGCCGCCGTAATCAAGCGACCCACGTGAGCGTCACGCATGCTGTGACCGAGGCAAATCGCGTGTCACCTGGCAAGATGCATCAGGTCACGGTTACCCCTCCAGAGGCCGGTAACCGTGACCCGATCAGGAAGAGCATCGGACGAACCCCAAGCGAGACACGTGCCACAGACTCGCCAGCCCGTCGTCTTCCGAAGGGCGGTTCGCACCTGTCCAGTCGGTCACTCGAGACGGCTCCGGGGACGACAGTCCGAGGCACGTACGCCTGAAACTTCTCTCTCTGTTTGAGTTTGTTTGAACAAAACCCACTGACTTCCAGCGGTCCTCCGCCCCGTGCGGGAGCTTCACCTGCGCGTGTTGATGTCTACAGGACGGAGTCCAGCTCAGCCGGTCACTCACGGACAAAGCGGTACAAACGAAGCCGGGGGCCCAAAGATACAAAGCCGTGGGAAACTCGTCCCCGGAGGCGAGAAGCGGAGGACGGGGCCTTGGGCGGGGGCACAGGGAGCAGGTGGGCGCAAATCCGCCAGCCCCTCTCCCCCGCTGCCCTCCAACGTCCCGCCGGTGCCCCCGCCGGCCAACGCCAGATGGGATCCGGCGGGCTCGGAACAGGACAGAGAAGAACGCAGACTGGACCTGGAGTGTGGTCGACGGGGCCGGGGAACCAACACACGTGAAACCATCGGGGCCCTTTCAAGGACCCCGCGAGCAAAACCTTCCCAGACTCGCCCGCAAACAGTACAGCCCCGTGGGATGCAGGAGCGGGGCTTGGGCTCAGGCCGGCACGGACACCAGGCCCTACCCTCGCCTCCAAACAGGACCCGTCAGGCAAGGCGGACATAAGCCGCTTCTGGATCCTGCCTTTGTCCCTCCAACCGGCCCTCGGCGCCTCCCCTGCGACCGTCTGGTTGCGCCCGATGTTGAAGAGACGGATGGGTTGACAGGCGAGTGATAAACGATGTTTGCTCCTCCTTGGTTCAGGCAAGTATGACACAAACTCAATCAGGAAAACGCATCGACTGGTTTGTTTGAATTTTCTCTCTTTCCCCCCGTACTGCTTCTTCGCCTGAATTTGGAGATGTAGGAATATTTATTGTGTGTGTGTGTTTTTTCTGGCTCCAATCACTCATCCTTTTTCTTCTAATAGCACCCCAGTTTTCCTCTGCACCTCACGCTC
>NW_006434829.1:2101437-2103604 GCF_000325575.1 Pteropus alecto
TCCGAGGCCATTTTCGGGGCCCCGTTCACCGCAGGGGACAAGGAGGCCCTCCTGAGTCTGAACGGGAAGCAGGAGGTGGGGGCACAGCGGAGGGCGGGCCACACAGCAGCAGAGCCGGTGGCTTGACGATGCTGCCGCTGGCCGTCACGTCTGGGCATCTTATTACGGATATTCGCACCTCACACTCAACAGGGATACTTTCCGCAGTGACTGTCTGATGGAGGGAAGGGACGGCAGTGGGTTCTATTCTGTTAGGGACCCTTTATAAAACGGCGGCCACCTAGAGGTGCCCAGCACGTGAAAGTTACCTCCCCATACTTCTGAGCTATCAGGGTCTGAGAAATCAGCTCAGGGTACAAGACAGATATGTGAGACGCCGAAGACAGAATTAAGTTATCTATCCATCTGTCATTCATTCATTCACCAAGTCCGAGGGGCCTCGTGCGTGCGAGGCACCAGGGTCGAAGAGCAGAACGGATATCAACGATGGGGAACGAAAGGGGAAAAATCCTTTCTGTTCTCACGGAGCCTGAATTCTAGAGCGGAGGAAGGTGGACACAGCACTCAGCCAAGTCTATGGAAGTCAGGTGGTGGCAAGGGCGAGGGAAAATGACAGAATGGGGAAGGGGCACAGAAACGTCGTCATGGAGAGGGGCAGATGGCCTTGACAAGGGACACCCCGGGGATTAGATGGCCTTGGGGTGGAGACCTGCGGAGGCTTCCGGTGCCCCGTGTGGACACCCAGGGGGCGTCCCACAGCAGGTGCACAGCGGATGCCTGCCCGCGGTGGTGGGGACCGGGCGCAGAGGGTGCGGGGGATGGAGATGAGGTCAGAGGGCGCTAGGGGGTCAGAGTTCATGTAGCGCCTCGTAGGGCACTGCGTGGACTGTAGCATCAGCTCTGACAGTGCTCGGAGCCTCCTGAGGGCTCTGAGCAGAGGGCAGCCTGAGCTGACTGCTGGTCACCTGGAGTCTGTGCGGCGGCCCCCAGTCGCCGGGCAGCGGGTGGGCGAGGAAGGCCAACATCTTGGTCTTCCTCTCGGGTTATTAGAGCAAGCGCTGCCTCTGCGGGATTGGTGGTCACTGAATAAGAAAACGATAGTGCCAAATTCCTAGCAACGACATGTGTGGTTGCAGAACAGGAGGTGAAGACTTCGAAAGGGAAAAATAACCCCCGGACCCAGGACGCCTGGACCAGTGACACTGGGCAAGCGGCCGATGCTGGCAGACTTCCTGCCTCTGTGAGTGGGAGGGTGAACCCCCAGAAGGCCACCTCCCGGCCCAAGCCATCGCTGAGAGACTCGCCCCACCCCCCACATGGCACAGATGGGGGGTGGGGGGCCATCTGCACAATAGACGAAAATGTCGAGTTTGAAGGCAAATGAGAAAAGTCTGCTCCGAGTCAATGCGTTGCTCACAATTAAAATAGGGCAAATAAAGTGCTGACCTGAGGCTGTGTACTGACCCGAAATATTTACGTAGGGAGAGAGGAGCGCTTCGCCACTTAGGGGGCAGGGAAGGCAGAGCCCGCCGGGGCAGAACGCATCCCCACAAACGGAGACCTCCCCTGCGATTCCTTTTCCTGGTAAATGAGGACGCCAGAGCCGGAAGCCTTTTAGGTCGTCTTCCACGGCCAGCAGAGGCATTAGAATCTGACAGCCCCGAGTCCTTTAGGGTCCTGGGGTGAGCACCCTGGGGAGCAGAGAAGGCCTCCTGGTCTGCAGCAGGGGTCAGTGAGAGACGTCGTCCCTGCTGCACTGCCCCATCCAGAGTCGGCACTGGAGGGGTGTGGGGTGGAGGAATGAGTGAATGAGTGAATGAGTGAATGAGTGAGCGAATGCCAAAGCAAGCAGAAAACGAGAGAAAGCCACCCATAACTGGAGGGCGCTGGGCGGTGGCGAAGGCTGGGCTGTCCCTGCTTAGCTGTTTAGGCATCCAGCAGAAGGACGGTGACGTCCCCGGGGGCTGCCCCGAGCACTTGGCACCGGTAAGAAACAGCCGCCCAGCTGGCCGTGGGGTTCCTGTTCCTCCTTCTGGCCGGGTGCGGAGGGTCTGGCCCGCCCTGGTCTGGCACAGCCTGCTTTGTCTTCGGGCACCACGCCTTCGGCGCTCTGTGCTTCAGCAGGCTGGGTGACGGTGACCTCAGTGCGTCCTGGACCTGCCCAGTC
>NW_006434829.1:2103817-2106398 GCF_000325575.1 Pteropus alecto
CACGTTCTTGTTTCTGGTGGTGGGTAGAATGTGAGCCTGGAGCTACTGGTGACAACGATGGCCACCCCAAAATGCAGCCGCAACGATGGCCACCCCAAAATGCAGCCGCAACGATGGCCACCCCAAAATGCAGCCGGCGACGAGGGAAGAGGAGACTAGAGATGGACAGAAGCACTCTAGAGACGGTGACCGGTCCCCGGATCCCGCGCCGCTTGAAGCCAACACGGACTTTTCAGTCTCCTGACCCAGCACAGTTTCCACCCACCTTTTCTTTTTTCTTTTTAAAAATGGCTTTGATACCGTTTGCTTAAGCTGCTTTTCTCTGCATTCGCAATTCAAGGAGCCGTGACTACGAAGCCGCACGATCTGATGCGCACTCAAGGAACTTCTCCGTTAGCCAGGTGGAGGATATTCCGTCTCGGGGCCCCAAACCCGACCTCGTTGTCTCCAATGGGGACAAAAATCATGCTTTTCATGTCACATCTGTTTATAGTGTGAGGTTTTTTTCCTTTATTTTGGCTTAAAATCATCACTAAGCCGGAGCCCCACGGTAAAAGCAGAACTAGCTGTCTGTTCTGTGCATTGGGATGAGAGGCGATCGCCTTGAAGTCCCTGCGTTTATTTTGAGACGAGAGAATCCCTCATCGCCTCACAGAGCGGCTAATCGACCGCCAGGTGCCAAAGTGGGGAGTGTTAAACCCACTCCGCGGCATCCGAGTCCACAGAGACGGCGTGCGAACAAGCGGAAAGCAAACATTATAATTAAGGGGCCAGAGGGACCGACTGAGCAAGAAAAAGATGAAAGAGTCAACAGCAGAGTTGGGTGAAAAAAATTAACCTGGGGAGACGTGGGAGCGGCTCTGGGTGGCTCTGACGGCCCCGCGAACCCCGAGGGAGAAGGGAGTTTAAAACGGTATCACGAGTATTAGGAAACTCAGCCAAATGGAATGAGGTCTAAGCCGCGCTTAAGCAGGAAGCACATCGCATCAAGGGATGTCTCGGGGTGTAAACCGCTGGCGCCTGTTGCGGCTGATAACAAATGGACGCCTCGCACTTGGCCAGATTTTCCTGTTCTCTGAGACTGTCAGATTCACGCTCCTTCTTTTTCTACACTGTGGTCAGTTATTTTTAAAATATCACCGTGTGGTTCCCTTAGTTATAGTCCGTGATTCTTATTTTCCATGGCTTCGATAATTAAACATATAATAATAGCTATGAGTTATTAAACTTTTACTAGGTGCCAACCCGTATCATGGGGAATGTGTTCGAAAATGCCCCCAAAATATATTCCCTTACAACCTATACCGTCACCATATTTGGAAAGGGGTCTTTTCAGATATAATTAAGTTAAAGATCTCAAGGGGAGATCGTCATGAGTCGGGGTGGACCCTAGATCAGTGATGAGCATCCTTGTAAGACAGAAGGGACAGACACACAGAGAAGGCGGCCGTGTGAAGGTGGGGACACATCGGAGGGATGCAGCCGCCCCCAGCACACGCCAGGAGCCTGCAGAAGCAGCAAGAAGTGGAGAAGGATGCTCGCTGAGCGTTTGGAGCGAGCGTGGTGTGGCTGGCATTTGAGTGTGGGCTTCTGGCGCCAGAACCGCGAGCGAATACATTTCTGTTATTGTAAGCTGCGCTGTGGCTGGTGATTTGTGGCAGCCACCTCGGGGGACGAATACACTGTGCTAAGCGCCTCATGCCCATTTTCTCATTAGATGTTCTCCACGATCCTGCAATGTAGGTATTATATCCATTTTATAGAATAAAAAAATGAGCCTCAGAAGAGCTGCCTCTAATCTTTGCTCCGCGCGCACTAGACGCCCGAGCCGGCGGGAAGGACGTCTGCTGACTTTGTATCCAACACCCCTCCCGCCTTCTTTTGTGACATCCCTCCAGTTTTTCACCGGGAGGAACGCAGACCCCTTCCCCTTGAATACAAAATGACGGCACTGTGCTGCAGACCATTTCACTCGTTTCTAGACAGAGATGGGCCTCGGCTACCCATTCTCATCCCCAGCTCCAGCTTAGAGTCACCTGAAAAGCTTTTACAAAATAAAAATGATCGACCTTGCCTCTCTGCCCACCTCCACGCCACCATTACCGAAGATCCTGCTTCAGCTGGTCCGGGGTAGGGCCCGGGGATTAGCACTTTTGGGCAGGGAGCTTCCTGGAAGATTCTAAAGTTCGGCCAAGTTTAGATTCAATCTGGGATCTAAAACGGGAGCCTAGAGACCCCCCCCCAAAAAAAGATGGCTGGAGCTCCTGTATCCCAACAATGGCACAAGTACAAGGTGGGGACACCAGTTATAACTACAGGGACGGACCCCTGACAGGCAACTTCCTTCTCTGAGGAAACTCGGTCCTTTAGCGCAGCGGTCACCAGCCTTTTTAGCACGAGAGACCGGGGGTCCCATGAGACTCTAACGCCTGATGATTCGAGGCGGTGATGCCGGCGCTGGGGAGCGGCTGCAAATCCAGATGAAGCTTTGCTCACTCGCCGCTTGCCTCCTGCTGTGCGGCCCGGTGCCTGACAGGCCACAGACGCATACAGGTCCATGACCCGGGGATGGAGAGGCCCC
>NW_006434829.1:2107189-2111615 GCF_000325575.1 Pteropus alecto
AGTGGTGTGATATAAGCTTTTAAACACAACATATGAAACAATCTAACAGAATCTGAATGTGTGCTTTGATTAATTAAAGATGTATTTTGGAAACCTTAGGAGAACAACTGAAGTCTAAAGAGGAACAAATAACAAGCCAATGTGGAGATAACGTGGAGTCGTAAGAAATAGACTTGACATAAAAGCGGACAGAAAAAGAAGAAAGAGTAAAGAACAGTTAGAACATACAGAAAACAACAAGCAAAATGGTAGATTTTAATACAAACGTGTCAATAACTGTACTAAATAAAAATGGTCTAAACACAGTGACTAAAAGACAGAGATTATCAGATTGGATAAATACGCAAAACCTAACTATATGCTGTCTATAAACAGC
Organism: Pteropus alecto; assembly: GCF_000325575.1. Classification (NCBI taxonomy): domain Eukaryota; kingdom Metazoa; phylum Chordata; class Mammalia; order Chiroptera; family Pteropodidae; genus Pteropus; species Pteropus alecto. The sequence continues at coordinate 2,107,566 of NW_006434829.1, forward strand.
CGACATTACCTATAAAGAAACAGGCTAAAAACAAAAAGACAGAAAAGATATTATAATGTGAACACCAATCAGAAGAGAGCTGAAGCGGCTACGTCAATATCAGGTGAAACAGACCTTGGAACGAGGACTATTTCCGAGAATGAGGAGGGATATTATGTAACGATAAAGAAGGCATTTCACCAAGACCTAAAAGCCCTAAGCACGTATATACCACAAACAGTGCTTCTGATACACGAGGGGAAAGCTGACAGAACTCAAATGAAAAACAGACAAACCCAAAGCTGAGTTGGAGATGTCAACATTCCTTTCCGTAACTGACAGCACAAAATGATTAAAAAAAAAAATCAGCAGGACTATGAAATTCCTGAATACCACTCTAGACATTTGGAGAATCCTTGTGACTTTGGGTTTGGCAAAGATCTCTTAGATACGACCCCAAGGCACGATGACGAAGAGGAAAGAAAATTAATATATTAAACTTCGTTAAAATCAAACACCTTTGCTCTTCCAAAGACACATACTGGGAGAAAATATCCATTGACACATATCTGATAAAAGACTTGCATCCATCATATATAAAGTACCCCCAATGATCAACAATAGGAGAATAACAACCAATAGAAAATGGGCAGAGATTTGAAAAAGACGTTTCGCCAAAGAAGATATAAGATGGCAGGTAGACGCAAGAAAGAATGCTCCCCACCACGGTCACGAGGGTGAGAATCAAAACCTCGGAGAAATCAAGTGCTGCTGAGGGCTCGGAGCGACTGGAACTTTACACCTCGCTGGGGGGATGCGACATGTTACCATTCGAAAAGAGTTTGTGGTTTCTGATACAGCTGCACGTGCCGTTAACATACCACCCAGCAGTCCCCGTCCTAGATATTTACCCCAAAGACAAGTATTCACAAAAACCTGTTTGTGAATACTTAAAGCGACCATTTTCATCATCGCCTAAAAGTGGAAGTAATCCAAATGTCCTTCCACCAAGGGTGCTGCATCCATTCAATGGGGTATCGTGCGGCGTTAAAAAGGAACAAACCGCTGATCCAGCGGAGAACAGTAAGTGCACGTGCTGAGAAAGATGACAGCTTCGAAGCCGCGCACCGCGTGATCTCATTTTTATGGGATTATGAGAAAGGCCAGACTCTGAGGACGACAAATCAGTGGTGGCCTGGGGGAAGGGGTGGAGGTACGGAGGAATTTTGGGGGTGATGGAAATGTTCTGTACTTTTACTGCGGTGGTATCTACATATCCGTGTGCATTTGTCAAAACTTAGGACTCTCTACTCAAAAGAGTGAATTCTACTGTATGCAAATTAGACCTTAATAAACCTGACTTTTAAACAAAGTAGATGGCTGTAAAAATATTCTATCAATCAGACATTCCATTTATTCCATTAATTCAGAAATACTCCTTTTCACTCCAATTAATATACCAAAGGCGCGTTTTTATTAACCTTGCTTCTCATGACTATGGATGTATAAAAGATCTAATACATCCAAAGGCTCCGTTTTAACCTCTGCTCGTGGAAGTGCTAAGTACGAATATAATTGAGAGTCCCGAGTTCTTCTCGGCCTGACTCTGCACCCTTGCGATTAAGCGAGCAGTGAGCAGCGAGATGAAGGGAGAGAGGGAGGGGCGGGCGGGGGGGAGCCGGGCCGAATACCACCCACCGCGGGGGTGCGGGGGAGTCACGCATGCTCAGCTCTGCTGTGATGGAGACAAGTGGGTACGTCCGCCCAAGGTTGGCAGAGCAGCCACGCAGCCTTGCTCTTAAGGGAACTCATAAATCCTGATTTTTACATGTGAATTCTTCCACTTTGGGGAGCCTATTCATTAAAAAAAAAAAAACAAAAAAAAACGGTGTGGACTGAACAGTACTTGTCTGCAGGGCTCGAGGTTTGCAAGCCGAGTCAAGGGCAGTGGCCATGAAGGGGACAATGGGAACTTGCCCAGAATCTGGTGGCCTAATACAATGGCTTCCCAGACCTGGAACCACTCCTGAGACGCTTTGACGTGGCAGCGAGTTTCCACGTGAGGGAGGGGGAGGATGAGTGGAAGGAACATACACACGCGCGTGTGCTAAGTGTACCGAGTGTGTGTGCTGTAGGCTCAGGTGGCAGCCAGGGAACCGGGAGGGACCGCTTCGCCACAGTGATCTCCTTACCCGTGAAACCTGCCGCAGGCCCTGGGTCCCTCAAAATCCCCAAGCTCTGGCAGTCCAGAGGCTCATGCATTTGTTTCTATTTCATTGGGCGGCCAGCACTGATCTACAGTGAAATGAAGCTGTTTGTGAAGACTCATGTTTCACGGAAAATTACGATGTGTGCAATTAAAGTGTACAACTCCAGACCAGCGTGGGCGTGTTATACCATAGATGCATAGGACCCTATGCCCCTATCTATCTATCTGTCTATCTATCTATCTATCTATCTATCTACCTACCTACCTACCTATCTACCCATTTATCTACATTATCTACCTTCCTACGTACCTATCTTGCCATTCAAAGATCTCAGTGATTCTGAATCCTGAAACACATCTAGACCCATGGATTTTGGAAAAGAGACGGGTCCCGAATGACCTTCCCAGGGGGCCCCGATGTGGCTAACAGCCATCGTTACACTTCTGATGGCCTCTCAGCCCACCCCCACCCCCGCCACTTTATCTGGGCCCGATGCCTCAGCCTCTGGCTCCGGGACACTTCGGCTCGTCCGCCTCAGCCCATCTTAACTCTCGGGAAGAGTCCCTTCTTTCAGCGTCCTGGCCTATTCATGGCACCTTCCAAGAATGAGGACTCTGTCCCGAACCCCGATGAACTACAGACTCTCGATCCACAGTCGAAAACAAACATACAATTGGTATTAAACGCTGATTGGTGGTTTCAACGTTTCCAGCAGTTAGCACTTAAATCCTTGGGCAGGAAGAGTCAGATATGACTTTTTTTTTTTTTTTTTTTTAAGATAGCACACATTTAAACGAGGGTCGGAAAGCTTTCCTATAAACTCTTATGGAGCCAACATTTTCTCTGTGTCGGAATGGAGGATAGAAACAGCAGCTTTGGTCATTTGAAAAACAAAATAAAAAATATTTTGTTGAGGATGAGCTGCAGACACGGGTCCCTAAAACACAGGTCAAGCGAAAGCACAGAGAGACAACCTCACCAAATCCAGACTGCGCTAAGCCAGCAGGATAGGTGGCTATGCAGTAGCGGTGTGGCATCTCGGTCCCCACAAGGTCACCTCTAACCCTCGCTGGGTAAATAGCATCCTCCAAAGAAAATTCCCAGCTCCACTTTCCCACCCAGGTGCTGCCCCTCGCCCCCTCTACATGGGCATCTGTAGCAGACTCTACTGGAGATCAAAAGTGAAACCTTGAGATGGATCTAGAAAAGGAACGTGAGCTTTAAGGAAAGTCCGAAACTTACTTTGAAACCACATTTACCAGTCAGAGTCCTCCCCTGATGAAACCTTCTCCTGGAGGTGGGAAAACACCTGAGCCGGCTCTCACCTGCCGCTCCACAGAAAACGGCAACACCTCCTTCTAGAAGTGCTTTCCAGCCACTGAGTCGCGTTGTCATCAGACAATCGCTGTAAAGTGTCCGGGAAGAGAGTTTTTGTTGAAGGGCCGCTTTCTATGTGGGAAAACTGAGTCGTAGACACGACTGGACCCAGAGCTACCGGCGGACGCAGGCGCCGGTTTCTGGGTGTCTGCCCTTTCAAGCGGAACAGAAAGGTGTTCCCCAGCCCTGTGCGTGCGCGCGCGCAAGGGCACACGCACACACGTGCACACGCACACGCACGCGCTCCTGTTCACTCTGGGGAGAAAGGGACACCACTTCAAAGAGCAACTTCGCCAGGCGGCGCGCGACACGCGCGGCCCCCGGGCAGGTGCGTTTCTCCCGCACTCAGACGTCGCGCCGTGACTTCTGAAACGCAAACGCTACTTTTGAGCATCACCAGGCAACTTGAGACCCCGGCGCGTCTCCAGCCCAGGCCGCGCGCTCGCCGGCGGGGACGCGGCTGGACACGCACCTGGCTCGGCCG
>NW_006434829.1:2112591-2114405 GCF_000325575.1 Pteropus alecto
GCAAAAGGCAGTTACGTTTGCAGATGGAATGAAGGTTGCTGGTCAGCCGCCCTTTGAATGGAGAGCTGATCCTGCATTCTCTGGCTCAAGGTCACCGCCGAGATTCTTAAAAGTGGAAAGGGAGGCAGAGAGGGAGAGGCTATTTGAGAAGTACCTGGCTTGTTATTGTTGGGCATGAAGATGGAGGAAGGGGCCACGACCGCCTTCGCGCCCTGCGGCTCGCGGCCGGGAGAGTGTGCGCGAGTAGCCAAGATGGAGCTGGACCTTCCTCCTCCCCCCTTCCGGGGGTCGCCGCGGCCCGGGGGGGTCGTCACTCCCCGCTCCGCAACTTCAGGTCGCCCCCTGATTTTTTTCGCCTTGCGAGCTGGGGACAGCTGGAATTAAAAGTCCCGTGCAGCTGATGTGGAAAGATCTCCTGGGTAGATAATTCAGTGGGTAGAAAGCAACGCGCAGAACGGCCTAAAGCAGAACCCGGATTTAGAGAGAGGCGTGTGCACATCTGTGCACATCTGGGCGTGAGCAGCAAAGGGTAGCAGCGGCCTGTCTGGGAAGGGAACTGGGACGCCGGGGTGAAGGGAAGATTTATTTTCACCGTTTGTCCTTTTATATGGTTGGATGTCGCCCCCCGCCCCCGCGTTTTTATTAACTCTTCAAGGGGGAGTGTGTCCCCTCCCCAGCCGGATGTGCGCCCGCTCGGTGCCCTCTGTCTTTGCTCTCTGATGTCGCCAGTGCTGCCTGCCCCACACCCCCCGCCCTCCTCTCGCGCATCCCAGCTGTTTGCCAGCAAGGCGACTGATGCTCTGGCCTCGTTGGCCACGCGGGGGTCTGAGCAATCCCAGGCTGGACCCTGCCTCCTTCTGTGTCTGTGAGTGAAAAGTGATCCAGTCGAGACCAGAAGCCCAGCCCTCCCTCCCCGCAGCCGCGCACTCCCCCAAACCCTGCAGCCTGCCAAGCCTGTCCCTTCCCTCTGCATCAGGGCTCCTGGGTTTGGGCTCATCGGCCCAGCTCTCACCTGGGCTGGCTCATTCCAGTCTTGGAAAAGGAGCCCAAGTGTGTCCTGTGTCACCATCATTCCCCATCACCAGAGCCAGGAATGAATTTTAAATCAAAGGGAAAAAAAATCCTTGATGCACAGAAACAACAGTGAAAGAATGTGAGCGGCTGCAAATCCACTTCCTGTGCCCCGACCCAGCTGAGGGGGTGCCTTGGGGTGGGGGGAGCAAAGGCTTCGAGGGCACCCCTACTCCCCACTGGGTGAGGCTGGGCCGTGGGAGGAATAGGACTGGGGACCAGAAGCCAGGCCCAACTGTAAAGGATGGGGTCCCCCAGGCCTGGGCAGCGGAGGTTTCATTTTTTAGTTGGATTATGCTGACAATAGCCTAATTCCGCAGTCGGCTCAGCTAGTGGAGACGCGGCCATGGGAAGCAGTCATAAAGTAGCCCGGGCCCCTCAAACAAGGCACAGTCCCTTCTCACTTTTATTTGTTAGCCTGAAAGTCATTGCAGAGTAGATATTTTTCATTTAAATGCTTCTAGCCTCCGTGAGAAATACAACATATCTATTATTCTTGACTGGGGAGAAGGTGTCCGCTCCCTATGCTCCCTCTCCTGTCAGATAAGGGGAGCAAAAATGCTCCAAATTATACCCTCGTTCGCTGGCTGTTCTCCTGTGTAGGATCATAGTTTGCTCTCCCCAAAATCATTTTTTCCCTTTCGACGCAGGATACCGCCCTCTCTACTGCAAAGCCAGAGGCCAGGACTGTGGTTCAAATAAGCGGAAAGAGGGAAACCGAACACACCACAGCGAAGTACACG
>NW_006434829.1:2114589-2117791 GCF_000325575.1 Pteropus alecto
GGAAGAAGTCTTCATGGTATCCAAAGGCATCTGCTGTCCATGGTATTCCCAGTCGCAGATGTCCCGTGAGACCACCAAGTCCCCAGGCGTCACGTGTGAGGGGCTCCTTCCTGCCTCTCCCAGAATGTACAAAAGGAGGCTCAGGGAATGGCTGCTTCTCTTCTGCAAATTTCATTGTAGGATCCCCTTTAATCTACCACGTGACCTTCTAAAAATCAAACAAATTGGCACATGAAACCAAGCAGATAAAGAAAAGAGATGCTGTGGTCGATTTATCTTTTTTAGAAAAACCTTCGAAAATAGAGGTGTGAACTTAGAAGTTCAGGGGCTAACAATTTCCTGTGTTTATTTTTGTAAAGGCATGTATTCTTTAACTCCCGAATCATTAATTCCTTAACTTAAATTACTTCCAGATGCTTTTCTGAATTTTATAACCAACATCAGAGACAACTAATCTCTTCGAAGGCTCTTGCAAAACGCCCCACGGGCTGTGGGCACATGGAGGCGATTAACGTGATTTATGGGAGACAAGGGTTATTGGAAAGAGGAAACTCACTGCTTTCACATGTGCCCGCGGTTCCTAAGTCAGAGGCAACTTCAGATTTTTTTTTAGTTTATGCTTAAATTCCCCATTATTCATATTGCATAAAACGAGGAGGTTCAGTTTGTAAATTTTAGCTAAAGAACTCATGTGATCTGCCTCTAGACAGGGGACCTATAGGTATATGTTACTGAGAATGGGAAACCACGGCTATGTATTGGCCTCAGAAGGCAGCTATGGTTGCGTTGCAGATCTAACGTCAAATCCTGACTATGATGCTTGCTGTGATTCGAAAGGAGGAAGGGAGAGAGGAAGGAAGAGACGGTATGTGTTCAGCACTCCGTGCCAGCATTTTTCTAAATATCTATAGACGTCACCTCACTTAATCCTTACCCTCACGCTAACGGGTGTACTATTATTGTTCTTTGACGCTTTATTGATTCATTCAATACATTTTTGTCTATTGCTTACCATTCGTTAGGCCCAGATAAGGGGTCTAGTAAGAACAAAACACTGGGCCTCACGTTCCAGGAGACAGACTCCAAAGAAATATATGAATAAATCCGTCCTCTAAGAATAGAAATAACACGGAATACGAGGAACGTCCACCTGAGGGGCGCGACTTCAGTGGGTGAGCTGGCGGGTTTCTGGGAGACAAGCTCTACAGGCCGAGAAATCCCAAAGTTCAGACAGAGGTCAGGAGGTGGGGAAGCAGGCGACCTCCTTTCTTTCCTTCAGAAGGTGGGAGGGCAGGGGTGACGGAGGCAGCAGGGGACACTGGGGTCCAACTCGGAGCCCACTGCAGGGGCGTGGGAGGTCTGCGGCCGGGACGCCAGCGGTAGGACAGCCTGCATCTTTGCCTACTGTCTGTCCATGTCAGCCCCGCGGGGGATGGTGTCTGCCCCGCCCACCCCCATGGGCACCGAGAAGATAAACTCTGGCCTGGTGAGTAGCTCCTGTGAAGCTGCAGATTGCTCGCCCTGTTTGCCAGTGAGGAGACGGAGCTGACTGAGCCGGTGACAGTCACGAGAATGGCGAGGGCGGAGACAGGAGTGACGGTAACGCTTATTAGGTTCTTGCCGACTGCCCCGCGACCCTGTTAACCACCCGCGGACATGCACTCTTGGGATCCTATCTTTACAGAGAAGGAAACTGATATCGGATAGCGTTAGTGGCTTTTTCAAAGTCACCAAGCTGGGAATGGCAGGATGGGGGCTGAATCCAGGCCACGCGTACTCATTCGGCACGCTGAGCTGCGTCCAGGTGTGGGCACAGGTCTGCCAGTGCACCGCGCCAGGGGCCCCGGTAACCTGCGTTAGGTCTCACTTGCTAGGCCATCTCTTTCTGTCCGGTTTCACTCACTAGATCTTTCTATTTTGAACAAACAGAAAAATCACTCCATCGTGTCTTCCTCCTCACCTTGCAGACAAGCTCCCGCGTGCCCATGTGACTCTCCCTGGATGCCACCTCCGTGTATGTGAATTTCCCACCAGGAACATGGGCCCGGCTTGCCCAGGTAAGGCACGAGAGGCGGGTGGCTGGTGGCCTGTGGGAACAGCTTTTAAGACTGTTGCTCAAATGCCCACACTGACCCTCAGCCCATTTTTCTCCCAGTACCTGCTGTAGCCCCAGATTCTCGTTTCACTAAGATCCGCAGAATGGATCCACAGCTTTATGTGCTGCATCTCCATCATCGCCGTCACCGCCATCACCGTCACCGCCACCACCCCCATCATCTCTAACGCTTACAGATCCCTCACTTTACGCGGGCGCCATTTTAAGTACTTGATGCACATATTAACTCATTTAATTCTCACAACTCTGTGACATCACTGTCGTCATCGACCCCACTGACAAACGAAGCGAGCGAGATACAGAGTTTAAGTCACTTATCCAGTGTCACGGAGCTGGGATTCAAAGCCCGGTCCTCGAGCTAGAGAACCCCTGCTCTAAGTGAACAGTTCTCAGACTTTGCCGTGCGAACATGTCACCGTGGGGACGGGTCCGCATGCCGGCTCTGCCTCAGGAGCGGGGCTGGGACTGGTCCTCAGCATCGCCGAGAAGCCCCTGGCCGTCTGCAGACCATGCGTCCCTGTGCCGCCCTTTGACCAGCCGCCGACTGAATCGTGATCACCCGGAGTCCCGTTATCCAAACTCTACTTATCTGAAGATGTCACCAGAGTCAAGCTCTTCCCCGCTTGTGAACACAAAGTGACCATGCGGAACCCCGAGCCGAGGGAGTTTGTGCTGCCGTCAGTCGTCAGCAGTAACGTAACACACACCTCTCACCGAGCCCGGGATTCGGAGGGGGCGGGCATGGAATCTCTGGTCAAGGTCACCCGAGTCCCTGAATGAGCTCTGAGCAGAGTCCGCTGCCAACCAGCAATGGACACAGACACTGCATGAGAGACGAAGGCTTCCTGCCTTCAGCCTCTGACGTCTGGGGCTGTTCGTTACTGCACCACGGCACAGCCCGTCCTCACCGAGACACCAGCGTTCATGTCCCTCGCGGGGCTCGCCCGCCCCGCAGCGCCCCTGTTCCTCTGGGTGATTGGGTCTGGTGGCCGGGACAAAACACCCTGCACATCTAGTTCTTCAGTTCATTACACAGTCGTGGGGTGATGGCCGAGCGAGCACGGGGCTGGGGGCCTGTCCACAGAG
>NW_006434829.1:2117844-2141480 GCF_000325575.1 Pteropus alecto
TCGCCGTGACAGGGGCAGGTCGGAGCAGCCTCCTTGCCCACCTACGCACCACCTGCACTGCCTCGTTCCTGTCCCCTGGGAAGAGGAAACTCACTGCTTTCCACGCATAAGCATTGTTGGATGAATTCCAGACGATGCCTTCGAGGAAGGGGTATTCGATCGCAGGCTTCAGGGGTGGGGGAAATTTACTATGAGGATGGGAAAGAGAGAGAGAGGAGGGCGGAGTCTTCGTGGAGAAAAAAAAAACAAGACAGGGGCATAGGACACCCCACAAAAACAGCAACAGAATCGTTACTCCCAGCCAGTCCCCGTAAATACCAGCCAGAAGAAACTACGCAGCCATCGGATTGAGCTGCCGTGGGTTCAGCCATCATACTGATTTCATTCTCTCCACCCTCAAGTCTTGGTTTTTTTTTTATTTTCTCAATTTTATAGTCATTATTCATTAGGATCTAAACTTTTAATAGGAAGTCCTTAGACTGAAACTCATCGACCGCTGTGAGATGCAACGGCTCTTAAGATTCATAGTCACCTGCCTTCTGAGTCCCATCCCGACTGTGACCAGCACCCTAGGCCATGGCGCTTCTTACAGAAAGGGACACTGGTAGCTTGCATGAGTACCTGTTTCAAACACCTTTCTCAGGCTCAGACAACCCAGGTAACTAAAGCACCGCATTGTTCTTGACTCGCCTTAAAGCTCTCTGATGGCCCGTTAGGAAAAAGGCTGAGCTTCCTGTGCAAAACCGCCCAAACCGTGTTGTTTTGACACTGGGAACAGGGCAGTGCCCATTCCCCTAGGTGAGTGGGAAACCTCTCGGCTCCCAGCCCAGCGGCGCCTGCGGATGGTTCTAGAGTCAACAGTGACCCCTGGTGGCGCTGACTGGCATTTCCTGCTGGCGGAGGAAAAATAATTCAGATTTCACGGTCCAGGCCAAGTGGCAGACACATCGTCGGAATGTCATTAACTCCAGCACGCTTCATACTAATGAATGTCTTTCTTCTCAAGAGGCGATACGGTCACTGCTGGTCCCTTCGCCTCTGACTTGTGAGTCAAAGTCGCGATGCTTCCTGGGGTGGGGGGCAACTTTGCGAGGGTTTCAGTAGAAAGTGTTTCCTACTTGAATTGCTTGCCTTCCTGGAGCTCGGGAGACCTCCCTTTGAGCTTTCTGGAAAGTGCATAGGTTAAGGTCAGGTTTCCAGGACTAGGAGGAACAAGGCCGGTCTCTCCCAGCCTGACCACTACAGAAGTCACGCGGATACGCGGTTCAGGTTAAGGCTGCCTTTGTGCTTAGGATGGACGCAAATGCCTCTTAGTCAAGGCTCGGCCGGGGAAGCAGAACCACCACGCACCTGGGATTTACTGAAGACCGAGATCTTGTGTGATGGTGGGAGAAGGGAGAGCGATAAACTCCCAGAAGGGGGAGTCGGAGGTTAAGCAAACATCGCCCGCGGGCTTCCCGTGGCACGGACAGGGGACTCGGACACGCTGGCTTCGGGCGTGTCTCGAGGGAGCAAGCTGGCCCTTGCAGGAGGGGCTGCAGAGGAAGGATCCCGCAGGGGGACCACCCAGAGAGGAAACAGAGTCCAGCCTCCGCCCCGGACCCATCTGCACACAGGCGACAGCGGCGCATTCTGCACAAAATGCAAAGCAGAAGGAGGAGCGCGAATGGATGAACAGAACAGACGTCCATCCCGAGGGCTCCGAAGGGCGAAGGGGAGCGGGCAGGCTCCGGTGTGGCTTTGCCTCTAAAACGGGTCCCAGTCACCGCTGCATGAGACAACGGATATTTGGACGGAGACCCACTCCTTCTGGGCTGAAGAACCAGAGCACAGCGTTCGGAAGAATCCCAGCCGCTGGAGAGTGGACGGCAGGAGTCCACAAATGGACAGGACCGGAGAGACATGAACTTCGCCCGAGTGTTTGGAGGCCCCGCGAGCCACGCGTGACGGAGAAGACAAAGCCGGAGGCTCAGGACGGGAGAGCCGACCTGATGCGAGCTGCAGCCCGAGATGTTTCTAAAACTCCGACCAAGTCGGCCACCAGCCAAACTAAAGACGTCAACGCTTTTCCGAGAATCGTAACAAAATCCGGTACCACGCGCAGAGAAGAAGCCGAAATCGCTGGACGTTCGGAAGCCAGGAAAACGTGGGAGCGGAGCCTACGCTCCCCGTCCGGCCCCCTCGGTGATCGGCCGGGGGCTCGTCCCTGCGGCAGGTCACCACAGAGAAGCGGGCGTGCACGAGCACTTGCCGTGTGCCAGGTTCTGCTTTAAGCAATGCATCGAGTCCCCCTGACTCCCCCAAGGTAGAATCACTCTAAATAAGGATAAGGTTGTTTTCTTTTCACTAGAAGGAGGATACGTGTCTGCCTCGCAGAGACATGCTCTGATGCAGGAGGATGGGCTACGAGTCAGTTGCCAGGGGAATGAGACCGGCCCCCGCTCATCTCAGTTCTGGTTTGGACTTCTTCGCACTGCACCTGAGCTTTTCCATGTTCTTCCATGGACACTGGCGTGTGGTGCCAGTGGGAACGTTTCGGTCGAAGGACAGTAACCCAACTTCAGCGTGATCCAAAGACAGCCTTTCTTGGCTCCTGCTGCTGAACATTCAGGAGGTCGGCGGCGCGTAAGTCTGGCTGGATCCTGGGGTTCAGACAGACAGCGGAGCTGTCTCTTACCTCCTCACTCCGTTTCTGTCTTCTCGGGAGGATGGTCCTGGGTGAGGGACGTGGGATTCCAACCATATACCCCGCCGGCTCGACTCCTCAGTTGAGAAATAAAATATCTTCCCTGGAACTTAAACAAAAGTCCTGGGGCTGCATGTCATTGATTGTGGCTTTGGTCACGTGTTTATTCCTGATCCAATCACCATGGCCCATTGGGAGCTGAGCTCTGATTGGTTGCTGCTGGCATTGGGAAGGAGAGGGGTTCCCCAAACAAAAACAGGGTGCCGCTTCCAGAAGGAGCTTAATACTGGATGAGCGAAACTGTCATCCAAATGTATGTTTTCCACTGCGTGTGCCCATAGTCCCAACATTTTGTTTTATTTTGCAAACGGTCTATTTTAAAAAGTCGGCAAGTTATAAATTACAAGCCACCGTGATTATAATTTCATAGATCAGAGGATTTTTTTAAAAGCCACGAAGGGCAGAGTGACAGAATAAGGCACGTGCTTGCTGGGACGTGGCAGGGGTGACATCGCCTGGCCTTGTGCAAAGGCCCCGCGCTGTACTTATTTGCCCCATCGCTTTGTGTCCCCGTGGGACTCTTGTCATGGAGCTGGGAGTTCGCGCGGCAGTCAGCACCCGGGATCCCCGGCAGGGAGGAGGGGCCCGCAAGTGTGTCCTCGCGTCCCCAGGCAGGGGGTGACACTGGTCACAGTGCCGGGGTGAGAATGCTCCGCTAATAAGTTGGGCAGCCCCTGTGGTTTTCGGGACAAGACGAAGGCAGTCGCTCACGCGGCGCTGCATCGTGGAAAGGGGTCATTAATCGTCCCTCCCCCTTTCACATGTGTCGGGGCGCTTGGTGAAAATTGGCAGAAACTCACCAAAATGGGAAACGGAATTATCCTGTTCCCAAGTTTAGGAAGAGCAGTGTGGGACTGGCGTTGGCCTCGGCTGGAACCGGGGCCTCGGGTCCACTCAGGTGCCCCCTTCCCCTCTTCTCTCTCCCGGTCCCCGCTTCTCACTCCACCTCCCGCGTCTCTCAGACTCCCCTGTTCTCCAGGAGCCAGGGACCCCAAGCACCGGAGCTCCTGGGCTCGCGTCCTCTCTCGGTGAACCTAGAACGTCCTGCGGAAGGAGCTTTGCGTCGGCCGGTCAGTCCTGGGCCCAGCTTCCCCTGATCGCTGTCACCAGAGGACAGCGACTTACGAGGGGAAGGTGGAAACACTTGGGCCCGGTCAGTCCTGGACAGGACAGCGACTTACGAGGGGAAGGTGGAAACACTTCAGGCCGCCGAGGAGGGCCGAGAGACGTCGGCGTGACCCGTGACCCGGCGCCAGGAGTCGGGGATCTGTCCGTGCACCCCACACGCTCTTCGTTTTGGTGTTTCTTTCTTCTCCGGTGGTACTGTCCCCTGGGGGTGAGGGGCGTTCGGAAGTCCCCGGGCACTTGTCCCAGTAGTAGAAGCATCGCCACGCGTCATTCAGTGGGCCAGGGGTGGGGGGCCACCTGCGGGGTGGAGGGGTGTCCCACCATTGACAGCCTGTCCTGCCCAAATGTCACTAGTGCCTTGCCGAGAGGCGTGATTTTCCTCGAAGGGGACGACACGTGTAAGCGCCTCTTCTTGCGTTGGGGACCCCACGGCAGGTGGGTGCAGAATGACCTTCGTGGGGTTTCAGTGAGCTCTGCATATTAAATGCTCTCGAAAGCGATAAACTAAGGATTTAACACCTCGACGTGGAACAGCCCAGGAGGCCTTGCCCCAGAGGAGGACACAGCCACGGTGGCTTCGGGTTAACGGGGCCTCACAGCCGCGGAAAGCACGAGAAGAGGCAGTTTGAGAGCAAAGAAAGTGCCTATTTCACAGCTTGCGCGGTTTTGCAGCCAGAGGCAGTGTGAGGGGGCCCGAGGCTGGGGAGTGACGTCCACCCCAGGCACCACCAGCTGCTTCTTTAGCTCGGCGTGTTGGGGGCGAGGCTCTGCCTGCTCTAGGCTGCTCCCAGCGATCATCCGCCCTCTAAGCATTTCATTAAAGAAAGCTAGACACGGTGTCTTCCTGCTCCTGAAATGGCTCATTTCAATTACAAACGTGCCGGGGCAGTGACTCACAGGAGTAGTGCACTTATTCCCCTCAGACCCCCAGCTGGCCGCCAGCCCACACTGGGCACCCACAGTCCCCGGTGACTTCCCGTCACTCACAGGCCCCCGATTCCGTGCAAAAGCGCACAGAGCCACATGCAGCACTCGGAAGGAAATGGGGCGTTTCGTGAGGGCTTTTTAAACAGAAGCTTTTTCCATTTTCGCACAGCTGTAAATGTTCGCCGATGTTTGGGTGAGCCGCTCCGTCTCTGTGCAGGGGACACGCGTCATCTTTACAGGGTGAGGACCTGCTGGCCCTCGGACCCCAGCGTCTCCCCTCTCCAGAGGGTGGCCACCCTCCGCCTGACTTTTCCTGCTGCGCTCGTCGGATGCGTTTTATTTGAGTTTGGCGTGGAGACTCTCCATGGTGGCTTCTCTTTTTCTGTGAAAGCCACGCTTCTCCAAACCCCGGTGCTGTGGTTCCTCTGCTGTCAACAGGTGTCCCACAGATAGATGGAGGGGAAGGTGAGGAGAGGCTTCGGTCCCGTTCCAAACCCGTCAGCCTTGAGCACCCATAGTCTGCCCCTTTTTTACATAATGATCCCGGATGACACCTCTTCCTGCGGGCACAGCCGTGAATGGAGGTGACGTCTTGAAGGTGTCACCACGACAGAATCTGCCTGAGGCCAAAGCTGGCACTCTGGATGGCAGAGCCCGAGAGGATGTGGAGATGTCACCTACATAAGTCACCCAGCCCTGGCTCAGATGCCGTTATTAACAAGATAACAAACTCCCGTGTCACCTACGCCATGTCAGGCTTTCTGTGGCCGCAGCCACACGGGTGCTGGGGAGGACACAGACTGTCACCCCCATGACAGTCACGCTTTAGCTGGACCCGAGTTTGAGAAGATCCCGCATCTTGCAGAGGGAGAATTAATCGATTCAGCGCTGGGCTGGTCACATTCCGAGAAAGATCGTCCCCTTTCTTTAAATGTCACCGCTTCTCACGCGTGGCCTCAGAGTTGTTTATAGGTCATGGGCCGTAAAGGTCTGGCCCGAAGCTGCCTCCTTACACGTGCGTTGACATCATGAAAGGACCGGAGTGGACGGGCGTGAGGAATTGGGAGCTGAGAGTCAGCTTTGCCTGGACAGTCAGAAAAGAAGAGGCGGCATCTTCCCATGGATCGATGTGTGTTGGTGGAAAGAGGGTCAGGACCAGTTCATTCGAATTTAGTCCGAAGGACGATTCAGCGGCATAAAACGGTCTTTCTTAGCGGGAGGTCAGGTGCAAATGCAAGCGTGTCCCCAGGGATCTCCCTTCTTCTGGCTCGAGGACAAGGGGGGGTGGGGTCCTCAGAAACTACGGGACCAGACCCGCCCGGTCACCATGCGTCTTGCTGTCCTCCACCAGCGTGCCCCTGACACCTCACGTTGACCGTGCTTTAAATCCAGCCGTCTGCTGGAAGTGACTCCGGCCCGAGAGCCACTGGAAGCCTCGGACTGCGCTGCCTGTGCCTGGACCTCGGGCCGGTCACCTGCCACGTGGACCTCAGTTCCCCGACCTTCAAAATAAAATGATCATGCCGGATTGTCACCAAGGTTGCTTCCACTGCAAATGTTCTGTGATCCCAACTTATAAATAAAAAAATTTAGCACTAAGTGCAGCTAAATGTAGATTTTATGATAATCCTCAGGCAGCCACGGTCAGAAAGGCCGGCAATGGCCTCGTTGCAAGATCGGAACCCCCGAATCTCTATTTTAGAATTTCCGGCCCCCCCCCGACGCTGTTCTGTGGTACCTTTTCCCCTTTATCACTGGGGGTAAGGGCAGTGATGAGGGGCTCACTCCAGGCCATCGAGCACCGGGGGTGGCTGGAACGGGGGCAGTGCTGGCCAGCGACACTGACGGCCACGTGCGCGTGCGTCTCCGAGTCCAGACGGCACGGCAGAGTCGCAGGTCAGACGCTGGCCGGGGAATGCAGTGCGGTGACCGGCTTACGCCGAGTCCCCACTCCCCAGGCTGGGCACTCGGGATGCAGTCCCGCGAGGATGAAATGGGGAACCTCGAATGCAACCCACGGGCGTCGAGAAGGAAACCGAGGTCGGGGGGCAGATGGCCACGTGCCGGCACCCGCCCCGCCCCCGCCGTGTCTGCCATCTTCAGCGGCGTCACTGGGCAGTGACTCTCTCTCCCCGAGTCGATCCCAAGGGGCAGATGTGTGTGTTCGCGGTCCTCACTCCGCGGTGGTTGACTGAAGTCCTCCAAAAATACACGTCCCCCCGGAACCCTCAGAATGAGGTCTTGTTTGGGAAAAGGGTCTTTGTAGATGTGATTTGATTAAGATGGGGCCACACTGGATGGAGCGGGGCCCTAAATCAGTCACCGGTGTCCTGACATGAGGAGAAGCCACACAGAGACAGAAGAAAACTGTGGGAAGTCAGACTTCAACACCTGGCAGAGGTCGCCAGACCAAACCAAACAAAAGCAGACACCGCGAGAGGTGAAATAATGTCGAGTGTTAGCTTCGTCGGAGGAGGCTGCGTGGAGTGTCAAACTCAAAGTGAGTTTTCCACTGTTCTCATACTTCATCGTGAGCGCCTGACATTCACTTTTACAGATCGATCAGTTGAAAACAACCGCAAGCCGGGTGGCTTGTGAACGCGCTGGGCTGGTTCTGTTCGTTAAAGGTTGGGGAGGATCTGGGGCTTAATAGGCTGATGACGTGGAAGCTGGGGCAGTGACATGGCTTGGTGACGAGGTGTGCTCTGTCCAGACACTTGGCGCCAACCCCTGGATGGGAGCCCCAGACGCCGAGTGCAGGCGTGCAGGGCGCGGACCCCCCGGGAAGCCATGTGCTCACTCCCTGCGGAGCCGTGTGGCCCGGTGACACGGCGGGGGCCCCGCCGGAAACGAGAGCGGCCACGTCTCCAGCCCCCATACGTGTCATCAAGCCGGGAGGGACGGGACCAGTGGCCGAGACCCGGGCCCCCGGCCTCTGTTCCTGGACCGGTGCCTGACATGACGGAACGCACGCGAGGGAGTCGTGTGCGGGGGGCGTGCGTGGGCAGCGAGGACGCGGAAGGGTGGATGTGTCGGGGTGCGGAAAACGGGCGTCGGGCTCTGGTCCGCTCTGCTGAGGCTGCTGACTCGGCGAGCGGCCCTTTAAAAATGACGGTTAGCTGAGTTGTGCAGAGGCTTCGAAAGGGGAGACAAGCCCTCGGCGGCCATCCGCGACCTCAGTCGCTTGCCGTGGGCGGCGAGTTACTTGTTTGTCTATTTTTCGCCTGACTCTGGTGCCTGCGCCCTCTTATGCCGGGCCCGTGCCATGTTTAAAACACGCCAGCTCTTCCCGGTGACGCTTTCGCTGCCGCCTGTCAGAGACCAAGTTCGTTAGGCCAAGGAACTTCTCAGCCACAGACAGCAGAACTTCTCATAGTGAAGACCCTTTCTAAAATCAAATTTAAGATTCCTTCTATCATAGGACTTACCAGTATTTCAGAGATCACGAATCAAGAATGCCACCAGTGACGGTCGGCGATGCCATCGCTTTCAAATGTTTCCCCAGGAAGGGGTCGTTTACGTGTGAGAAGCAGGTGCCTTGGAACTGGGGACCCCGGCGCACGAGTTGGGAATCTGCTCAGTAGATGCTCCTCGGGTTTTTTTTTTTTTTTTTTGAGAATCTCCTGCGGATGAAGCCCAAAGGACTTACTTGCTCACTTATAAAATATGCCAGAATATGACACACTTTTTATTTCACACGATTTTTTTTAATAAAAAAAATAAATTCTTTTTAGCATAGAGACAGCGGAAGTGATTTTAGAGGGATTTCGTAAGAAAAAAATACACATTCTTGCTTAGGCGAATCCCACATATTGGAATCTACATGGGAATGTGCTAGGAAACAATTCTGGGTGACAGTCCATTCACCCCGAAAATGAATTAGAAAGTCACAGAGATGACAGCAACCACGGGCACGCGGGGAAGAAATACCAAGTATCGCGGGGAGTGGTGGCTCGTGCGTTTCACCGAGCGAGCAAATGACAGGTCGTCCCGCAGAGGCTTTGGGTGACTAAGCAGCGAGTCACCCTGTGCCATAAAGGAAACTGGAATGAATCTCTTTCTACGCAAGCAGCGCCGCCCAGCGACGATGACAACGACGACGATGACGACAACAAATTTGACTTCCCACCCAGGTTGACGGGCTCTATGTAGACAAACTAATATTCCAGTAAAAAACAATAAAATCATACCGGGCGGGGGGAATTCAAACACCCAGTCCCATTCATGCAGCCAGTAAAAGCAAATTCGTCTCTGACCGTTGGTTGACCAGAAAGCAGATGAAAAGCTACAAAGGGCAATGACTGAATTCTAATTCAGGGACCGCCTAAGATGACATTTCTCTTTGAGCTCTGGGGGCATCGCTAAGAAGCGTAAACTTAAAACATGAAGGAAGCGCCTGACACTCCCGTTTTAATGATCCGATTTCCTGGGCGTTGCATGTGACCGGGACGGCTCTGCTGGGGGGTGTGGGAGGAGGGACGGAGCCCCACGAGGGCGGCCGGCTTTCCCTGACGCCCGGAACACGGGCTCGGAGAGGGCACACAGGTAAACGCAGACCGTCCCCTACGCGCCCGCTGAAAGGGCCCGGAGCCAGAGGATGGCCGACGCCACGTGCTGGAGAGCATGTGGAGTGACGGAGACGCTCGCTTGTCGCCGGTGGAGCTGCGGCACGGTGCAGCGGCTTCGGAGGACACTCTGTGGCTTCCCGCCGACTCGCCCTGCCCTCGCCCTGCCCGGCAAGCTCGCTGGCGTTTGGAAGACGCCTCCTGTGTGCATCCCGCAGGGTCTGCGAGCCAGGGTGTGGCTTACCATCGGTTAGCAAGTTCGCACCCGGCTAAACCCTCCGCCGTCATTCACAGGCGCCCGGTAGGGGCGGAGGGGGCAATCGGTAATCTCAGAGCCTGGTGTCACATGCCCGAAACGAAGGAACATTTAGTGACATCGGCTAGAAGCAGCAAGAAGAGGTCTACACTCTGCTCTCTCAGGAAGTTCCTGGAGAGCTGTGAGCCTGCGGCTTCTGCACCTGCTCTACCTGCCCCACGCCACCTTCATCAAAATGAACATGTGTCCCCTGACCCTGCCGTCCTTCCCTCAGTGACGTGGAGTGCAACGAACCAACCCGCTGAAGGCCCTTCAGGCCGCGGGATCCGTGTAGGATCATTGCTGACTGGCGGGGTGACTTCGTCCCCACCTGTGACTTCACCCGCCCCGGCACGACCGAGGCCAGCTCTCCAGGGCAGTCTAACCAGAGCGCACACGACGTAGGTGTCCTCGCAGGCTCCGCCAGTGCGCCCGTCACGGAATGGCCCCTCTGCCCTCGCTCCCTAGGGACCGAGTCTGGGTGTCACGTGCGTTTTCCTTTGTTTGCGGCTTCGAGGTTTTCCCAAAGGCCGTCCAGAAACAACTTGCATCAGACTCAGTGACCGAGGTCTAATTCCCGCCTGCGTCCGTGGCCGTGAACCACAGGGGCGTGACTGCTCCATGGGACATTCACCGATGCTCTAAGGGAAGCGGCCGAGGTCCTCGGTGGTGCATCGAAATACACCGCTTCTCTCAGTGACAGCAAACTCTCCATAGCTACCCAGGGCACTTCTCTACTGGGGCGGTTTGAGTTTATTCGGGTAAGAAGAAACTGGAGAAATCTTATTGCTGCTCCTCGGGGCTGACAGACGTTTGCTGCACTCAGTCATGCTGCTGCAGGCAGAGGTGTCGAAGGTGACGTGGGGGGGTGGGCGATGGCTCGCGCTCTTTAGGGACACAGTTGTCTCCTATGTCACAAAGAGACCCGAGAACGTTACTCGGCAAAACTCGACAGTTAGGGAGTCTCAGGTTTGGTGACTGTGCAAGAAAGTTAAGTTTTTATGTTGGACAAAACTGATAAGGGGAACAGGAGGAGGTTCTTGTCACCCAGCACCGAAAGCCGAGAGAAGGAGCGGGGAATTCCGACACTGCCGGGGGCACGCGGGACCCAGGAGTCACTGGACACGCGGGCCTCATCGGCCGGCGGGGCCAGGCCGCCCTGCCCACTCTCCACGGCCTGAGCAGCTTCTGCAGCCAGAAGCAGGTGCTTCTCACCTGTCCGGGGGAAACGGCAAAGCCGAGTGCTGCCAGCCCCTGCTGCGTCCCCACGCGGCTGCCCGTGTCGGTTCCCAGAGCGAGGGCCGTGCATGGTCACTGGGAGGCGACTCTGCTGGGCTGGGCTGGCCTGGGTCCCGGCCGCTCCCTTCTGCCAGGGTCCGAAGTCTCCCGCAGGCTGGTGTGATGGGACAGTGGCCGGAACAGGAGGGCACAGAGCATGTCACCACCGGGACAGGAACTGACCGAGCGACTAGACTGCAAGTGGCGGACATCACCACTGCACGGAGAGTGTCCCCGCCTTATCACTTCCCAGGCGACGTGAGCGACAGTGCCACCGGCGTGAGGGGCGTAACGTAACTACGTGAAAGGGGCGAGCAGGCCTGGGGCTCGCTGAGTGCCAGACCGTTTGGGGCGGGGGGCTACTCAGGCTGATGGGTGCCCCGCTGCGGAGCTCCGGGGAACTGCAGGCCTCCCTGATGGAAAGAGAGAGAGACAGACACGTGAACAGAGATCCCCTTCTTGGTCCTGCCTTTGTGCGATGTTGCAGGAGGGCTGGAGCCGTGGCAGCCCTCATGTCACCATGAGGAAAAGACCAAGAGTACCTCAGAGAGGCCCAGCCAGAGCCCAGAGCTCACGGAGTCACCACCGCTGGAAGCACCTGCTTTGCGCTGGGTGAGGAAAGCGGTTGCCAGCTCTTGGGGTGTCCTTCAGCCAGCTGCTCCGTTATTTGAGATCCAGTGCTGGGCTTTGAAGCGGTCACTGCCGTCTCTCCTGTTGTGTTGGTGCCCGATCGTCCAGTCGGCCCGGGAGACTGCTCGGAACGGCCGGGTCCTCGTGGACAGAAGTCACTCCTGCAGCAGGGTGTCCAGGGTCTGTTGACAGATCGACGCAGGCTGGACCCGGCCGGAGTCTGTGCTTTTCCTCTGCCGGGGGTGGGGGGTGGGGAGCAGGCCCCGGCCTTTCCTCGAACGAAGAGCTCGCATTTGGCAGAGTCATTTTAAAGACAGCCATTCCCTCAGGACACGGGCCGGCCCCCGATTCCAGGGAGAACTGGCACGGGCGGGGAGGGGAAGGGTGGTCGGGCTCCTTCGGCAGAGCGGGTGGGACCTCTGTGGTCTCTTAGAGGCCGCGAGTGTTTGTCCTGCAAAAGGACTTCAGAAACAAGGTCCCCGGCCGGGGGAGGTGGACTGACTCTCACGCATGTGCTGGGTCGTTTAAGACTCTTCAGTGCTGCTGTGGAAATGCGGGAAAGTCGCCGACGGAGCGGGCAGGTGGGATCGAACGCGGCCTGCGCGGTGCACGGATGAAGTAGGTAGATCGCGGCGGGCAGATCACACACGGAAACGGGGGGAAGGACCCCGCGCAGCTCCATGGTCACGAGACGCCCGAAGCGCGAAGCGTGCGTGGTACGCCGAGTATTCGTGGGGCACCAAAGCCATGTTGCGCTAACCGTACACGAGACCAAAAACGTAAAGCCACGACACTTTCACACGGGAACAGGAAAATATCTGAGACACAGGCGTTCAATAGTCATGAAGCCTTAACCAGCCCCTGGGGGCGAGACCCAGTCTGCTGCCACGTGTCCTCAGCCCAGGAAATGTAGGCAAAATCCTTGATCTTCAGGCTAACTGGGTTTCTCTCACTTGCACCCCAAAATGGCAACTATAGGGAGGGAAACTAGACTTTTCGTGGTGAGCGACTATAGTGTATACAGATAGCGACTTATAAGGCACATCTGAAATTTATGTAACGTCGTTTACCAACGTTACTTCAGTGAATTTCCTTTTAAAGTTGGCTTAATTGATACAAAGGAAGATGTTTTAGGGCCAGGAAGAGGAAGAAATTGTTGGAACTGGAGCAAGTAAGGGAAATTTTTATCAAAGAGTTGGCATCCCAGCTGACTAGAAGGTGCTTAGGACAAAGAGCGCGCTTCAAGGGCGGGCAGGGGGTAAGGCTAGAATGCGGGGCTGGGTCTGCCGCCCAGAGTGGCCCCGTTCACGTCTGCCGCCCAGGGTGGCCCCGTTCACGTCTGCTTCCACGGCCCGTTGGTCGGCGGTGCCCTGTGTCTTTCTCAGATCTGTCCTGCTTTGGACACGAAATGAAGCAGTCGCCCTTTCTTAGGGCACCAGAAGGAACGCCATGTCCCCACACCCTCGTCCTCGGGAGTTCTGATACGCGGTCTGGTTTTCCCAGCAGCACATTCCTTAGAGCCGGTGGCCCGGGTCCCCAGGTCCCGTGTTGGCCCCCTCCGGGGCCGTCCAGCAAGACAGCGTGGATAGCCATCCTCAGGGTGGGCCAGTGCGGGGTCAAGAAACAGAGTTCTCCTTCCCGTAAATGACGACGTGGAGGGAGAGGTGGACGCAGGGGATGATTCAGAGGTAAGTCACCCGCTCGGCAGGGGTCAGCTTCTTCAGACTAATTACTGTCTGTCGATAAACGCCAGGATGCTTTAAAAACTCAGAGTCAGGGCGTGTGTCAGAGATGAGTCACTTACCATGCTGAGAGCAGCGCCCACGCGGGAGGCTTGGGGATTGAATCCTCGCGAATTCTTCATCGCGGTGGGCGTTTGCGAAGCAGGTGTGTGGAGGGGAGGGTCGCACATCTGCTGACGGGCAGCGGGCATCGGGTGGCAACGCCCGCCCTGGGCGAGCGTGTCTGGGCAGCTGGTGTCGTAAAACAGACCCTTGCTAAAACTCCTGTGTGCGTGTGCGTGTGCACGTGCGTGTGTGCACACGCGTGTGTGCACACGTGTGTGCGTGCATGTGCGTCTGTCTGTGTTTGTCATTATGCTTATGTTGTTTTCTCCTGAAGGAAACATTTACAGGATAAATGTATGAAAAATACTTTCTGCTCGAGACAGAACCCGCATCGTGGATCAGTGTCTCGTGAATACTTCCGGAAATTCTGTTCTAACTGCCGAATGCTCCTGGGAATTCGGAAGCATTTACAAGTCGCCTGCACCTGGCTGTATCTTCTTCCCTGCCTGGGATCCCCTACCCAGGTTTTGGAAACAACACCTGGCTTTTCACTGGAATCCACCCCTGAATAGGAATGCCCCTCGAGGTGGGGGTCACGTGACCACGCCAGGCCAAGCAGTGTAGGCCCGCCCCCGGCTTCCGGGATTGGCTCAGGCATGGTCATGTGACCCGGTTGGGGTCTCCACTTGCTGAGTCCGGCTCAGGAACATGCTGCAGACGAAGTGCAGCGTTTCCGTAGTGCGTGCTGTCGCCACGCACAGACACGGGCTTTGCAGGGGCCTCTCGTTGCACAAAGGGACGCTGCCCGCACGCAGCCTGTGCCCAAGCCGAGAGTCCGGTTCGCCTGGTCTCGCCAGCCTGGGGTCGCGGGAGCCGGGTTGCGATCGATTAGGCGGCGAAAGCTTTCATTCTGATCACGCCCCTGCTCTGTTTCCTCCCGAAGTCTTTATTAATCGTGCCCTGACTTCGGGCATTGATTTTCTCATCTAGTTACAGTCGACTGTTTTTTCCCGCGGCCCGCAGCCAAGCACGCCCTGGCAGGCAATGTCGTGGGTGGTCACTCAGTGGAACTGTCTTCTGGGAAATTACCTGGACGCAAGGGTGGCCTGAAAACACACTGCCAGCAAGCTCTTGCAGAGGTTATGAATCAGGAAGGCTCGCCAACCAAATGAAGGTGCTCCAATTACCCGTTTCATTAAAAACCTCTAGCAGGAAGCAAGGAGGTTGCAAAAACTATACACGAATGTCCAAAGGAGACTTATTCATAAAACAAGGAAATGACCTAGATGCCTGCCCGCCGACGCGTGGATCAACAGAATGTATCCTGGCCATCAATGGACTTCACCTCATTTCGGGGTGTGTTTAATCTATAAAACTCTCCGGGCGAAGGGGACAATTTAACAGGCCCGAGCGTCACAGGCCACGAATAGAGTTTATATCTTTCCACTAATTTAGGCCTTTTAATATCTTCTCGGCAACATTTTTTTTTTTTTACATTTTATCGTGAAGTCTTCCATACCACCTATCCCTAGGTGTTGTGTATTTTAGAATTTTTACAATAAATGGTATTTTTAAAAAACATCTCAGTGTTCATTGCTAGTGTCTGGACACGCACCAGATCTGTGCGCGACGCCCTTCGTCCGGCGCTCGGCAGGGTTGGCTGTGCCGGGTTTGTTCTCGGCTGTGAGCTGGTACCTCGTCGTGGTTTTAAAACGCATTTCCCTAACAGCCGGTGGGGCTGTGCGTCTTTGCGCCCTTGGTTACAATTCAGACTCCAAGACGCGCCCTGCGTCTGTTTTATTTTCTGCCTCCAGCGCTCGCGTATCGCCGTAGCCGACCAGTTATTCTGGGTTTTGTTGCTACTGATGGGGGTCCTGATTTGACGCAGAATGTCCCAGGTTCACAGGGAGGCCGCGTGGCTGACGGATGACAAAGCCCGGGCTCTGGGTCACTCCGTGGGCCGCTGCAAGCACGTAGGACCTCGGGCAACATGGCACCTCTCAGCCTCAGTTTCCTCTGGCATCAAATAGGGACCACGATAAAACTCAGCCCTCACCACATGAGGCGACTGTGGATTAAACACACGACCGCACGTCAGCGGCTGGCCTGGGAGGTAACGGTCACTCTTCTAGACCTTCAAACAGAGAACTGTAAGGGTGGAAAACCAAACGGACAGTGAGAAGCCCCCAGGACATGAGCAGCTGCAGGCGCTGCTCTCCCAGCAGGCCGAGGGGGCGGAGGGGAGAGGGGCGTCACCGGTGCTCGGGGTCGGCCTCCCGGGGAACTCGGACCACAGTGGGCTGCACAGTGGAGACGGCGGGCAGAGCGAGGGCTGTGGCGCATTTGGAGAGCTGCGGGTGGCGTCGTCACTGTCACTGCGGAGCTGCCACCGGAGGTGAGAGGGAGGGGGCGGCGGGGAGCAGAGCGGCTGTGGGTCCCGCTTTCTCGCATCTCTGACGTCCACCAGAACCCCGGGCATGGAGGGGGCTCGCGGTCAGTGTGACCTGCTGGCTGCCGCGTCTGGAGTCTGTCCCTCGTCTGGGCTCCTCGGAGAAGCAGCCTCACGTCCCCAGCCTGGAGTAGCCTGGAGCACGAGGTGGGGACGGTGCATCCAGCTGGCTGCATGGTGGACTCGGGGCGGCGAGGGGCCTGGAGGACACTGTCCAGTCGGCAGAAGTTCACACAAAGCCTGTTTCCACTGCGGCACGTCTCCCCCAACCGGTCGTGGACTCCCCCTGGTTTTCCGTCCCCGGAGACTCAGCTCCAGGCTTCTGCCAGGGCAGGCGGGGACCTCCTGGCCTCCAGTGCAGCAGGGAGAAGCGGGATGGCGTCTGAGCCCCGAGGAGATGCACGCCCAGCTCCCTGGGGTGGGCACGCACCCCCCGGGCCTTCTTCCCAAGCCCCCACCGAGTCTTGGGCCTGGCGCCCCGTCCCCTTGTCTCTGTCCCTGTGAGTGCACCCCTCCCCCTCCCCTTGTCATCGCTGTACATTTCGAGATTTCTGGGAGGAGTCAGGGGTCAGCCTGAAGTGGACTTTCACAGGGGGAGACTATGCCGACTCCGGTTTCCTCTCGGTCACGTGGGCACTCACTGCCCAGAGCTCTGATACCACGGACGGCTGAGCGGAAGGGCCACTCGAGTGCCAGGCAGGGGCTGCGGGCAGCATCTCGGGGACCTAGCTGTGCAAGCTCGGGCAAATTTCCTCCCCTTCCCTGTGCCCCCAGTTCTCATCTACAAAAGAGGGCTGAGGACTGATAATCTGCTCAGAAGTGGCCTGGGAAGGCTGGGCGCTGGAATGTGGGGGCTGGTGTTCTGATTCGCGTCCAGGCGAAAGGAGGGAAGGGTCCTCTCCTGAGGTTTAAAAGATGCTGCTCGGATTTTGTCACCGCGGGGGCCAGGCTGGGTTCATATTTCCCCAGTCATTCTCTCTTTCCTCGTCCGTTTGTCCTTGTCCCTCCGGTGACATACGTTAGGGGAGCCGGAGACGCCACGAGCTCATCTCAGCATCTCGGGACTTTAGGGCGGGGTGAGGACTTGAGCAGATGCCCTGACTCTAGAGAAACACACGGACGTCCTGCAAGTCACACAGGTGGGGGCCGTGTGGCATTGCGATTAAGGCCATGCAGGGGCATTAACAAAATTGGGATTCTGATTTCAGGCAGGCCTGGAGTGGCGGGTGTCCCCCGAGGACCTGCGGCTCTGGTTTTACGTTTTACGTCTGACCTCTGCCACGGGTTAGCTTGGGACACTGGGCAGGTGACTTGATCACCAGGCTTTCACCTCATCCTTCTGTAAAATGGAAAAGAACTGTTGGTTAGAGAAGACAAGCAAAGTGTTTAACATCCCGCTGGACAGTAGACAACGGTAAGTGCTCAGTGCGAGTCGGCTGGGGCGGCTGGCAGGAAGAGGTCCATTTTGGAGGGGAAGGGAAGAGTCGGAGCCAGGAGTGCACCCCAAAATCCAGTCCTGGAGCATTCCCATCTCATGGCCGGTAACTCCCACCTGGGCTGCATCAGAATCTGTGTAAAGACACCACTTCCTGCAGGCTGGCTGAGCCTCCTGCGTCGTGGCCTCCTCCGTGAGCTGTCCGGGCCACCGGGAGGGACGCCGTCACCCGAGAGGCATTGCGGGAGGCACTGAGCGAACACTGACAGGGAAGTAGAGGGGGCCATTCGTAGGAAGGCATTGGGGCCCCAGGCGTGCGTCCCCAGGTCTCCAACAAGAACCCAGGGAACAGATTGGACCAAACTCGCAGGTGCTGAAGCTGAAGTCGGCATCCTAAGAATCTGGGGATTGTGTCGCGGATGCTTCACGCGACCCCTGGGTGTCCTCATCATGCCCTGGACCCCTCCCACACCGCAAGTTCCCAGCCAGCTCGTCCTGACCGGCAGCCCCCACTTCCAGCAGCTCCGACCCGAGGCCTCTGTCCACGTGCGGTGGTGCGGAGCATGCGCGAGCATCGTTGGCCTTCGTATCATTTTGAAGAACCGTCGTCACACCCCGTTACTGCATATTTCCTTTCACACCGTGTGTCTGCACGACAGTTGGTTCGCTCTGAATCATTATGATTTAAAAACTCGATGAGAAGGCTGCCTCCGGCTTCCGTGGCTTTGCAAGGTGAAAGCCGCTTTAGGCTGCTCTTGGGGGCTCTGAAGCTGACAACGTTTGCGCCTTGCAGGCAGGTTAACACTTAGGGACGCGTCGCGTGGCAGGAAGGGAGCGTTCGCTGGAGGAAAGCGTCTTGTGTTGGTTTCTGCTAAGACTCGTCTAAGGTGGACTGTACTGTGCCCTAATCTAAGACTTGAACAGCGACTTCCCGATGATCTGAGAAACAGGTAAATGATGGTCCAGGACTTAGAAAAACCGACCTCAAACACGCTGCCATACCTAGAATGTTTTTGACAAAGTCCTCTTCCATTTCTAAAGTTTATTAATATAGGTAAAATTATACGTAATGAAATGTTTTAGTTTTAAAAACCTCAGGGCAGAGAAAAGGGACACAGGGGAAAATGTGGGGCCGCGAGGGGCCCGTCTCCCTCCGAGCGCAGGCGGGCAGCAGGCCGGGGAGTCCAGCGACGCGGGGAGGGCCGTGTGGGGGGGACTGGGGGTCACAGCGAGGGGTGGCGGCAGGGCTTGGCGTCCTGAAGCTGCTTCCGACTGCTCTCCCCTCAAAATGCTGCTCCTTTCCTCCTGCCCCGGGCGGGGTGCGGTGGGGTGGGGACCGACACGTATTTCGCAGAAACCGCGCGTTGACGTGAGTTCTGGCGAGTCCCTCCTCGCTGTGTCCCCATCTCGTGGGAGCCGGGAACGTGCTTTGTCTCAGCAAGGAGGGGGCTCCCATGTGGGAGGGGGTGACCTGTTTTTTTTCTTGGCACATTAAACTTTCAGTTTTCATTTTAACCGCTACTCGATGCTTTCTGTGGGCATAGAACATAGGTCTATCCGTGAGCAGTGACATCGTATATTGTTAAACATTGAATTGTACGTCATTCATATAAAGGAAGAGACTACTTTCGTTTTTACGAAATAACTGTAGTTCCTAACATCACCTTTACATTTTCCCAGCGCTAGTTTGTCCTCACCGTCTCCACCATCTTACGACATTCACAAAAGTCGCGTTTCTCACAGCCCCAGGGGCGTGGGGCGGCCGTGCCCCTGCCGCAAACCTGGTCACCAGAGAGGAAACATGTCCCCTGGGCAGGGAGGGGACTTCGGGAAAGACGAGAACAGCACAGACGGCTCGTCCAACAGAACCGTGTACGTCGCCCGGCATGGCAGCCGCTGGTCATGGGACCATCGAGCACCTGAGGAGTGGCTGGTGTCCCCCGAGGACCTGCGGCTCTGGTTTTACGTGACCTCCGACAGCCCCGCGGCTTGGTGTGTGTGGATTTAGAGCAGCCTCACGTCCCACGTGCCCGGGGTTCAACGGCGTGCGAGACGCCCCTACTGAGGCCACGTCTGACGTGCGCTGCCTCGCGTTCTGACACCGGAGTGGGGAGGAGCCCCCCAGACGACGGGGAACAGCGAACGCAGCCTGCAGCCTCACAAAGTCTGCAGCCTCACAAAGTCTGCATCCACGGGGTCACGTAATCCGGCGCGCCCCGTGACGTGGGCACTGTCGTCTGTGTGACTGACGGGAAAATGGGCTCTTAGAAGCTGCAGAACTTGCCTAAGGCCGCCTGAATCGACCAACCTGGGGGGGAGGCCTGTGACAGAAATGCGAATTATGCGGCGAGAGGCGTTTCATGCCCGAGTCCGGTGGCCCGTGGTCCCTTCTGGCCGTGCGATGGTTTCTGTGCACAGACACAGAGGGACTTCCAGGGTCTCCTCCTCCAGGGGGTGGCCCTCCGCCCTCCTGGCTGTGAGGAGGGCTCAGTCCGAAGGCGGGAGACCAGAACTTCGGTTCTGGGGCCAGACCCGTGAGGGCCAGGCCCTCAGCTGTGTGTGGAGTCCCCAGCTGTCCCTCCGGCCTCTTCTGGTTGCTAAGGGAGTGGTTTGCCGGCCCGCGGCTGGCGCCTAGCCTCACTGTGCTGCGGGCCAGCTTTGCGACCCTGGGCCTGGGCGCTGCTCGGAGCCTGTTCCCTGCCCTGGGAAACGGGGCCGAGGGGACTTGCTCCTAAGGGTCGTGAGGTGCCATGGCACCCCTTTAGGAGACAGGAGCGTGCGGTAGCTTCTCCGTCGGAAGCGGGCGGCTTGCATTCTCTTGGGGAATTTTACGTCTCCGAGCCGACTGCGAGACTCCCCACGGCCCCCCTCAGCGACGTTACTCCCCGCCCCTCCCCGTGGTGTGGCCACGTCCCTCCCTCCGCCTGGGTTCCCGGCTCCTCCAGGGCAGGCGGGACAGGGCCGCGGCCTCCGGCCGGGCTGCCCCGGACTTGGATCTGGCTCCGCTTTTCCGCTCGTCCTGTGGGCTGGGGGTGAACTCCGTAGGCGCTAAGCGAGGCCTCGTGGCAGAGGGAGGGGGCGTCGCTTCCTCCTGAGGCACAAAGGGGCCCGTGGCTCGCCGGTCCGTCTGCGGGGCCACAACGTTAACGTGGGCCAGGAACGCAGAGACGTTACGAGGAGGCCAGAAGCGGCCGGGCGAAGAGGTTTTATTGGTCGTCCTGGAAAGGGTGGGGCATCTCGATGAAACTAGTCCACGGGTGACAATGTCGTCTTCCGGAGGAACCTGTGTGGTCCTTTCTTCCCCGAGACGTGACATCACCGCGAAGGGGCGTCGAGGTCCTGAGCGCTGCCGCGCCCCTCACCCAGCTGGTACGCCTCCAGCACGTTGTGTCGAACGGATCTGTCTTTTTACGGTGGAGGAACGAGCCCCTGAGCCCTCTCCCCTCCCGCAGCCCGAGTCTGCAGGAGGGGTGGAAGAATCCGGCGCCCCTGGCCGCAGCGGGTTCGACCTCGGGGCCGTGGCTGGATGGCCACTCAGCACCGAGGACGCCCGTCAGCTCAGCAGTCTGGCTCGAGAGAAAGCAATCGGATCCCAGCTTCTCCTGCGGCACCTTCAAATCCCCACTCATAGCCCGCGGGAAAGTTATGAGAACATCAATTTGGGGACTTTAAATTCTGACTGCTGCCCAGAGACCAAGTCTGAGTAAGAAGGAGCAAAGCCATGTTCTTATCCGAGTTAAGCCAATTCGACTCTGTGTGAGGCTGGTAGGTACATGGGCAGAACAATACCTGCCTGTGTCCCAAGCCATTTATCAGTGTGCGTGCCACAGAGTTTATGAGCATGAAGGGAATTCACCGAACGTGGCGATCGATACGAGGTTTTCAAGAGCGGTATTGATTTTGACTTCTGTGGTGCAGGCTAAACCTTAGAGTCCCGACTCCCCGCGGGCCGTAACGACTCTGGTTCACGGGGGCCTTCAGCTCCTTTGCTGGTCGGTTGGCCGGGCGGGTCACTCACCCTCAGAGTCATCATCGCGGTCTTCATTATCTTATTTTATGTTTATTAAAATTCCTGGGCAACCGCAAGAGGTGCGTTTCGCACACATGATATCGCTTTATCCTGAAACCAGCCCTGTGCGTGAGCAGGCGCCGTGAGTGTCAGAGCTGCCAGGGGTCAGCCGGCCAGCGGGGGGCAGGGCCATGAGCAGCCCCGGGGCAGTCCGACCCCAGAGCTTGCGCTGTGCACCCTCACTCCACAAATGCTGCACACGCCCCTCACGCGCACGTGAAGGCGTCCGCCCCGCTCCAAACTGCGTGAACTCGCCTGGTGCTCACGCTGGGGATAAATATGCGATTCCCGCGGCTCAAGCCTCTTCTCCCGAGACTCGCACGAGGCTCGAGTATTGGAGGCCGAAAAGGCCTCAGGACCAGGCCTGGGCCCGGAACTCACCCACCCGGTGGACCGAAGTTTGATTCTGCCTTTTCAAAACTCTCATCAAAGTGAGGGTCGGTCTGGCAAAGGATAAGTCCAGCCACCACTATCAGAGGGACAAAGGTGACGGCATCTACCGAGTCTTTGATTTCTTCTGGAAACTGGGAAAGTTGCTAAAGAATTCTCTGGTACTCCCGTTTGTCCTTATCTCTGTGTAATTCGTGCGAGTGTACTGTGGTCATTTGGGTTTTCAGTTCTATTTTTTAGGGATCACATTAAAGAAATTACAAACCTAATTTCCTGCGGTCCTAGAAAGGTGAGCAGGTTATGATTCAGGGGATTTTGAGCTGCACGTGGTAGCACGTTGACTAATGGTGACTCACATGAGGAAGGCATTTAACGACCTCACATCACAAATTTGGAGCTGGATTCAGGGTTGCTCTGGCCCACCGATGACAACAGAACCCTGAGTGAGCATCTCTGATTCCACTCGGACTTTTCCTCATGGTCCCAAGATAGCTGCCATTGCTCCGTGAATCGCATTCTCACATGACCGCATCAAAGACACAAGGACGAACTTCTTTGCCTTGCCACTTTTTAATGGTGTGAGATGTGAGCAGCAGCAGCAGAACTTAGAGCCCCCTTTTCCTCGTGCATCTGTGGTTAGAATCGTGTCACAGGTCCCCCAGCTGCAGGCAGGGTGGGAAATGAGAACGGTCTTGCCAGGAGTGTTTTAGAACGACTACGAGATGCTCCCTGACATCTCGACACGGATGAGTGAAAGCAGGATCCCGTAGGCCAGAAAACAAAGGGAGGACGGCTGTTGGGATGAGAACCAACGATTCCTGCCACGGCCAAGGCTCCAGATGAGCAAACGCAGCTGAGGAAAAGGAGATTCTGAGACGCTCGTTATAAGATCCCCTTACGCTTTTCTGAGTTTTAAATGCATTTTTTCGTTTAAGCACATTAAAAGTTCAGTTCGATGCACATACCCGTCATCTGGATGCAATAGTTGATATTTCGTTATGTCGACTTCATTTGAGTATGTGCCTCATGGTTGCCGGCCCATTTCAAAGTGAGTGACAGACATCATGACACTTTAAGTACCTCGGCGTGCATCTCGAAGGCGTGAGGTCATTCAGCAAACATAGCCCATTAGTTGCCCTTAACGGACATTGGAATCTTCAGTGTGATCTCAGCCTCAGTCTGCGTCTAGCGATGACTTTCTCAGCTGTTTCCTCCGAACCCGGGGCCCAGTGAAGATCTTTTGCAATTTCCCTTTTCTTGGTCTTTCTATTCCTCCCTCCTCTCTGCTCTTAGCTCGAGCGCCCTTCAAACGACAGCCCGACTAGTCTTTCGGGGTTTCTAATTCCTGTTCGGAAACCTATACTTTTCTAATGTCAAAAAACCCTAAGCGTCTGCCTCTAGCTTTCGTGAACCCGGCTCAGCCGCCTGCCCCAGGAGTCGGGCCGGGCACTGCTCGCCGACCTCGGTCCAGGCTTCCCCGTCGCCCCGTCCTACCGTGGGGACTGTTTATCCCCGTCTGACATCGTCTCAAACACGACCAAACCCACCTTTGGCGGAGCTCAGGTGCTGGGCTCGGGGCCGAGGCCACGGGCCGCGCAGCTCCGCTCTGCGGTGGGACACCCCGGGTTCTACCGGTGCGGTGCCAGGCGCGGTGACTGCCCCGGGCAGGTGCTCCCGGGGGAAGCGGGAGTGCGGCAATGGCCCGTCCTCGGCCCGGCCGCATGACGGGGGGCCCGGGGGCTTCTCCAGCGGCCGGAGGTTGCTCCCCGGGCTGTTCATGCCCTGCGCTTCCAGGAACGTGAGGTGATGGCTGCTTGTGTAGCTCCCCGTCTGGAGCCATCAGGGCAGCGTGTCCTAAACGCACACTCACTGCAGCTACAAAGCGCTTTCGCAGCGGGCGGCGTCCTGCGAAGTGGCCGGCCCAGGGCGCTGCCGGC
>NW_006434829.1:2141538-2141862 GCF_000325575.1 Pteropus alecto
CCTGGCTCCGGTCCGGTCCGCGGGGACCAGGAGGGCTCGGGGGTCCGGCTTGGTCTTGATGTCTTGGCGCTTCTGGCCCATGGTGGCTTCGTTTAGGATCCACAATGTGGCGCATCCCATAAAAAAAATACAACTTGACTTTTACTCTTAACCGTAGCGACGAAAGACGAGAGATGGCACCTCCTTGGTTCCTGCCGGGTCATAGAGCCGCCCCGGAGAGAGAGTCAAGAGCGGCCTTCTTCGGCGGGCCTGGCCTGACGCGGTGTCTGCTTGCGGACGGCCGTTTTCCCAGGAGAGAGGCGCGTGGGGCTGGGGGGCGGGGGG
>NW_006434829.1:2141894-2150885 GCF_000325575.1 Pteropus alecto
GGGGCGGGGGCAGGGGGACGGACAGCAGAGAGGTTGGCAGCAAGGGAAAGCGTGCGACTCTCACGACGTTTGCTCAGCTCCGAAGCGGTCAGTTTCAGACAGGCGAAGGGACTTCAGCGGGGCGAATGCGGAGGTCCCTTGTCTTTTTCAGCTGACCGGTGGCCTGGCGGTCTTGTTCCCTGTTTGGATCAGGGTAGCTGAGTCGGAGAAGAAGGAAGTCCCGAGGTGTCAGGAACAGCCGTGGCGTTTGGGGACCGGCCGGCGTCCTCTGCCGACTTCCGAGCTGGAGACTTCTGTGGGATTAGGCGAAGTGTCCTCTACGTGCCTGCGCTGCCTGTCTCCATTTTGACCCTGAGACGAGGGACTCCGTTTTGTCTGGTTCTGCAGGAGTCTCATGGTTTGGTTTAGGGAGAGCAGATGCTTCGCTTGGGAAGTATCTATTATTCTACAATAAACTGCGTTTAGGACATAACAGTTCATCAGGAGACAGAGGCAGACTGGCGGTGGCCAGCGGCTGCCAGGGACCACGGGGAGACACCGTTCAGTGGGTGTGACCAAGACTGTCCTCCACCAAACCCGAGTCAGCCTCGACCTTGGTCTGTCCTCGGCCCTATCAGTCCAGCTTGAGCAAGGATCCTGCCGGGTGAGCTTAGCAGAAATCCCTCACCCCTGGACTCTGATCCGATTCCGCACGCTCTACCCACCCCCACCCTCACCCCACTAGCTCCGCCCCCCGCCCCCGGCTGCCTTTAGCCAGGATGCCCCTTGGCCCTGACGGTTTCTAGTTACCGGTCTGCCCAGAGCGGGGCCTTTGTTCATTCCCTCCTCCTTACCAAGCGGTTCCGACTCTGCACGCGCGAAGCTGAGGGCCTCGACCTGTCCAGACAGACCATGCTGCCCACAGACAGATCCTGCCGCCCACAGATGTGCCTGGGCC
Source organism: Pteropus alecto (assembly GCF_000325575.1). Taxonomy (NCBI): domain Eukaryota; kingdom Metazoa; phylum Chordata; class Mammalia; order Chiroptera; family Pteropodidae; genus Pteropus; species Pteropus alecto. Next base: position 2,142,832 of record NW_006434829.1, read on the forward strand.
AGCGTCACACACAGGAGTCAGTGTGGAACCGTCAGTCATGTGCTCACGATAGCAAGTCTCGGGCCTGTTCGTGTGACCGGTGCACAGGGGACAGGTGGACACTCACCAGGAGCCCTGTGACACTGGATTCCTGCTCCCAGGGGTGGGACCTTACCCCTCACTCCCACCAGACTCGGGGCCAGGCCCCCCGGGGGTCCCTGCACAATCGTGGGAGTGTCAGCCTGGGCCAGCTGAGCGTCCATGGCGCCTGGCTGCCCCTGCTCCCAGCAGGCTCCTGGCCATCCTGGGGCTCGGGGACACACATGAACTCCGCACAGCTGCGACGGCCGCAGACAGCGTGCCCGGCTCGGTCCCTCGCCTGGAGCTGAGCTCGTGTCTCCCGTTGCTGTCCCGACACGTCCGCCTCCAGACCGCAGTCAGGCGTGAGTGGGGCCGCCGCGGGGTACGGGCGGCGTGTGTCTCAGGCACCGGGGTTTGGCGGAATCTGGGCAGAAGCTTCGATAACGTTCTGAACGTTGTTTTAGCCCCGAGAAGCGGCTGCCCGGCCCGGCCCTGGGAAGGCCCCAGTGTCTCCGGGCGCGTTGTGCCGGGGCTTCGAGACCACACATGTTTTTAGGACACTGTGTCAGAGGCCAAGCGAGGGCCTTGCAATATGGGGGTGAACAGGCTCAACTCGGCTCCTGGCTGGTCCCGCGTGAAATCCGGGGAGAAAAACAACCCCTTTCACGATTACTCAGACAATTACCATGGTGGGAAGCGCCACCTGGCACCAGCACGTGTGGCTCAGGAACCTGCTCTACCACATGGGTCTTTATGTTAGAGCCCTGGAGGGAGCCGCATGCAGCGGGGCTGCTTCTGCAAGAGGCAGCAGATGCAGAGATAAAAATCGTACAGATGAAGACAAACAGGCGCGTTACTCGGCGCTGGCTGTGGCGGGGGAGTTGGCCATCATTTGCGTCTGGCGGAGAGGCAGAGGCAGGCAGAGGGGTGGGGAAGCTTACGGGGTCGGGGAGGACAGGGCAGGCTCAGGCCTGCTGAGGTCGGAGGTGGTTGGCCCGGGGAGGCTGGGGACGGGTGACCAGGAAGCGGGCATTTAACGTGATGAGTTTGGGTGCGTAATTGGCTTTTTCCGGTTGGCCCTGAGTCAGACGCCAGGACACTGGGCAGGGAAGCTGGCCGTCGCTGACTGGCCTGGTCACCGCAGAGGTCGTCGGTCAGTGTTCTGTCATCTGTGGCCAGACCACGGGTTCTGTATCTGTATCTTCAGTCTCTCGGAATGTCCAGTTCGTAATGGCTTAACTTTCCAGACACGGGGCAGCGGTGCTGGGCTCGTTCAGAGCTCTGTGTTGTCGGGACAGCGAGCGCCCACGCCTGACTCTCCTGGCTGTGAGCGCCCTTCCCGGTGGGGGATGGGCCAGGCAGGGAGAGAAGCCGCCCCCTCCGTACACTCAGGAGCCTCCGGCAGTCTTGCCGTGTACCCGCCCCACGACCAGGATGGGGAGAGGGAGCGGCTTACCGTGGCCGGCTGAGAACACTGGTTCGTTTGCCTTGGCCACTTCAGAGGCGACGGACCGCCGTAGGGGTGCGGCTGCCCACGTGACTAATATCGGAATTTTATTAGCGTGGTGGGAGCGACTGGCCTGGGCCCTTCTCAAACAGCAGTGTGTTTAGAGCCCTTCCTGCTATTTGGGTAATTTTTTGCCTGCAGAATGTTGCTGCGAGTCACAGACCATCTTTCGGCAGATGCTTGCTCCGTCAGATGCCCGGGCAGCTGGAGCGCAGGGCTGGACCCCAGCTCCGTCGGCCGTGGACACCCCTGCTGCTCTGGGGCCCTCGTGCACAGACGCTTTGGGGATGATGGTTTCTGTAGCAGGCGACGGCGATGCGGTGGTTGTGTCCGGCTTCTAGGGCAGCAGCGGGACAGTCCCGGGAGCAGCGTCCTGTATCCGGGCGCAGTGGTTTCCATGAGTCAAGACACAGCCTGGCCCGGCAGCCACTCTGCTGGGGTCGTAGGGCCAGTTCTTTAGCGAGACTTGGGGTTCTATTTCTTCCTTTCTGTCCCTCTGGCTTCTTAAAAGCATCCGTGCTGGATGTCCTGTGAGCTCCCCAATAATATCTTCACGAGTGTATTTTCAGCTCGGATGGTGTATCAGTCGGGGTTCAACGAGGGAGCGGGAGCCAGGAGAAGGTGTGTCGGGGTGGTGTCCGATGAACGCGTCCCACACCCAGGTGGGCCGTCGGCGGGCAAGCCGCTAAGCACACGGGCCTCCTACTGTTCCTTCTCAGGGCCTCTCCTCGAGGTGGAGCCAGGCTGACGAGGGCTGGGACTTGGGACGAGGACTAAGAGAAACAAACTTCATTTTTGCAGAGAGAGAAACACACACACACACAAAATAAACCCAAATATACAAACGCACACTTACCAACGCCGGGAGAGGTGTACTTTCGCGGTCTGCAGTGGGCCGGGCCGGGTGTGACGCGTGTGCGGCCGTCTCAACAACCTCCTGTTGGTCTCCACGGGCCCCGTCCTGAATGTAGTTACGATGCACAGGCCAAGGGTTCGCTGCCTGGTGTTCTCACGGGCTCACGTGCCGGTGGTATCATTCCTGAGCCACGGAGATGAGGCTGTATTCAGCTGGGCTGCTTTTCTGCAGCAAGGTGCTTAAAAGTAATGCAGACGCTCTGCAGCATCACGACTCTCTGGTGAACTGTTTTTCTGCGTCATCCCAAGTGCTTTACAGTGAGTTTAAAACAAGTAATGCAGCTAATTTGCATTATACGCTTCTCATTTGGGGGGGTGGGGTGGATTTTTGGTACAGTTCACACTCAGGCAACCCAGCAACGCCCCGGAACCACTAAGGAACGAGGAAAAGTCAGATCAGAAGGTCATTCCGAAGACGTAACTTTGGAGATAACTCCAGGCAAAGCCGGGACTCTGGCGACTTGGATTTGAGTCTGCGAGCCTGGTGTTTATCTTTTTTTTCATGTAACATTTGTTTTTCTTAAAGGATCCACATATCCTTAGAGGCATGTGGGGGAAAACAACCAGAATGGATTACATCTGAAAATTAAAATGCTCTTCGTGGCTTTATGCGGCGGGAGACGTGTCAGTTAGAAAACTTGTTTTCACGGCAGCAGCTCCTCAAACTGCTCCCCAAAAAGGCCTCAGAGTTTCATCGGGATTTCATGAATCGAAGGTTCGCGAAATCGGCAGTATTTCAAAACTGTAAAACATAATGGCTCAGGCATCTGACATTTGCATATAAATAGAACTCAGAGCCACACTAGTGGGGAGAAAAATGATTTTCTACATTTTTCATATAATTTTCACTAAATCAGCCTTTAAAAATATCCTTGTCATGTGGATTGATTTTTTTTTTTTATTTCCTAGTTAAGGAAAATGAAATTTTTTTCCCCCAAAGAAATAGCTGCTTGAGGCAGTTGGACTCAATGAAAATCTTCGTTACTGAATCGTAGATAAATAAAGAGAAACTCATGAAATGATGACTTTCCCTGATCTGTGCTCATTGATTCGCTGCCTTCCTTGCGTCTGAATCTAATTATCCAGCAGGGGTCCCCGGGCCCGCTGTCACCTGCTTTCTGAGGGGTAGCTCAGGGCTCAGCACCCACGGGCTCAGGGTCACGACAATGTGCCCTGGTTGGTCACACGCTGTCTGGGGGGGTCGGCCTGCTCCCTCCCGTTGGGCTCTGGGAGGGACTTGTAAACCTTGGGTTGTTCTTCCGTCTCTGCCGTGGACACAGTGACCTACGGGACGCACCTCAGTTGTCTTAGGTCTGCGGGTCGGAAGGCAGCAGCTTCTCCTGCTTCTTCTGTCGCTGGCCTGTTTCTGGGCTCGTCCAGGCGTCACTGGCAGAATTTAGTTCCTTGGGGCTGGAGGGCTGGGTCCCCTTTTCCCTGGTCAGTGGGAGCTGCTCCTAGCTCACCGAGGCCAGGTACAGCTCTTGTCCATTCATCTTCGAGCCAGCGACACGTGCTGGGTCCCCCTCACGCGTCAACCCCTCCGCGTCCAGCTGCGGAGAGTTCTCTGCTGTCAGGGCTCGTGGGATTAGATCGGTCACACCTGGATAACGGAAGCTGCTCCCCATCTCAAGGTCCGAGGCTTCATCGTATTTGTAAAGTCTGCCTTGCCATGTAATGTAGCTAGTCACAGATTCTGGGGGTTAGAGAGGCGACAAATGTTTTTTTTTGGCGGGGGGAAGGAAGGGTGAGCCTTCTGGTTTTCACTCTCCCCAAATAGTGTGACGCCCGAATAAACACCAAGCCTGATCCGCACTCCAGATGCCACACTTCTGATTCTGAACGGGGGCCACTCCGGCTCAGCTCCCACGTCAGCGGGTGGCGGGAAGTCCCGTGGAGGTGGCTGGGAGCGCTGTCTTCCCTGTGTCGTGGGGAAGGTGGCACCACCCAGCAGGGTCAGCGAGGCCCCCGCGGCTGGCTAAGTCATGGCTGCACCAGGCCAGGTCCCCGGGGTCCGTCCAGACGGTAGGAGGCGGGCAGCTGGGCAGAGGGGCCCGTCCCACGTCCTCGGGTGCCGGAGAAGAGCTGGGGGAGCCACAGCGTGCCGCTCATCGCCAGCCCCCTCCTCCCGGGAAAGGCCCTACGCGTGCGTCAGGCGTCCTTTTGAAGTCAAAGGCTCCCCGTCTACTTCTGAGGCAGGGTCCGTGACCAAAGGTGCAACCCGGCCGCCTCCTCAGCAGGGGGTATGAAAACGCCTCGTTCTTCCTGTGCTTTCTAACTCTCAACCCCGTCTGGGTCAGGTCTTCTGGAAGTGGTCCCAGCCCCAGGGCACACTGCAGCCCTGGGAGCTGCCCGCCCCCGCCCCCCCGCACGGCCCCCACAGGGAGCCTCGACCCTGGCCCCTGCTCACAAACCGTGTGGTCTTAGGCCACAAGACTCCTGAGCCTCTGTTTCTCCAACTGTAAAATGGGTCTAGTCATCACGTCCTTATCGCTGTAAATGGCGGGACGATCCCCGTGTGCGTGCATGCCACCTCTCCGTCCGCTCACCTTCCGATGAGCGCTTGGGTCTTCCCAGGCCTCGGCCGCGGCCGGCGACGCGGTGATGAGCAGATGCGGGACGCCGTAGAAAATTCTCACGCTGCCGCTTTGCTGACGTCGCTTGTGAAAGCTCTGGGCGTGGACCGGGCAGAGGCACACTGGGTGTCCCGTTCCAGAGACAGTCATTATAGGAGAAGAACATCCCATGAGCAAGCCGCCCCCGGTCATCATCGTCTGTCGTCTCCGATGACGCCAATGTCCAGCTTTGCTCACGACCAATGGGTAATGGCTGGTTTCCAAGGAAATGAATCGAGACTTTGGTAACGAGAAAAATTCTGTTGGAAGACCCCGAAAAGACCGAGGCGAAGCGCTGAACCTGGCCTTGCTGCCCCCCACGGCCACGCCCACGGCCACGCCCACGGCCACGCCCACGGCCGGCCCCGCGTCCACATGCCTCGCCACCACCTGCTCCAAGTTGCCTGGGAAGGGATCAACCGGATTCGTTTTCCTTGAGCCAGACGACTTCTGGCATGAATTATGCATCCTCCGTGTGAGCCGTAAAGCCTAAAAGTACCAATAAGTAAATGTCACTTCCACGTTTTACTCAAAGAGCACTCTGACCTTAAGTGTACTATGGGCATAAATATGCGGCTGTTCTTTTAAATGTCACAGAATGCAAGATGTGCTCCCCCTACACACAAACCTCCCTCTCCCTCTGCAGAGTTACTCTGATCTGAGGACAAGGAGTGTGCGCTGTCCATTGTTCCAGCCCGGGGGCTCTGGCCAAGGGCGGGCAGACTGATGGCATCCAACGGAATGAACGAATGAACCCCATCTCCATTACGTACAGACATGTGACTTGCATAATTTTATGCCATCTCTGTGCTTTTTGGTCCCTGAAAAATCAGGGCTGCCAGCATTGCTGTTTTTGGGTTTCAGGGAGGATTGATGGATGTCATAAACAGCAGGACCGGGACCTCATAGGTGTTAATGACACCTGTGTCTGTGACCCCTGACCCCCAGTCTGAGGACTGTTTCCCACCCTGCCTGCCACGAGGACGCCAGCAGTCTTAGGGCGTTGAGGCACCTCTTCCCATGTACCAGTTAGGATTCATTTCATGGTCAAACGAGAGAACGCGAACGGGCTGACATCTTCCTGGCTGCACGGCCATCGCACGGTGGACATGGAGGAGAAGGCAGCTCAGTGTTGGGTGCTGAGCACCTGCCCAGGACGCAGAAGCATTCATCTCCCGTGAGAGGCTGGAAGTCTGGGACGAGGCAGCTTCTGGTGTCAAGGGGCTTTGCCTTGGAGTTAGGGGGTTTTGCGTGGAGCTGGGTAGGATGTTCAAAACACTATATACCTGACACAGCCTGGATCCCACCCACTTCGATCTGTGCCAGCTGAGAAGGGGGGTGGCTGTCCATGGCGGGCCGGCGTGTCCTCGGGATGGCTTCTCGCCATCTCCCTTCCGTGCAGAGCCCCTGGGCGCAAACGACAGCCCACAGTCAAGCAAAAGCCTTGTAAAAAACACAAGCAGAAAAGGGTGAAAGGCACCAAATACGTGGTGACGGCAGGAGGCGTGACTTTGGTGAACACACAACGCAACGTACAGACGACGTGTTGTAGGATCGTGCACTTGAAACCTGTAGGATTTTATTAACAATCAACTTAATGAAGTAATAAAAACTGACAAGCAAACAAGACCAGCGGCTTCGTGTAACCCAGAAGCAGGCTGTTCCGCACGGTTCTGCCGGGGCCAGACGCGGCGGTCTCCAGCCCATGCGGTGGGCAGCTGGGTGGTCTCTGTGCCACACCACCAGTCCCCTGCATGCCGCTGGCTCAGCCACCTCCTCCCGCTGATTCAGCCCAACCGTGAGTCATCTCGTTGTCGGCGAGGCTGCCGCTGCCCCCAGAATGTCCTGGAAATCATTTTCCCGAATTCTCACTCTAACCCCCTACTTGCCCCACAGCCATCACATGTGCCACCAACTTGGCTGAAGACTTTGGAGTTGGGGAGCTGAACCTCTCGGAGGCTCCGATAACTCCAAACTGGGCCTTTCGCACCTCGATTTTATAAGGATCTTATGGATTCTTCTGCACGGCGAGTGCTGGCCCCGTTCACCTCTTTCAAGCCCACTCTGAGCCCCAGTGTACCACTGACCCTAAGGCAGAATGCCCCCCTCCCCGCTTCCCTCTGCACAGAGGGCTGATTTTTCCCTTTGCTGCTCCGAAATTCAGCTCACGCCCTCACCCTGAGCCCTGGCTGTCAGGATCCAAGTCTGGAAATTACTTCTTGCAAGTTCTGATTAAATTCTCAGGCAAAAAATGTTATTTTCCTCCAGTCTCTGCCCAGGGGTAGGAGAGGTGGTTGTCTTTATCTATCATCTATCTATCTATCTATCTATCTATCTCCTAGATGTATTTGTAAGACACGCAAAATGGACGTACAAATAGATGACCGTCCCCTGAGTCAGAGGTCGGCCGGCTCATCCTCATGTGAAGCCGGTGCCCGATGTCCTGTAAACGAGGTTCCGGGGCCCAGAACGGGGCCACCTGTGGGTGTGTCGCCTGCGGCTGCCTCTTTGCCGGGGGTACAGAGTGCAGAAACGGCCTGGCCAGCAAAGCCTGAGCTAGGGACTCTGCAGCCCCTTCCGGAATGAGCCTGTCCACTCCGCTCCCAGCTGGGTCTCGGGGTCTGTTGGGCCGCTGACCCTGGAAGGCTCGGGCGGCGTAGCTCGTGGAAAATGAGGGATTAACCCCCGGGCTGAAACCCGCCCGTCGTCAGAGTGCTTCGGCTCAATTCTAGCTTCAATGCACCGGTTTCTTCGAGCTGCACGGATGCTGAATGTGACATCCGAGCCCTAGGTCAGCTGGGCACGTTATGTCCCAGAATTGTAGGATTTTATTTGGGAAGAGGCTCTGCTGCCCCCGTTCCCATCTCCCCCCATAATCTCACGAAGGCTCACATCCTCCACAACGATGTTTTCATCACCGAATTTATCCCAATGAATGGCTTTGCAAACAAGGCTTTTTT
>NW_006434829.1:2150896-2159529 GCF_000325575.1 Pteropus alecto
TTTTTTTTTGCGTCTCAGAATTGAATTTGGCTACCTCGGCTCTCGGCAGCACAGTGAAATGCATATATTTACTCATAAATGTGTTCGTAACTGCTTTAAAATGATTACCGTGGCCTTGGCCTCAAATGCCACACTTTCGCATTGTCTCGCCCTATTTGTGACTGCCTGGGAAGATTTTTTTTTAGAGAACTCGCACTTTTATTGGGCCAGAAGAAAAATAAAAATCAAAACTGGGCATGACCTAGATGTCGTCTATCGCTTGCTTATTTCTGTCGCGAAGGCAGAATATGCAAACACTCTAAGGTCGTGCTGAGTCGCGAAATCGCAAGAGATAAACGGCAGGAGAGTGACCTTTCCTGTCCTGCTCGAGTCGATTCGAAGAAATTCGGCTTAATTTTATGATACGAAAGAGAAACTACAAGGGAAAGATGCGAGAACACGTATCATTGCACAGCACAGCGGGCGAGCGAGATGCAGGATATGAAAACGGGTCACTCAGTCAGGGTCTCTTCCAGCTTGGCCGCGCATGACGCCGGCGGGACAGAGGGCGGGGCTGAGTCTGGGGGCAGTAAGGCCCCAGCCAGGAATACCAAGCGACCTTGTCTTCAGGGTGGCTGGAGCCGGGACACGGTGCAGGGGGGCATGTGGGGGCCTTGGCGCCTCTCAGGGGACTCTACAGAAATGGCGTCGGAGTCTCCGCTTGGACCCCTCAGTCTGAGCATGGAGGGGGCTTCTGGCTGTTGGCTGCATTCCCCAGCAGCAGGGGGCGGACACGGCTTCGTCGTGCCCTTCCTGGTAAATTCTCAGAAGCCCAGGAGTAGGTGATGCGTCAACCCTCACTTTTCCATTCGGGGACACTGAAACCCGCAGAGCCGTGAGGTCTCGCCCGATCACGCTGCGCGCGTGAGACTTTGGGTCTTCATTTGGGGTCGGAAGAGAGCCAGGGCGTCTGTGCTGTGGGGGCTGAGGTGTCACTTCCTGGGAGCCTGGGGTGCAGCAGGAGCGGGGACCCAGGGGTCAGTTAGACTCCCATCTCTGCCTCCTGCCAGCCGTGTGATCCTGGGCCAACTGCATTCTGTGTCACGGGTCCCTCACGGGTAACACGGACAGGGGACACTTGGTTCTGTAGGCGCGTGACACTTAACTTACGTGGAGTGACCTGCACATCGGGCTGGTTGGTGGTGACCCCTAAACTGAAACTCTGCCGCATCAAACAACCCCATGTCGTCCCTCCTCATCCCCCTGGCGACCACCGTCCTGCTGTCTGACTGTGAGTTTGACTTTCCTCGGGACATCAAAGCAGCAGAACCACACAGCACCTGTCCTGTGCCAGGCTCGTTTTGCTCAAACTAGGCGGTCAAGGCCCGTCCACGGTGTGGCGTGTGTCCGAAGGTCCCCTGTAAGGCGGTCGTGGCACCTGCCACTTTCTGCCTCTCTAGGCTTGCTGTGTGCACAGCGCGCCTTTGCGTCCCGACGGCCTCCACCTGGCGGTGAGCACGCACGTGTCCTCCACGTCCTGGGGGACCTGCTAGCGCGTTTATTTTTGCTGCGGAATGAGATTCGGGGTGCGGATGCACTGCGGGGCGTTTACTCACGATCCACTTCGGAGGCAGCTTTGGCTCCGGCTGGGGTTACAGACGGGGTGGGGGTGGGGGTTGGGGTGTCGGCAGAGAGACCGCCTGTGGGTCTGGCACAGCGACCAGCGCAGTGTCCAGTGAGTGTGACGCCGGCCTGTGCCGGGCAGGTGGCGGGGGGCGTGCGGAAAGCGGGCGGCCTCCGGACGTGCGGAGAGGGCGGGTTTGCGGGGGACCCTTGGACGGAGGCGGGAGGACTGAGCGGGAAGACGCAGTGGGAAGACCGGCGGGAGGAGGGAGCAGGAGGATGCGGCGGGAGGACCGGGCGGGAGGACTGCTGGGAGGTCGGGGCGGGAGGACCGACGAGAGGACTGCGCGGGAGGATGCAGTGGGCAGACCAGCGGGAGGACCGGGCTGGAGGACGAGGCGGGAGGACCGCCGGGAGGACCGCGCTCACCCCCGTGCGCGCCCACCGTCCTCTCTCGCGTCCGCTGTCGCCGGGGTGCGGAGCGTCGCGCCGCCGCGGGAAGCGGCTCAGCCTGAGTCGGGGCCCGGGGCAGCTGTGCCCGTCCCCACGCCTTTGTCTGTCGGCCACGTTACGGCCCTCGATCCTGGCTGCAGTGAGAAATTAAGAGAAATTCGAGCTTTTGAGAAGTTCCGGCGACAGGTCCCCAGCCCTGGGACTCCCGGAGCCAGCGCGGGGTCCAGCGGCCAGGCCCGTGGGCGGGAGGAGGGACCCACCGCGTGGCGGGGGCTGGACCCAGGGCGCGGACGCCGAGCCTGGAGGACACCGCGCCGTGCCCCTCTCGGGGCCGCTGTGCCGAGGACACTCCCGCTGCGGGGGCGGCGGCCGGCTGGGGTCACGCGAGCACGTTTTGTTAAGAGGCGGTTGCGGGAGACCCGGCAGGGCCAGCGGCTTCAGGAAGGGGCTGGAACCGGGTTAGGGACCGGCCGGCCCTGCCGCCCCTCCTTGCGCAGGCGCCGTCCCTCCCCATCTCTCCCAGGAGCACCTGGCGGGTAGCCGTGCATCCCTCGGTGGCCGTCCCGGGTTCCCAGCCACGCCGGGGTGAAGGTGACTGTCCACCCCTGCCGTGGGGGAGGAAGGGCGGATAATAATAGATAACTAAGTCGAATGCATAGCAGGTTGGGTGGCGGTCGTTCGTTCACTGAGGAAAATTAAAATAGGGCCGCTGGTGGTGGGTGGGCGTGGAGTCGAATTTTAAATAGAATAGGGAAAAAACTCCGTTTTAGGTATAAGGAGGTCCCGCGTAGCGCCGAAGGCATACTTATACTGAAAAAGCCGTGGTTCGCCTGAGACCCAGCTTGGAGCCGGGCCTGTGCTTCTGCCTGCTGACCCTGGCACCCCTCGCATCTGAGTCACGGGGATCCGAGGCCTCACTGAGACCTTTGAGCAGAGACCTGAGCAGGCCAACGAGAGCGGGGGGTGGGAGGGGTGAGGGGGGTGGGGGGGCTGTGTCTGCAGGAGGAGCCTTGGCGATCCGTACAAAGGCCCCAGGCAGACTCCTGTTGGCTGTGTCGAGGGACAGCAGGGAGGCCAGCGGCGGTGACAGGGAGGCAGTGGAGGGGAGGCAGGCAGGGGCGACCGTGGGCCAGATAGGGTTAGGTCCCTGTCAGGACTGGACTTGGATCTGGGGGCTGTTGGGCAGGGCAGGGACACGTGTGACCTGTGTGGCACCACCCGGCTGCTGGTCAGGATCGGCCGGTGGGCGGGGGCAAGGCCTCAGCACGGAGCTCACGGAGTGTCCGCTGCCGCCACAGGCGGTGGGGCCAGGACCTGGGCGTCGGCAGAGGCCGTGCCGAGACGCGGTCAGCCCAGACGTGCCTCGATGGTGACACTCGGAACACGCGACGAAATTGGGAAGTGCAGGGCCCCGTGTCCCAAACCGATGATGAATTTCAAGATCGCAGCAGCACACAGGGGCTTCTAAGCGAGAGGCCGTGTGACTGCACAGGCCAACCATGCGTCCCTGGAGCCGGACCCCGTCAGGGGCTGCAGAGCGTGAGAGGGGCTTGGGCCTGGAGAATTTAGAGTCGACCGAGATGGGGAGGCCGTCGGGCCAGAGGGATTACAGGTGGGAAAAGCTCCCCCGCCCCTTCCGCGGTCCAGGTCCCTGAGAATCAGCCCTCCCAGGCCCACGGGCCTGTGCTTTTACTACTGTCCAGCGTCGCTGTCGTCCCAAACGGCTTTCGCAGAGGGGAGAAGGCAAGCGTGGGGGGCGGGAGACTTGTAGGCTGGTGAGACAGTAGGACGCTGGCAAGGAAACGTGCGTTTTGTCTTCTGGCATCTTGTGATATTTTAAATAACACTTTAAAAGACCCAAATCACTAAAATACTATACATTGATGGGAGCGATGAAAATTTACAGGTTCAAATGATGCCTGAACTAAAAGGACAATTTTTCCAAAACAAAATTTGCGATTTATGATAAGCTTTTATGTAAGAAAGATACCCATTCCTTTATAAAAATAATTTCAAGGCGAAATAACTCATAGGGAGCTCATCATTTTTATATATTTTTTTATATCCGTGGTTTTTAATCATCTTACTGTGTTTAATGCTGTATTTTAGCAGATTCTCTTGGGTTTTTGTACAAACATATCATCTGCAAATAAGAATAATTTTGCTTTCTCTTAGCCAATATTTATCTCCTTTATTTTGTTTCACAGGAGAGGACAGTAGGAAAAATATTTCCTTCACGATAGCAACAAAAATCATAATAAACACAGAAATAAATAAGAATAAACGAGTGTGAATTATATGAACAAAACTCTAGACATGAAGTCTCTTCTCTCCACGTGAATCTACATATTCAAAGCAACTCCAGCTGGAGTCTAACGGAGTATTTTTGGGGGGATTTCGACCAAAAGTTTCAAAGTTCATTTGGTACGAAATAAGTCTAAGAGGAAACCCTAAGACACTCGTTAGCAGGGTCAGCTCGATTAGACACTCAGATAAGGAATTTAAACAGAATTGTACTGAGCTGAGAATGAGCAGGTGCATTAAAAATAGCCATGCCACAACCCCAAGTGTACGTTGGGAATGGAACGTGATAGCTGTGAATTCCACGGGGAGCAGAGGCAGCGCGCCGCCCACCCACCCCCTGGACCCCCAGAGAAGGACAGAGCCGGCTTCTTAGCGCAAGCCCTTCGCGTACGAGTCACATGGATTGGATTTTTCGGCGTCAGCGATGAAACCGTTCGTAGAGAAGGCCACGAGCTTGGCTCTCCAAGGAAGGGGCTCGGCTGTGGTTGGGTTATGGGGGAAGCCGGTGGGCTTCCAATCAACAGTACGGTTTGTGCACTAAAGGTCACGAGCCCTTTGTTGTGAAAACAGCTTTCTGTCTCCGAAAGTACAACCTTCTTCGCCATGTCCCGCGTCTTGGTGCGACTCCGTAAGGGACCTTTGTCAGGCAGTCATGACGCCACGTTGGTTGAATGGGGTGGAGACCAGGTACGTAGTTCTGCCTTTATTCCGGCTACTTCTAGGTACCCTTACAGCTGTCGGCACACTTAGAAATTGCAAAAGCCTCCTCGTCTCTACCCGAGAAGGGGTTTTGTGAAATATTTGGTCTTGCATTTTTCATCCTGAACCATTTTCAGACATTGTGGAAGGCAGAGTCCGCCAAGGGCCCTGGGGAGAAGGGGAAGGCAGGGTTAACTCTGGGTTTCTGGGGTGAGCAGAACAAATTCTGGTAGAAAAACAAGGCAAAAGAAACAGCTAGGTGGTTTGAATTCCAGCAGCGAGAGGACTAGTGTCGGCCTCCCCTGCGGGTGGGTGCGTGGGACATTCAGGGCACCCAGAAGCCCCCGGGGCCAGTGCAGCCAGCACCAGGGCTCCGATGGGCTCGGTCCCAGGCCCCCAACTCTGTGACATCTGTGCAAAGATTGAACCTTGTCAGCAAATTGTTAGCAAATGAAAGTGTACACGTGGACGTTTCCGTAAAGCATCCCAGGGAGGGAGGAGTTCCTACCGGGTGTAGAATCTCTGGCGTTGAACGCTGCGCCTGTATATTGCAAAGCCTCACCCAGCAGGTAGCCAGATCCGTGAGCGCCTAAGCGGCGTGAGGTAGAGAAGACATGCAGTAAAAATCGCATCATAAACGCCTACATTCCTGGTGTGTTACAGGTGGCTTGGCACGAGCAACAGAAGGGGAAGCAGGTGCTGGATGCACAGCTGTGACACGCGGTAGATTTGACGAGATGTCGGGATAAACCTCACGGAAAACCGATGAGACCGTTGACCCGTTTCGTCACCCTTTCGTAAGCATTTATTGCTACAGACCATTGTAATTACGAGCAGTCGCTACCATGTGTCAATAACTGACGTTTGGCTGATAGACGGCATTTACTAAAACGTGGAGAAAGGCTAGATTCGTTGAAAACGATGATTTTTTAACAGATGAGGACACACACATTAAGGGAAGGAAAGTTTTGGTGACCAAGCGGGAACTTCCTTGATCGTGAGAAGTCAGCGTTTGCCGAGGGCAAGCGTCATGCGTAAGACGAGCTCCTATTCTCACACCTGCGTTTACCTCGTACGCCTGTCCAGGAAGGACATGTGGCCGTCTCAGGTTTATTAAGGGGCAGAGGGCTGCTGGAATGTTGAGTAGTTGGCCTCAGGTGTTTAGCTGATGAGTGGCGGCTGGGGATTAGAACACGGGTCCTTCTGACTCCCGAGCCCTTGGATGTCAGCGATTCCGCTATGTGGAGGCACGGGCACTGGTCACTCAGCCCCGGTCCTCACCAGCACGGCATGCTGTCCTGATGGACAGTCATCACAGACGTTGACGGTCACCAACCAAGGCCTGACGACTCCATGCAGATGGCAGCAGAGGTCACGGTCTGGTGTTCTGAGCTGGTGGTTGCAGGGCTGGTGGCTCAGAGTCCTGTTGTCATATATGGTCTCACCGTCGTCCATTTTTTAATTCAATCTCTCACTGACCCCATGTAGCAGAAGACAGAACGGGGTGGAGATAAAGGAACGTGCTCACGTTTGCATAGCCGGCAGCGACCGAGCTCCGATGTGGACACGGGCGATTCCGGGCCCAAACCTAAGTTCTCGGCCGCTGCCTGCCCCTGCCCTGGCCAGCTGCCTGTCCTGTCTGAGGCCACACTCACACTCACTGCCCACACGATGAAATCACAACCTGTCGTTTGCAGCTTCATACATGAGACACATGAAACAGGGCCGGTCGGGGTCGCCTGGCCTGTAGTAACAGCCAGTCGCAGTCCCCACCTGACGATTTGTCTTACAGAGGGGGACGTGTTTGTGTTAACCGCGCTGGTCCTGGGCCCAGCCCAGTGACGAAGCGATTTCACGATGGCCCTTGAAGCGTCCTGGCCGGGCCGATATTTCTCCATTCTGAGAGCATTAGAGCGATATCAGCGCTTCTGCGACATCAGCAGCTTCCATCCTCACTCGGCCCGGATTTACATACCTCAAAACCCAAAGACAGCACCGACACGCGTCAGGAGGCTCTCAAAAGGAGGCTTTGGGCTTTTGTCCAGCTCAGCCACGTCTGGGGACCGGCGCCTCCATTCAAGGACGGGCCGTGCGATTTCAGCAGCATGCTTTCGCGCCCGCGGACACCCGAGGACGTTCGCGGTAATTGTCCACATTCTTCTGCCCTTATTTATTTTTTTAATCCCATGTCCCCCGCCGCATCAGTAAACATCCAAACCTCCCTTCAAGGCCACTTCATTCCCAGCTGCACTAACTGGAAAGTCTGCTGCCTCCGCACACGGGCTGAGTTCTTTGTGTGGCCGAGAGGGTCCCCGAGGAGGGCGTCAGTCAGCATGCGGAGCCGACGTGGCGCGCGCCGCGATGTTGCGCCTTCTGGAGGGGGCCGGCTGTCACCGGGACTGGATTATCTCGGCATGAAACTGCCGAGCCCTCCGTCTGCCAATCCCCCAGAGACATCGTGCTCGAAACTCGAGAGATAAGCCAACAAGTGACTGTCTGAGCGCGGATTACGCAGGGAAATTGCGAAGTGCTGCTGATTGTTCCGCCGACAGCCGGTTCGGCTCTGAGGTGACTGAGTCGATGGCTTTTGTCATTTGGGATTTGGGGGCTGGAGTAGCCAGAGGAGAGACGGGAAATCAAGGGCATTTTCTGGTTCTGGGGTCGGTGGGGGGGAGGATGAATCAGTAGAAAGTAAAACCTGAAGGATCAAAATGATGACGTCGACGTTACGGGATGGTCAGTGGGGAACTGTTTTCCGTTCTCCGTGTTTTTTAATGGGTTCGCAGTAAGCGTGGCGTGTCCGGGCACCCCGTTTGCCGTCCCGATCCGCCCCGTCCTGTGCGTCCACTCCGCCGTGCCCGCACGCTGCTGTGTCATCTTCCTGGCCATCGCCTGTGGCCACGAGGGAGCAGAAGAAGCTCCAAGGAGCAGTGACGCTGCCACAGACGGGACGAAGAGCAGGAGAGCAGAGGTTTTCCCGTCACCGGAGACTTTCCCCCAAAGCCCCCCGGCGGTCCCCGTGACCGCCCTGGCCGCAGAGGGCGCCGGGAGCGAGGTCTGGCGGGAGGGGGTCCGGGGGACGAGGGCTCATGGCCATGGTCAGACAGCGGCCAGCGCTGGCCCTGCCTTCGCCATCCGCCCCACCCCTGTCCAGAGTCACAGACGCCAGACCCGAGTGGGCCCGGGGTCCCAGCACGCGGCTCCCCCCCGACCTGCTCCTGCCCCCGCCAACCCTTTCCAGAGCGGAACGATTTCCAGAAGGACTGAGCCTCCAGGACGGAGGGCAGGGTCCCAAACCTCTGGGGGTGACCGATGGTGGCTGCCATGACTCCCATGTTCCGCTGGTGGCTTCAGGACAGGAGATGCGGCACAGAGAGGTCCCAAGGGCCCTTCGGTTGTGCCTTCTCTCAGACAGCGCTGAAGCCAGGACGGTTGGCACCGTGTGCACGTGTGGCTTGGTCATCGTACCCCACGTGTAGCGTCGCGTAACCAACGCCACAGTCAGAACACGGCTCTCGTCCCTCACGGCAAAGGAGAGGCTCGTGTCAGTCACCCCCACCCTCCTCCCCACCCCC
>NW_006434829.1:2159621-2237846 GCF_000325575.1 Pteropus alecto
CGCCCCGCAGTCTGTCCCCGTCTCTGTAAACCTCCTTCCAGAATGTCACCTAAATGAATCCGCCGTGACCTTTGTCCATCACTGTCCGTTTTCACCCAGCACGAGGCCTTCCCGGTCCACCTGAACCGTCCTGATGATCCAACCCGTTTTGTCGATGGCCGACACCCCACGGGGACACTGCCGTTGGTGACGGGCGTCTGGGATGTTCCCGGTTTCGGCCTTACAGGTGCAGCTGCCGTGGCCAGTTGCGTGCGGGCCTCCGTGAGCACCATGCGGCTCTAATCCGCTGTCCTCTCCAGTTCGATGCTTAACATGGGATGTCACCTCGCCTGTGACGGTGCCTGGGAGGTGTGGGCTCGTGGGTGAGGGCTGGGGCATTGGCTGGCTGCTGGCGATGGTCATTACCTGACCATTGGGTCTACAGTAGGCTGGACATCGTCCCCAAAAGATGACCATGTCCTAATCCCCAAACCTGCGGACATTTTCAGCTTACATAGTAAAGGGACTTTTGCGGATGTGGTTCAGTTATGGGAGATTAAGAGATGAGAGATTCTTCTGGAAGATGGCGCTGTGAGCCCAGGAAGTCAGGCAGCCCCAGCGGCTGGCGCAGGCCGGAAGACGTCCCCCTTCGAGCCTGCGAGGGGCCCGGCCGCCGAGACCTTGGGTCCGGGCTTTGCTTTAGGCCCTGCGGGCCTACGGGGTGGCGACACTTCCTGTGGCTTGTTCCAGCAGCACTAGGAGACGAGGCCCTCAGGTGGCCTAGGGCCTCTCCTGTCTGCAGCCGTGACTGGACCAGGGTCGGTCAGACCTGCCCCGAAGTGCTGATGCTCCAGCTGACCCTGTTTTAGCCCCAAAGAAACTGACGCTCAGGGAGGTGGGGTGACTTGACCGTGGCCACCTGGCCAGGGAGTGGTGTCGGCGGGTGTTGATCGGGGAGGCCAGAGCGTGCAGCGCAGATTGCCAGCGGGCACAAACGAGCTGTGGCCTGGGAGGGCCGTGCGTCGTCTCAAGGCACGAGTCAGCCCAGACGTCATGGCTGTTTCCCACTTCCTGATGACACCTTCCTGCTGCAGTCCCAGAAGTCGGGAGGGAGGAAGCTCCAGGAGGGGAGAACCCGCCTCCCGAGGGGCAGCCTGGCCTTGTCGGGGGCCGGTCGGTGGCTGAGCTGCTGTTCCCCCGAGGTCGTGCTGTTTCACGGGGACTGATTGTCCCATGACTGCTGAGCGGCCCGGGAGTCCGCAGCCGCTTCTGGAGGGAATGTCCGCCTAGCCCCCCTCAGCCCGGGGGAGCCGCAAATGCCCCGCTGGGAGGCGTGAGTCCTCTTAGGGGTGAGGGGGGGGCAGGAGACTGGCCGGGCAGGGCAAAGCCTTCCCGACGCTGCGCTCTGCTCTCCTGGACGCCAGGCTGGGGCCAAACTGGCACACGAGGACGTTCTTGGCCCTGGACGGCGCCGGCGGCCGTGCCTGGCAGTGACCTGTGGCGTCCTCCCACGGTGACCCCTCTTTCGTCTGGTTTCTGTCCCCAGAGGGCAGGAAGGAGAGGACCCTCTGTGAGCCTTCTCGGCCACACTGACCTCCGTTGCCGGTGGCCGGGCTCCAGGTAATGGGGTCGCCGAGCCTTTTGTGCGGACACAGACCTGAGACGGGGTCCTGGGCCCTGGGCTTGTGATAGGGACATTGTCAGCACCTGGGACACGACACAGCATAGAACAGTGGCAGCAACCAACGCCTACCGACGAAGACAATAAGCCAGCCACCGCCGGACCCCAGGAAAAGCCTGCCCCAGGCCGCAGACATCGGGGAGTGGAGGGCCGGAGCCACACACAGGTCCATCCCCTCCGAAGCCACGTCGGTGCTGGGCTGTCATAGGTGTTAATGTCTTTAACGCATCATGCCCTCCAGCCCTGCTCCATGGGCGGCGCTCGGAGGCTCAGAGGGGTCAGCAGCTCGCAGAGGGCAGCACAGCCAGCCAGTCGAGGACGTGGTCCGAGCTTTGGCACCGTGCCGTCCTGACCCTATTGTGCACTGTGCTGGACACTATCCGCACGGCACAGTGACCGCCGAGAGATGCAGCTGTCTCAGAGCCACAGCCTGAGCTGGCGACGATGTCCCTGGTCCCGTCCACCCCGACGGGCAGCCACGGGAGACACTTCCGTCGGGGGCTGGGACTTCCTGGCACCCGGCCTGACCTCAGGCTCAGGCCCCAGGCACGTCCCATGGCCTCCCAGGAGGGCGAGGCCCGCGTGAGCCCCAGGCAAGGGGAGCGAGGGGCGTAGGGACGGGTAAGCGAGCCCTTGGTCGGGGGCGTCTCCTCGGGCGGCTCACATGCCTTGGCTGGCGGCCCTCCCTCCACTCGAAGCCGGCAGTGTGGCTCCTTTGCACCTTTCCCCGTTTGTCACGCCCCCTCCGGCTCCTGCCAGGTGGGACACCTGTGGACCCAGCGGGGCAGGCCAGGGCCGTGCCCTGGGCCGGAGTCGGCTGGCCACCCCGCTTTGCCACGTAACCTAACGCGGTCACAGGTTTCAGGGGCTGGGACGAGGGCAAGCCCGTGGGGGGCGGGGAGGGCGCCCTGTCCCCTGCTTCCATCGGTAGTTAAGGCAGCCTTTGTCTCTTGCCTCGAAGCTTTTGTTGTGACTCGTTCAGAAGAACTCGGATGAGAAAAGAAGGTGCCACTGAGTAAGGGGACATCTTGGGGGCCCTGACAAACGTGAATCACAGTATAGCAGTGACCCTCTGGTGGACCCCAAGTCTGAGGCTGAAGAATCAGAGCCTCACCCCCATCTGGACTCTCCCACAGGGTCTTCCCCAGGGCAGGAGTTTACCTGGCGTTCGTAATAGCTCACGGTGATGGCGAAGTCTCATGGGCGACAGTCCCAAAGGCTGGCCTGCCGGGTGAACTGAGGACGTAGCAGTCTGCCCCATTTCTCCCGTGGGCCAGAGGGTGCTGCCGGAAGTTCCCATCTGGAATCTCGCAAAAGGAAGGAGAGAGAGAATCGCCCGAATAAATAAAGCAGACACGCTCCTTGTTCTGCCAGAGACAATGCGTGTGAAAGACAGAGCTGCTGCCCATCACGGCCCCCCTCCCAAAGCGGGACCTTGTTTTCAGCTCCAGTCAAAAATAGATTCCCATTTACAAGAACTTTACTGTCAATAAAAATCCATTTTCAGCATGAGTTTGCCTCTCTCCCAACTCGGGGTGTGGATTCTATAGAGGAAAGGATGTTCTACTTAACAATAGCAGCGTCTCCCTGTGTCCCCCCTCCCTGTGTCCCCCCTCCCTGCCCACCTCGTTCCCTGCGGGCAGGCGAGCTCCCTCCTCCTGCCTTCTCTGTGAGCAGAGCCCCTTCTCTGGGGCACGGAGGGGGCTGCTCCTGTGGTGCCGAAGGGTTTGCAGACTCCACGGGAGCTGCCGTGAGTGCCGGATGCTCGGGATGCTTCGGATGCAGACAAAAGCAAAGACGCCCAACGTGGCAGCCACGCATGGGTGCCCTTGGGGTCTCCCAGTGGGACAAACCAGGGGTGGAAACAGGGAAGGCTGGGCCGGGAGGCAAAGACGGGGCCCTCACGCTCTGGCTTTCTATGAGGTGGTGCTGCATCCTGAGTTCCACGGGCGAGGTGGCTGCCTGAGCTGCTTCGCATGTGCCGTGTACAGATCCGGGTTTTTCCCCAGGCAGACATCGGGGGGCCTCCTTCGGAGACCTGGAGCCTGAGCTTTGCAGAGCGCAGACGTCACTTAGCACGTCGTGCCCGCCAGACTGCAGATCGGGTGGACGTGTCAAGTCCCCAGGCTCGCTTTTGTCACCTGCACTCAGGGCCATCGATTCTCAAGCTGCCGTGGCCTCGTCTCGCGTCTGGCCTCGGGGCGGGACTCAGACGGCCAAGGTCTTCCCGGATTTGGGTCTCGCTTAGACTTTGCTGTTGTCATCCTCAGTCATGGCCTTTAAAACTGGTCTTCATTTCTCCGAATTTCAGGAGTATATACGCAAGAAATGTTCTTTTGCAGGAAGAATCGCAGAGCGGTATGACGTGGGGTTTCCGGGGGGTTGAAGGGAGCGGCGAGTCGGTCAGGACTCTCGGCTTGGGGGTCGCTGGTGGGTGGCCACGAGCACGAGGCCGTCATGGCCCCGCACGGCCGTTCCGTCCGGACTACTGGCTCTCCCCTCTGGGTCCCTCCGCCACGTCCCTTAGGCCCATAGAAAGATCACGGCTTTCTCGTCACCAAGCCCGGACGTGTCCTTGATCCACAAAGGCCTTGGGATGGAGTTTCTTTGAGGAATGAGGTACCGGTGGGCCGGGCACGTGGTCAGCACCGGCCGCACGGGGTGGGTCGTGTAGCTCGCACACCCCGCCGAGCTCGTTTGTGTGGCCGATGCCGTGAACACGCCCGTTCTGGGCGTCTGTACGTGACGGCCTCCGTGGCCTGTGTGGGTGTCACTTCCCAACCCACAAGACAGCAGGCGGTTCATCCAGATCTTTCAGCCGTCGGCTCGTGGTGCGAACCACGACGTTGGCGTTTATGGCGCCTCTGGGCCCAGACCCACCTGTCTCCGGGGACGCGTGGGACTCAGTTCTACCCCGTGTCTCAGATTCACCGAAGGACGCCAACGTCCCGCACGGGTCACGGACGAGCTTTGCTCGTGAAGCACTCATGAACCGTTTGCCATCCCTGCCCCCGTCTCCACCTAATTAGAAGCCACTTTCAACGCAATAGTCGAGATTCTGGTAAAGTCAATGGTGCACGTGAGAAGCCCACGTTTAAACTGGTTTCTGCTCAGTCATTATTTAGTCCTGATTCTTTGCAACTATGAGCTCCTACAAATATTCCGAACGCGGACCCTTCTTCGTCACGCGTCACAGCTCCTGTGGCATCATCCCCAGATGGTGGGTAATCCGCCTAGGACAGATCCGGCACAGACTAAGAGCTCAGTAAATGCAAGGTATTGCCATTACCAATGGTAAATCCTTAATTATCTCATCCAGCAAATATTTATTAATCATTTACCGAGTTGCTGGGCAGTGAGAGGAGGCAGAAAAGGCAGTTTACTCGGACTGAGGTTCCCTGTGCCCGGCGAACGTCCCTTGGGGACACGGAGAGAGGGTTTAGGGACAGGTGCGGTACATTCCTCCCGGAAGTCTTCAAGCTTAGGCACCTTTAACGCTTTCGGTTACTTGAATGCTTGTGGTTTGGGTTCCACGACGATCGATGGCTTCTCACTTTTTCAATCCGTAATCGGAGGCGGAGCCAGGGCGAGGCCTGCTGGCCTCGGGGAGGACGAGGATCCGCGCTATGGTCTGCGGCCACCAGGTGGCGACGGACATCCTCGCCACAGAGCCAGACCGGGCAGCCCTCCCCCGCGAGGGGTCTGTGACTGTGGGGGCGTCGGTGACATTAGGCCAGCTGCATTAACAACGCCGGCAACAGTAGGGGTGTTTTTTGGGGTTTGCCAAGTCACAGGTGCTCCGAAACACGTCCCCTTTAATCTTCGCGACTGCCTCCTGACGCCATCGTCCTGTTTCCGTTTTGCGGGGCTGGGGACGTGGTCTTCGGCGAGGTTGACGCGAATCCTAGGTAGTGGCTCCGAGGTGTGAAGCAATACAATTCTCTCATTGTTTAGGTGACGACACGTGACACCCTTCCGCTGTCTACGGTGACCGAGAGAGAAATAGTCGCAGAAGGAACATACCCTGGAGGGTTCGGTACTGGTTCTGGGTTGAATCGTGTCCCCCCGAAAAACATCGGGGTCCCACGTCCCCAGCACCTCTGAATGTGACCTTGTTGGAAACAGGGTCATCGCAGATGTGACCAGTGGAGATGCGGTCGCTGGGGGGACCCTCGTCCAGCGTGACCAGTGTCCTCGTCTAAAGGGGACGTGGACGTAGAGACACAGGGAGAGCCAGGAGGAGACGGGTCACGCTGCCTGATGGGGGGAGCCGGGGACACCGGGGACACCGGGGCCACAGCCCTGACGACGCCGTGGCCGTGGGCTCCTGGCTTCGGAACCGGGAGAGGACGGACTCCCGCTGTAAGCCGGCGCTGCGGCAGCCGCTCTGGGCCGCCGACGGCCCCCGAGGCTGGCATTGTCCTGTCGCTCCACCTCGGCGAGTCTCCTCGAACCCTTCTCCTCACCTCCTGCATCTGGGGTTCTCCGCCCCTGCGGACACCTGGTCCAGCTGCAGCCTGAGCCCTCGTTTAAACAGCCCCCCAGACCCAGGGAGAGTGAGCTGCTCCCCCAGACCCAGGGAGAGTGAGCTGCTCCCCCAGACCCAGGGAGAGTGAGCTGCTCCCCCAGGACCCAGGGAGACTGAGCTGCTCCCCCAGACCCAGGGAGACTAAGCTGCTCCCCCAGACCCAGGGAGAGTGAGCTGCTCCCCCAGGACCCAGGGGGACTGAGCTGCTCCCCCGGTCAGCATCCAGGGGCGCGACTGTCAGATGTTAGTTAAAATGAGTATGATGCCCCCTCACACATGCTGCGTTCCCTAGAACCTTCTGCAGTCCGACCGTGCGAGTTTCCTGTGGCTGCTATGACAAGCGACCACCAGGCGAGCAACTTAACAGCTTCGCTCTCGTCGTTTGGCGTCAAGACAATGGCCACGCGCCGCCGACGGGTCTCGGAGAGAACCCTTGCTGGCCTCGGCGTGCCCCCAGTGGCCCCTGGCACTGCCCGGCGTTTGTGGCAGCCTCGCTCCGATGTCCGCCTCCGTCGTCACGTGGCCTTCTCCCGTGTCCTTACAAGGGCACCTGTCCCTGCATCTAGGGCTCACCCTCGTTTTACTAATTACATCTGTGAAGATCCCATTTCCAGATAAGATCGCCTTCCGGCATTTTGGTGGCGGGAGTTTTACGGGGACACGAGCAGCTCGGTGCTCGGATTACGTGACGCAGACTTGGGCGTTGACCCCAGGACAAGGCTATGCCAGAATTTCCAGCACAATCCCCCCGTTTTATAACTTTAAAACAAAAAGTATTAAAAGTGCTTTTATGAAATACCTATAAAGTAATCCAACTGGAAGTCATTTCAACTTCCTGGCTGTTATTCATGTATTTCCCTAAACTCTGGCTAATTGTAGTGGCATCGATGAAGGACACCGGGCTCCGTGTAATTACTACTCCCTCAGAAAAGATTCCTTTAATATCCCTTTAATGGACCATCCGGAGAGCGTCCGCCCCTCCCGCTTTCCTCCCAATACGCTTGTTTGCTTCTTCGCTTTGTTCAAGCTACCGAAAGACGGGGCCTTCAGAGCCAGAGGGAGGGGCCCTCCTCCCAGCCCGCACGCCCCGTGCTCCCCGCACGCCCCGTGCTCCGTTCCCCGCGCATCGCACAAATACACAAGTTTTTCGAGTGCATGTTTTGCTTCTTTGGAAGGGAAGCATGGAGCATCGTTTTCTACTTGTCAAAGATATTTTAAATGCCTGGGTCGCTAGAGACTAAATATCGCTGGGTATGAATGACTAATCACATCTTAAAGGAGAGCCTCAGCTAGCTGGCTGAATCGGTCTGAATTCTCAAAGCCTGGTGCCCCTCCATATGAAAATACGTTTTGGGGGGGTAAATAGAAAGTTGCTTTCTCTTTTCCTGCTCTCTCGTCTGACCTAATCGAGCTGGTTGCTCAGAGGCTCTTCATGGCGTCTGATTCACGCACGTGACTCTCCCTCCCCTGCCCGGGGTCTAGTTAGCGCTGGGACTCTTTTGAGGTCTGTTAAGAAGGATATTTTGATTTGCACGGTTTCATCTAAGACTCCAGTTGTCTCTCTTCAAAATAAATTAAAAACAGATTTACTTGAGGTGGAAAGACAGAGGGACGGGGGAAGGACCAGTGACGAGTAGAAAGAGCCAGCCATTCTCTGGGGGCCGCGGCAGAATATTTCAAATTTTAAACATCAGATATAAACTATGACTTCACAAATCATGCCTTTTTCTTGTATCATCCTTTAAACAAGACCCAAGAAGAGTGGCTGACCCTCTGCCGGTCACTCAGACACATGTCCCTCCCTAGTGCCGACTCTGAGCTCAGCCGTGGCGATCCAGGACGGCCCTGGGGAGTGACTAGGTCGAAGTCTCGGGGAGAATCGAAATCAGGATGAGGGTGGAGTGGAGAGCGAGGATGCCTCAAATAAACAGGAGGCCAATCCAGGTTCCACAGAGGCTTTGTCCCTCACGAAGCATCCCGACACCTGGTGTGAATGACCACTGTGCTCAGCCTGAGGTTTCTGCGGGCCAGGCAGCCGGACAGGCGGGGATGGTCGTGCCCGCCCTGCGATGTGCACGCGGGGCCTCGGCTGGGAGGAGTCAGGGGCTGGGGACCGGGATCCCATGAACCAGAGACCCCTTCGTAGGTCAGGTAGTTGGGGTCACCGGTGGCCGGGACCTCAAATAGAGAGGGTCCCTGTGGCGTGGGCTCCGTCACGACGTGGTGGCTTCAGAGCAATGGGACCGCTCACTCGGTGGCTCAGGGCTCCGTCACGACGTGGTGGCCTCAGAGCAATGGGACCGCTCACTCGGTGGCTCAGGGCTCCAGCGTGAGCATTGTTGTGATCGAGGTCTTGTTCTAACACGGCCTTGGAAGTTGTGCAGCGTGCCCTCCTCCAGTCCGCTGGTCGTAGGCGAGTCGCTGAGGTCCGCCCAGGTGTAAGTGGAGGGAGGGGGGTGCCGTCCCTTGACAGAAGGGTTATCCAAGGATTCATGGGTCTTTTTAAAAATTTCCACAGCTTCCACGAAGCCGGGTGCCATAATCCTGAGCAACAACTAAATAACAACGATAATTGTGGTTTGTTGAAATGTCGAGTTCTCAAAAGACGAGTTACTAATACAATTCGATAGAGAAAAGTTGGCCCGAAAGGAGAGTAGTATGTGTAAGGCTTTGTTTTAAAAAGCGATGGGTGTTCACAGGCAGATATTTCACTTGTGTTAATCACGCGGCTATTTATAAAAAAAGTCTCGAAGTCACGGTTAGAAAGAATAGTGAGCTGAGTTCTTCCCACTGCGCGGACGTTTTGTGTGAGTTAGTGTCCAAAGTGGCAGCGGGGTGACCGACTCGTCCGAGTCTGCCTGGGATTCACCTGGTTTGGACGCCGAGGGTCCCCGTCCTGGGACCCCTGTCCTGGGACGCCCGCCTCCTCCCAGTCCTGTGCGTGCTGAGGCGGCTGATCGATGCGGGTTGAACTATTTAACGAGACGTTTCATAGTGATCGTGTTTTCGTGTACTTCACGTCTGTTTTCTGTTATTTAATGTCGATTAGGACCCAGCCAGACATTACGCATTGGAAAAATTGCCACGTAATATGTATAGGAAAACTTATTGATCTCAGCGAGTGTTTAAAGGCTTCAGAACGTGTGATTAACTGTAGCACGTAGAAATACTTCTCTGTACGCAAATTCCCTCATGAACATCAAGCGATGAATGCAACAAGCGTAACGGGGAGCGATCAGAAACATTAGGAGACTGGGAGGGGGGGCGCGGCTGGTGTGACAAGCCGCATTTGGAGCAGGGGGCGGATCCATGTGTTGGAGGACACGGACACGTGTTGACCAGGCGTCCAGCATGGAGCACCCTGGTGACCTCCGTAAGGGCGTCTCGGTCGCTGGAGGCGGGGAAGCGGGTGGGAGAAGCCCCCACGTGCCCGCGCCTTTGGGACTAGTGAGAATATTTCAGTAAGTGTGGGTGTCCCCCCTCTATCCGAAGTAACTGTGGGTGTCCCCCTGCTATCCGAAGGGGTCTCAGCTGTGCCAGGAGGAGCGTGCAAGGTCAGGGCAGGCGGGAAGGAGGGGGCTCGGAGTCGCACTGGAATTGGCTGCTCAGGTGGGTTCCGGAGATCTTTGCTTGGAGCCCCTCACTCTCAAGGAAATTCTAGAAAAATCGAGAATAGGGTGATATGGGTGACAGAAACAGTCATCCAGCTATTTGGGGGCTCCAGATCGCCCATTCTGGCAAAAAAAAAAAGTCAACAAATAATCTTGGCTCATTGAGAAAAACCCTAATTTTTCGGGGATGATGAAACTCAATTTGTTGAGGACTGTGACCTCAGTTTGGCAGAGAGGGTAAAATTATTTCTTTAGCGAGTCGAAAATCCAGAAAGATTAAAAATAGTGATGATACAGTAAATCAGGCCTGTTTACTACTATTTTTTGTGTTAACCCTGAGTATTATTGGGAAATATTTTGCATGTAAAGTGTTTAAATATTTAAGATAAGTGTCGCATTAGGTGAGAGGTTAGCCTTATGATTCCAGTTCAACCAGGGAATTTAGACATTTTAGATTTGTGATTTTAAGTTGAAAAGTATAAGATAATTTCAGTATAGATGAGATTGGAATGTTTAAGAGAACCTGGGAGTCCTCTGTAAGTTTATTTATTAGATTTATTAGAACCGATTTAAGTATTTGGAAGAGCTTTGCATGTTAATGGGGCATATACGATGCTAAAGAAGTGAGCCCAATACGTTAAATTTATGAACGTATTTTGAAATACTTAAAGGGATTATTAAAACTTTTAAGCGTTTTAAAGTAGATATATAAATATTACGTTTTCAGCTTGAACATCGAGGCTTTGGTAAAAACGTGATGTTTGTTATGTTTAACACATAGAATATTTAGGAGAAAAAAACAAGGCCAGCAGCTGGGCGTGGTCTTTTCTTGGAAGGCACCGTTAAGGCATGAAAAACTCAGGCCGCGAAACGAGCAGGGGACAGTGCACGCGGGCGTCTCTGTGCTGTTCGGGCGGGGGCAGGGTTGGTGGGCCAGAACTCATCAGTCGAAGCTGGCGGGGTCAACGCAGCCGAGGAGCTGAGAGTTGCCCGGGGCGTCGCAGTCCTGAGTGTCCACACGGGGAAGCACAGCACGACCAAGAGCGGAGGACGCTCAGGCGGCTTTGAAACACAGGGGTCCACGGTCGCCGCTGTGTCCTCCTCAGAGTTAAACAGAGGAGGGGGCTCCGGAGGGCGGGGCGAGGTGGGGACGGGGGTCGTGATCGGGGAACGCACGGCAGGGTGGGGGCCTCGGCCGCCTGGCGATGACGGCGTGAAGTCTGGCGTGTGGTTCCCTAGGCTCCTTGATAACTGATTTGACAAACGGAAAAAAAAAAATGATAGACAAACGCACGGTAGACACAAACGCTGATGCGGCTATTTTAGGGCCTGAGACGCACCTCTCCCGCTGCAAAGGGCAAAAGGGTCGGTGTGAAAATCCTCGGCCTTGTCCAGTTCCGAAGCGAGTCGAGGACCGCTCTGGGTGGCTGTGTCGCTGAGCTCAGCTGCCTTTGTGTGCCATGTCTTGTCACCGGTGGCTGACACACACCGAGCCGCAGCGACAATTCCGAGAAGCGCGATGGGAGTTTTCTATTTTCGGATCTATGTCGATAGATGAGGCTTCGTTTTCTATTTAAAAAGTGTTTTGGTAAGCGGATCGTGTCTAAAACGAAAGGACCCGGAGCATTTCCCTCTGCACGGGGAGGGCCAGGTCAGAGTGTGGCTCTCAGCCCGCTCCTGATCTCTGTGCTCACTCTTGCTCTGGCTGGTGTCACGGGGGACCCGCCACCCTTCGGGGAGCCCCTGGCGTCAGCGCAGTCTGTTCTGGGCTTCTGTGCTACGCCCCCCGCTGTGACAGCCGCTGTGCAGACAGAACCGCATTTCGCTCTCCGACAACTCGGGGTGCGTGCCCCGAGAGTGACTATCTGGATGTGAAGTGAGGGTGTCCACCATATGTGACAGGGGACGGCAGAGGCGCCTCGTGAACAGTTCCCAAACTCAGCCCCGGGCAGGCGGGCCGGGCGCCTCCCGGCCGAGGGCGTGGCCTCCGGGTCCGGCTCTGCTCCTCGCCCTGGGGACCGGCGTCCTTGCCTGTGACACGTGGACTCCAGCGGCGCTTAGCTCAGATGCTCTCACGGAGAGCTCGCTGGCACGCCTGGGCGTCTGGGCGTTCCGCGGACAGTAGGTGTATTTAGTGGACACTCGTAGGTGGTGACACGCTTCAGAAGGAACTGAAGTTGGCATAGTGACAGCATGATAGCGGAGCCTGACTCATCGCAGCCACCGCTCGCTGAGTTTCCGTCCTGGTCACTCTCCCTCGAGTTAACACCTGGAAAACAGGTACGGCGAGAGGCTGCGTGACCTCCACGTGGCCTGGATGGTGCGTGGCAGCTGCGGGTTCTACACTCGGCTTTAGGAGCCGCCGATGCCTCACAGGCCGAGGTTGTTAAGGAGAACCCCGGCTTCACCACAGCCTAACGCTCCTTAACAGCTTCAGCAAACGGGGGGCCTGGGGATCAAAGAATTAACTGCTCCAGTTACTGAGGGTACAGTGGCCGATTCATTCAGCTTTAGACTTAAAGCCTTCACCCCTTGCCACGATGGCTCGTCAGTACCAGTGGATGCTAAATAGCTCTTCCTAAGGACTCCTTCATTGTCCCCTCCCAAGCATCCTCTCTGCCCTTCATGAGACCTGTAACCAGCACAGGTCACACCTGATGGAGAACGGAGGTGGCCATGCAGACAGGCCGAGGTACAGCGGGCGGGCTCACCCCGGCGAGGCTGGCTGCATCTGGCCGGTGCCCACCGCCCACGCCTCCTTCAGGCTGCCCAGCCCACCACCTGCCCTCTGTGGTCAGCCTGGAATACTTTGCCAGCCAGCATCTCCTTGCGGAGCTCATACGTGCACGATGTCATTGGTGAAGCTGAGCCATTTGAGCTTCAGCAAGGTGGCATCCTCCTGATTCTTCTTGGGGTACATGGAGATTCCGTGACACACTTGTCTTGGTGCAAAGTGCTTCTGTACACACAGATATAAGCAAGATCGCTACTATGTGACATAAATATTATACATGTTGCTATATATAATACATATTGCTGCATGTATAATGATATGTGTAATTATTGCTACATGTATATATTGGACAAAGTGACTCTTACAAGGTACATGGAATATAATTGCTTAATAACAGAATAAATTGTGAACGGCCGTATAATTATGTTTGTAGAGCAAAAGTTATTGCAGCGAGTGAACTAGATATTTTTTTTTCGAAATAAGACGTTTTCTCCAATAAAATATGGGAACAATTAACAGACTTGTTAACAGGGTCTAACCAATTTAATACCCTTAGCAGCCAAAGGCGTGGTTAGCTTTCATTCGGCTCAGGGGAGAAAGTGTGAAATCGAGTCGTCCTCGCCAAATGCATCTTGGGATGAAAACAGTCAGCTCTCTCTGTCCCGCGAGTACTGACAGCTGGCACCACGGTTTGTTATCAAGATTCGTATCTATTTTGGGTTTGGCTCAGAATGCGAGGT
This sequence comes from Pteropus alecto, assembly GCF_000325575.1. NCBI lineage: Eukaryota > Metazoa > Chordata > Mammalia > Chiroptera > Pteropodidae > Pteropus > Pteropus alecto. The sequence goes on from NW_006434829.1 coordinate 2,172,895, forward strand.
GACGGCAGACGGATTGGTCTGGTGGCCGTACAGGGACATGACAAAGAAAGCGTGATAGCCGAGCTCGGGCAGCACAGCGGTCACTAAAGAATCAGACGGCTCGGGCAGAAGGGCCCGCAGGACGCGTCGGGCTGCTGGGGCGTCGCTGGCAGGGAATGCACGGGCCACACCAGGACCCCGCACGTCTAGGGGAGCCTGCTCGTCGCCTCGCTGATGCCCCGCAGTCTGAGTCTGCGGGACGGCCGGTCACTAACCAGTTCCGGAGTTGCAAGAACTCGGGCGTCCGAGGAAGCACCGTGTCAGCACAGACGGCCTCCCGCCTTTCCCCTCCCCTGGGGTCTCCCCCTCAGCGCGGGGGACCTGGTCGTGCTAAGCTGGAGATCACAGGTGCGTCCCCAGGAAGCTCGGTCCGGTGGTGCCAGTGGGGTCGGTTCTAACAATTTCAAGAGAAAAATGGATTTTTATATGAAAATGTCCAAATTTTAGGTTTTGGTGTCCAGTTCAAAACGCTTTTAAAATAAAGGCAGTCAGCCAAGCAAACGAGGCTGCAGGTGGCTCCAGACTCTGCCCGTTGGTCTGTAAGCTCTTCCATCTCTTGGCAAAGGCTCCGTTTTGTCCTCAAGGCTGGAGGCTGTGCCCGCCGGCTGGGGGAGGCCGGGGGAGGCCGGGGGCGGGGGCTGGCGCTGCCGGCCTCGTTTCTCACGCTCTGCTCCCACGGAGAAGGTGCAGCCCGGGGCCCTGTGTTTGCCTCCTAAGTTGTGGGTTCCCGTCTCTGGGTCCACACCCGGCCTTGAGGCTGCCCTTCTCTGCCAGGTAAGTGGGCAGCCCACATAAAGGGGCGTCAGTAGAGGTGCCGGCCAGGGTCTCGGCCAGAACAGCCCAATGAGGACAGTGTGAAGACAGCACATTTCCAAACGGGCGAATGGCAGCGAGGTGGGTGTCGGGAGACCCTGGGCCACGCAGGACCCTGGAGCTGGCATCGGCGCTGCTGAGACCCGCTGAGGCTCAGAGGGGCAGGGAGAGCCACTGTGAAGCAGTCACGAGGGGCAGACGGAGCAGTCACCTCGCTGGTCACGCTCCGCCCTCCTTCCCGTCTCCTGCTGGAGTCTCCGGGGCCAGAGCCCATCGCTGGTGTCCATGAGGTCACAGCCCGCGGGGAGGGCGGAGCGCGTCGCACGTGGAGGCTGCCTGGAGGGACAGCGGCAGACGCCAGCTCGGAGGGCGGTGCTTCAGAGCAAACCGGTGTCACTCACCTCGCTGGAGACGGCGCCCATGACGGCTCCAGGCTGGAAGCTGCTGTCTGTGTGGAGAGGGCGTTCGCAGCGGCTGACGTCGTGCTGGAGACATGTGAGTGTCACCCCGAGACAGTGTGGTCCGAAGGACATGAAAGAGGAAAGGCAGCAGCACCCTCCCCGCGAGACCCAGACCGTCTCTGCGTGTCCCCCACGTCCTCCCACCATGCTGGGATGGGACGAGCGGGGCCCGGGGTCGGCCGTCCGACACGCCTAGGGCATCGAAGAGCAGGAACTTCGAGATGACGTGGGACATCGAAGGGAGCGTCAAAGGCGGGTTGGGACGAGGCCGCGGCGTGCGCCTTCTGACTCAGTGACACCTCCCCGACGTCTGTGCATCGATGCAGATCGTCTGCGTTGTCCTGGGGCGGGATCTGCCTCGCGGCCCGTGGGGGAGGCACGTGCGTGATGCTCACACCGTCGTGTCTCCGGTATGCGGCCCGGCGTGCGGTCCCACAGCTGCCCGAGGCTCAGGTGACTTCCGAAGGCGATAATGACATTGGTTCGCTGTCAGGGCGACCTTTGTCGCCGGGTTCATTTGCATGTCTAAGTGACTCAGCCATGACTACCTGGGAACAACGTAGCCATTTGACCAAGAGAAGAAATGTTTCTCCCTTTTTCCATGAAGACTTTTCAGTTCAAACTTGAAAAACGCTGAGCCCCTTGACAACACGCATTCAGCCTTGTCTTCTGCAAGTTGGCCGTCCCAATGACCAGGATCGATGACAAGTAAAATCGGTGCCAACGACTCAGACGAGACGAACACCACAGGTGAACGAGAAAGCCCACGCTCTGGGCTCTGCTCAGAGTAGTTCAGAAAGAGCATCAGGTTCTCTTTGCAAAACTCGAAGCGACACCGTGGTGCCTGCCCTGGGCCTTGTGGGGTTTGGACTCTCGCGCTGCCCCGTTACCTCCGAGCCCATTTTCTGGGCTTTCCCACTGCGCCTGCACCCACATCTGCAAGCACTCCTCGGGGACAAGTTCTCGAGCGCGTTCTCGGCAGAAGCCCCCATGACGGCACGTGAGCTTCCGGAAATGCACCGTTTACAATCACAGGCCGACCCCATCCCCAGGGACTGTGTCGGGCAAGGGGAGGGTCGTGGCGGGACACCGCGTAAGCAATCACATGCACGCAAGGGTGACCCCGCGGTGCGGCAGCAGCAGAGGGAGACGGGGGGCGGTGTGAGGACCTGGATCCGGATGGGAGAGAGCGAGGCCTCGTCCGGGGTCACGAGGCTCAGGGGCGCAGAAGCGTCCCTGAGGGGTCAGCATGTCTGAGGCTCCGTGCCGGGAGGATCAGGACGCGGTTGACGGGGGCGAGGACAGAGCGGACTCTGTGCGGCCGAGGAGGCGTCTTCGAAGCTCCCAAACCCCGCCTGACACCCCTAAGGGCGGGTTCTTCTCTCCGACGTTGCATCGGCTTCCGACGCCGTAGTCCGGATGAGCGAGCGGAGCAGGACGTCACTCTCCTCCTGCTGTGTAACAAAACGACAGCGTAAACAGCACCCACTGTCACCCCCCGGTCCCGGCCCTGCGGAAGTCCAGGCGTCCAGGCGGGCGGGACTGTGTTCCCGGCCAGGAGTCTCAGAAGGCCGAGGTCACGGTGTCACCGGCCCTGGGGAGGAGTCTGCCGAGTCCTGCTGGAGTCACCTGCTCCGGTAAAGACCCCAGAAAAGGCTTTTAACCCTAAAGGTAAACCAAGCTGACGCTGAGACACGCCGAGGGGCGCTCACCCTCAAGTTTAGTTTCCCACAGACTTTCGATTAGAAAGAATATGTGTAGCTTTTGGCAACACGCGTGTTTCGGGGGTCCCGTCCGTCTGGGACTCTGGCCCTCAGACTGTCCTGCTCATGTCCCGCCCCATCGCCCCCTCGCCCCCTCCAAGTTTGGCCCTGGCAGATGCTGGTCGTTGGGTCATTGCCGTTGAATATGTTTTATTTCAATGGACGTGCTTCCTTCACTTACGCGTTGACTCTTGGTTTGTCCTATAACTGACAGAGCCATGATTATGCTGATTATAATTCACCCCAACGTACGGCTACAATAAAGCTCACTATGAAAATGAAAACAAAGCTTAAAAGCAAAGACAGCGAGATCATAACAGCCCTAGGATCTCGGAGGCGGATGTGTGGGTGTTCCCTCTACGGTTATTTCAACTCTTTTTGCTGTTTGTTTTTTAATGTTTGCAGTAAAATGATGGAAAACAAAAACCGAATGCTTAGGGAACAGATCCGTGGTTCTGAGATTACCTCTCGTCGTCTGCGTGGTTTGCACGGCGCACTTTGTTAATTTCTTTCAGCCTTCATGATTTTTTTTTCTTTAGCATCCTTGAGTACTGTTTGTGCTATTAGTCACTTAACGTGTTAAGTGAAGGCACATTTTAAACTGGAACGAATGTCTGGGTCTGAATTTCCAGGCTCCTCTGGGCCTCGGGATCTGGTTCAAACAGGATGACACCTGCTCCATCTCGGAGACGGGGGTGGGGGATGGGGGCGGAGACAGCTCCTTTCTGCTTCGAAAGGGCAGACTGGAGGCGGGAGGCGGGGTCCCGCGAGCTCACGGGGGTTTCTAGTTCCGGAGCCCCCGGCGCCTCTTATCTGAGCATCTTCCGATTCGTATTTTATCCGTCGCCGCCGCTCATCGTTTTAATAGCTAGAATTGTAAAAAGTTTCACCTCAAGAACTGCAAACATTGCCTCTCAGCAGTAAAACAGCTACTTTTCGCTTTGCAAAATTTAAATATTTTTTGTAAATGTGACATGATTTATAAGTGCGTGCTTCTCGGCTTTTGAAATTTTGGCGACTCTAAGTTGTTCTAGCAGAGGTTAAAAACTGTAATCAAAAAAACGAATAATAACTGCATTTCTGTGCCTCTCCGATTATGAAAAATACCCACCTCTCACAGTTTGCCTTTATGCCAATCAGATCAAGGCGAACTTCTGCTCCTGTGGCCCGGTTAAGAATCTGCACAGTGGGGTCACTGACCCGCGTTCCCCACTTCAGGGCACCCTTCTCTTTCACGCAAATGAAAAAATCTGCACCTTAAACCAGGGCATTCTGGAAGGACTTTTAGCTATGGTTCGTTGAGGGAACAGAAAACTAAGTGGTGAAAAGATCGGGGTGCGGGTCACTCCTGCATCTCTTCGCGGCCCCACGTGCTACGGTTTTGTTTCCCATCGGTGGTTTTTATAAGGAAAATGATGCCTCTGGCAGGAAAAGGTTGCGCAACCTTCTTCCAAAATGTAGATGCTTTGATGAGTGGGGGGTTTAACGGGGGGGCCGGGACGGTCCCACTGCAAAAGGGGGACATTTGCGGCCATGTGACGCCGTGACACGGCCGCCTGTCCTTTGTCCCAGCCGCGTGACCTTCCGCGTGACGCCTGCTCCTCGGAGCCTCTGCTTCCCCATCTGTCGGACGGTGGCGAGGCCAGCGCGGGTCCCTGGGCCGCTCGTGGAGGGAAGCGAGGCGCCATGACAGGCACAGACACGCGTGAGCACAGGGGCGCGTGAGCACGGGGGCGCCGTGCCGGCGTCGGTCCCCGCGCCCCAGTCTGCTTCCCCATCTGTCGGACGGCGGCGAGGCCAGCGCGGGTCCCCGGGCCGCTCGTGGAGGGAAGCGAGGCGCCGTGACAGGCACAGACACGCGTGAGCACAGGGGCGCCGTGCCGGCGTCGGTCCCCGCGCCCCAGTCTGGGCAGGACCCGTTGCCATGGCAGCCGTCACGCGGGCGGCCGCACCCCGCCTCGTCGCGGTGGCTGCCCTGGACTCCTGCGGACGTCACGCCGTCTCTCAGATTTTATAGATTTGGGGCTAAATCGTGAGCCCCCGCACCGTGATTAGAAACGCGCCAGCGCGTGCCCCGCATGTCCGAAGCCTGGAGCATCTTCCCGCTGCGGTGACGGCGCCGGTGCAGAAAGGCAGGGACATGTGCTCTGGGTCACACGTGCGGTCCCCGCCAGGACATTGCAGGTGGCGTCGTCACAGGCTGGAAAGGAGACTTAGCCGACGGCCAGCGAAGCCCCATCTGTCTGCGAAGCCGCAGTGTGACGGCCATGGGCAGTGGGGTGGGCGAGGAGACGGGGGGCCGGCAGGAGGGGGCATCAGGACGACTCTGGGGCTCGCGGGGAGACGGGGTTCTGAGGACGGGCGTTCGGGCTTCATGTTCGGGCTTCATGTGACCACCTTACCCTCTCCGGGCCCCGGAGTCCCCCACCGTCCACACGGAGCGCAGGGCGCTGCACAGACGAAGCTCTGGGAACGGCCCCGGCCGCAGTGAGGTTTGGTGACCGTCCTGCATTCTTTTTCGCGTCAGGGGACAGACGAGGAAGCGGAATCGAGTGGGAGGGGTGCTCACTGACTGGAGAAAGGGCCCTGAGGTCGCGGGGTCACCACGGCCTCTCGTGCTGTCGTGGTGCTGAGCAGGGAGATGGGTGAGCACGCTGAAGGGTGAGGCCGTGTGTGTGGGGTCAGTGCCCTGCCGAGTCACGCCGGCGCCCGGACGGAAAGGCACGTGTCCGCCCTCGTGTGTGTGTAAGTTTCGTTTCATTCCATTAGGGCCCCCAGGGTCATGTCCTCCCCCCGTCATCCCAGGTCACCTCTCCATCCCGGGCCCTGAGCTCAGGCCAGCCAGGCCCACGGTGCTCGTCCCTTCTCTCTGCCGCGATGGGGACATCTTGAATGACTGCAGTAATGGTGGCATCCGTGGCACCCCCTGTGACCCCTACGGGCCCCAAAAACAGCGACATGGGGGCCCAGGCCCGCTTTGGGGGGTGACACCTCCCCAAGCTCCCGGTGCTGGGCCGGGTCCCGGGAGGGCATTCGGAGCTCTGTCTCGCGAGCATCTCCAGCATCGCCTTTGTCCTGCAGCGGTTTCTGATGAGGAGAAATCGTCGCTGGCCCCAGCTCTCCGTCAATGCCAGCCGAACGAATAGATGGAAAATGAGTTTGTTCTGATACATTCGCAGCCTCGAAGGAGGGGACAGGCCGTCCTCCCTTCCCACGCCCGACCACTGGGCCACGGTCAGACGTACTGTTTATTCCGAGCGACACACACGACAGTTTGTTCTTTCAAGGCCCAGGGGTCGGTGCTCCCCGCTCCGGCCTCCCCCCCGAGTGGCCCCAGGGTCCAGGGCGGTAGCTAGTTTGTCCTCTGTTGATCACCCGAACGATAGACCCAGCGCCTTTGCCCTCCCCAGGAAAGCGAGCACAGACTTCGCGGAGGGGCACGGGCTCGGCACGGAGGCCTCACAGCCGCGCCTGGCTGGATCGACATCCTGCAAGCTGTTCCATAGCCACTTTCAAAAACTATTGAAGACATTTAATGAAGGCATTTTTTTTTTTCCCTCTCTGTATTTCTCTTGGGGGAAAAACAAGTCAAAGAAAAAACCACAGCCAATAGCTTTTTCCTCCCAATTGCAAGTGGTTTCCCAAATCTCTCTCTCTTTTTTTAATGGAAGAGAGATTTCTATCCCGGCTCCCGTTTATTTGCAATATATGAAGAGCAGGTGCTCAAAACCCATGTACCCAGCAGAACAAAAAGCATTTACGAAAGTACAGCAAGCCCTACTTATGACAAAAGCTAAGCCCATTCTTTCTTCCTCCCCAGTTGACTCTGGAACCTTGTTTAAAAAGCAAAGAATGTGAACAAATAGCTCTTTAGAAGGAGAAGGAAAAAAACAGTTTTCCCAGATTTGGCAAGCAATCTCAAACCGTTTGAATGCGCCCCGGAATCGCACATGAAAAGCCACAGCTGTCCAAGGTCGTCTCTAATTGCATTTCTGAAGTTGGACTTAAAACAATTCGTCCCCGTTATCTTTCCTTCAAGGTAGGTTCTGGAAGGGTCTGGGAATCAGTTTGAAAATTCAGCAAAAACTTTTTCTTGCGGGATTTCCGGCGACATATCATTTAGCTGAATTTCACTCGTTAGATACTGATGGGAAATACGACACAGGTTTGATATGCTCTAGGCTCCTTCTGCACAGCTAATAAGAGCCAGTGTGTGAGAAGGTACAGATCTGGAAAGTGTGTCCCATGCATCGTCAGACACCTGCCCGTTAATCTCCCGCGTATCCCTAAACCGCAAAGGAACGGCATTCGACCTTGGGTCGGTCGTCCTTGGAGGTGGGAAGACGGACAAGGAGACATCTCTAAATATTAAGTGGAGGACACTTAGTTTGGTTTTGCAGAGGCCGGATCACTCTTAGGCGGCTCCAGATCTGGAGACGGCCCGAAGGTCCAACAGCAGCAGGACCCGCCCCATCCCCATCGCCCGAAAAACAGCAGGAAGTCACTCATGCCGTGTCACACCGCACCCTGGCGTCTTCGAAGCAGTGGAGAGCGTGCATCTTAATTATAAAGCCTGATCGAATCCGTACTGGCCAGCTTTGTAGGCATTTTAACTTTTTCATCATCAAGGTAATATATCCCGCATATATCAATATATAAGGCGAAAATTAAGCATGAGCAGGCGCTCCAAAGTCTACTCTTAAGGGAGAACTACTGTCGGGCATTTCTGAGGGATTCTTCCAGAATGCTCTGCTCTGAACAACAACCTGTCTTTAAAATGTTTATTTTAAAACATGGAGCTATACTTAAAATATATAGAACTTTTGATGATATTTGCTATCATATATTTGATATATTTACTATGTATTTTGTAGTAAATATTATCGAAAACTCTATTTTCAGGATAGCTATGTGTTTTAAGTTTAGCTATACATGTACTATTGAATATATGTATATATTTCTCACTCGATTTCCCGTTTCCAGCATGGCTATCCCAAATGGCCCTGTTAAGTGTGTATCAGAAACGGCCACACCTTCCGTGAGACACTCGCCTGTGATCTGCAGGGAAACTGCCGTGATAAACGTAGAATTCCGAGATGTCCCCCGATCTGCCCGACACCCCTTGAGGCCGCAGGATGACACCCCGCCCGACTGTAACGGGGGCCTCTGCGTATACACCCACTCGCCCGCCACGGCCCTGGAGCGCGATGACGTGAACGCAAACCCGGGGCCTCGTGGGGGGCACAGGCCGGCGCCTCCTCTCCCAGGGGGCGCAGCCGACGCTCAGACGGGGCCGCGCTGGGCTCCACGTGACGCGTCAGCTGCAGGGGCGGGATCGGAGGCTGCGTCCTCGGCGGTTCCTCCCCGTGGGGCCTTCCTCATCCGCGCCCTCATTTCGCTGTTATTTCCCCCGATTCGTGCACGTATTTTGATGTCCGTCCTTCATCCGCTTAATAAACAGCAGGTGCGATCGCCGTGCCACGTGGGAGACAAGCACCAGGGCGGCCCAGACGCGGACTCCGGCTTCGACTGCCGGGCTCGCCTTCCACATCGCTCCGTCGTTTCTTTCGACGTCGCCATTTTTAAAGTCGATACGTGTCGCGTAGAGCACGTCAGAGTCTCTTAGGAAGCCAGCTCCAGATCAGTCTGAGTTGGAGCTGCGTGTTTTGGTTCTGATCGCCTTTTCTTTGGGCTGAATGACCGACGTACACTCCGAAGCTTGTTTTGTGGGAAACTTTAGTGCTTAGAAAAACATGAAATATATAAAATACCTCCTTGAATACCTTGAATCTTTTCAAATGACACAGGTTGAATGCATGTGTACAGTGTGCGTGTGTGTGCTGTGTGTGTGCGTGTGTGTGCATGTGTGTGTGCGTGGGTGCATCGCGTGTCTGTGCATGTGTGTGTCTGTGTGTGTGTACAGTGTGTGTGCATCTGTGCATGTCTGTGCATGTGTGTGTGTGCTTGTGTGTGCATGTGCGTGTATTGTGCGTGTGTGTGTGCATATGTGTGTGCATTGTGTGTCTATGTCTGTGTGCGTGTGTGCATTGTGTGTGTGCGTGTCTCTGTGTGTGTGTGCATTGCGTGTCTGTGCGTGTGTGCGTGTGTTCATTGCATGTCTGTGTGTGTGTGCGTGCGTGCATTTCCTGTCTGTGCATGTGCGTGTGTGTCTGTGCGTGTACAGTGCGCGTGCGTGTCTGTGCATGTCTGTGTGTGTGCATTGGGTGTCTGTGCCTGTGTGCATGTGTGCATGCGTGTCTGTGCGTGTGTGTGCATGTGTGCGTGTGCGTGTACTGTGTGTGTGTACCGCATGTTCATACTTGACATTCGTCCTCATCCTTTTTGTCACATTTTTTCAACCCATGTGTTTAGATATATTTATGATGCATATGTCCACCTAGGGATAGTTATTTGGCTGTGTGAATATACTTGAACCTAAATAAAAGTCGTAAAAACCAAAACTTGTCTGTCCTCCTAAGGTAAGTCCTGAGCCCTCGGGAAGGGTCGGATGAGACACGGCGGTGACGTCGGTCGTGAGGCGGGGCTGGGACGGCCCTTAGTGTCCGTTCGCGTCCAGGCCGCTCTGCTCACTGAGTCGGCTCAGCAGCGCCCCGCTCGGCGCCGGCGGAGGAGGCTTCTGCGCGGGGTACTGTCTGGAAGGGCGGCTCCTCGTTCTCCGTCGACTAAGGGTGGATTTCATCCCCTTCTCGGCAGGAGCATTTGTCAGGACCCAGCTCCAAACCCACGTCCTCCAAGTCCGGTTTGCCGTCATCCCTGGGAGAACCGAGCCCCGGCCCAGGGCCGTGCCCAGCGGCTCGTCCCCCGCCTCCCCGGCTCTGTCCACGTTGGCCTATGGCTGTCCCTTCGCTTGAGGGCCGTGAGGGCAGGGCCTGTGTTCCGGCCGCTTTCTGACCTTCGTAGTCGTGTGTGTCCTGACACAGGGGTGAATGGCAGGTGACCAGAGGAAACTCAAGGGGAAAGCAGATACCATTTTCATTTGACGTGGGCTGCTGTGCAGCTGGCCCCCTCCCCCACGTGCCTCACGATAATCGTGAATTCTGCGGGGTGCGATTAACAGAGACGAGCGTGCACGTGGCAGACACACCTGCTCACGACACGCGTCTGGTCATTGGAAAAATCAAGGCATGTCACACGGAAACGGATCTGAAATCGATGACATGGTGCTTTGCCTCCTCCCCGTACCTTTATTTATCAAAGAAAGATGAAATAAACCCGTGAGCACACTCTGAAAATAGCAACATAACTCAACTCCGTGTCCTCAAAACAGTTTGACTTAAAATTGAAAGAAACGGTTCTGTCTGCTGTTAAGAATGTAGAACTAGGGTGAGCTCCAGGAGATCAGTTTTAAATCATCGGAGGCTCTGGGAAAGATGTTTCCCGAGGCGCTTTTTGAAACGGGATGATGTGTGCTTCTGCCATGGCCTTTTAATAAAGAAACGATGCATTACGCAAGCATTAACATTTAAACCAATTACGAGCCATTGAAGTTAATTCCTGTAAGGGCCTGGAATTGTTACGACTTTCTTTTTATGGATGCGATGCCCTTACTGGAATAAAACAAGGGGAGTTATGTCTTATGCTGTTGGAGAAAAACAGCTTCCTGTTTCCTCTGTGTGGATGTGAATTCTCAACCCACGGGGTGACAGAAACCCACCCCGTGTTCCCCGCTCGCCACCAAGCTGGGGCAACCACGCCATCCCCATTTTACAGATGAAGAAACAAGCATCAAAGGTCTGTTCTTGCTTCTAGATCAAGAGAGACCCAGAACACATCTACCATTCTTCTCGTTTAAAATGAATAAATGCCAAAGCAGGATGGCCAAAAAAAAAAAGGTATTATATTAAATGCTTATGATTTAAAAAAAAAAAAAAGTCTCTGGAATGGTTACGTCTTGTGACAGTGAAACTTTGTACCCAGTTATTCCTTGTTTCTTCCTCCTCTCTCCTGCCCTGCTCCCTTCTCCCCGACCCCGCCACCCCGATACTTTGTATCTATGACTTTCACTCCTCTAGGGACCTGTTGTACGTGGAACCGGGTAGTATTTGTCCTTCTGTGACTGGTCCAGTTAAGCCGAATGTCCTCAAAACTCACCTGTTCGTGATCTCGTTTGATCTTCGCAAAAAGATCCTGAGAGGTGGGTCTTCTTTACACATGTGCAAACAGGCTCAGGGATGCATCCAAGGTCACGTCACAGTATGAGACAGGGCGACGATTCAGATCCCATTTTAAATTCTTCCCCAGCTCTTAGCGGTCAGGCCAGGGCCCTCAAAACCAGGGGCTGCTGGGCGGTTCACGCCGTGTTCCCGAGGCTATGCCATTTTCCCCGAAGGCGTTCGGCCTTCCTTCCTTGTATTTGGAGAAGGATGGGGCTGAGGTGCAAACACCTAATCAGGTCCCTGGTCTAATGATGCAATACTTCACCCATCGGTAGGGATCCCCGCTGTTAACTTTCCCACCCCCCCAAAATAAACAACCAGCAGTCGATTGTGTCTACGTGGGCTGATGTCTAGGTTCTCTGTTCTCTTTTCGTGGCTCTGTATTTGCACACATTCCTCTCTTATTTTCGAGAAAACATTACCGGGACAATGTGAGCCACTCTGATTCCAAATTCTCTTTAACGTGGGGGATATAAAGCCCCCCGATTCGAGATGACGGAGGAGGGCCCGTTCGCCGCTCGCTGGCAAGGGGAAGAAACGGGAGGAGGAGCCAGCGGGGGCTCTGAGCCCCGTCTTCTCGTCACTTCTGAGGTTACCTAAGAGTCCCCGTTACTTTATTGTTAGGACCCGTCTGCGTCGCTGTAGGCAGGTTCCGTGTCTTCTGCATGCGGCACGGTGAGGCACATCCGTAATGCGCACCTGTGCCCGTGTCTCCGCCCTCTCCCTGGGCGTGGAGAATCAGGTGGCCTTCGCCTCCTCACCTGCACTGCCAGGTCCCCGGGGCCCGGTGCGGCCGTGACGCCGGGCGTGTAACCACACCCATGGATGTGCTGCACGGAGGTTCAGCTGTGGGTGGACGCACACGCGACCGGAACCTCGTGGCACTCTGTCCCCGGAACGGCTACACCGGACGTCCTCTGACCCCAGGAGGACGCGAGGTCCCGGCGCCCTGCATCTTCCCAGCGCTCAGCATCCATCCGTCCTGCTCTCCTGCGTCCCCCCTGTGGGTGTAAACGGGGACCTCGTGTTCCTCTGTGTTCTCGGTCGGGCCCTTGGTTCGAATGCTTCCACCCATTCAGAATTTTCCTTCTGTAAAGCATGTCCTCGGGCCTGGGCGTGTTCGGATTCCTGGAGGCGACGACTTAAAAAGCAAGCGGCGTCTCAGGGTTCCGCATCTTTGTTGGTGCTGGTGGTCGTTGCTGTTTGGGCATCGGATCGGATCGGACAGGTGCTGCGGGTAGCATTTAATTCTCACGCAGCCCCGCTCCCGCCGAGAGTGCCAGGATCCATCCCCCAACGGGGCGCATTGGGGAGCAGAGGGGAGTTTCTCCGTGTGGGGTTCTGCACTGACCCGCTCTGCAGGAGCATAGCCCACCGGGGGATCTGGGTGCCTGCCGGTACCCGGCTTGCTCACCATGACCTTGACCGGAAAGGGGGCCGCAGTGGTCTGGGGAGGGAGGCTCAGGGTGAGTGCTGATGGGTTTAGAGGAATTCTTGCTGTTTCTAGCGTCTTTATCATGCTCAGCGCTTTTGGTGAATGGAACCAGGAGCAAAACTCTTAGGCTCAAGCTGATTTTAGCACAGGGCGTGGTCTGCAGTCCAGGGAAATGAATGAGACCATGAAAGTACGTGAGCAAAGTAAAGGAAAAATAGGTGCGTAACTTAAGGAAGGCGTGGGCAAATAAATGCTTTCCCTCACCTTCTCGAACACCATTTTTCCTACCACTGTTCCACCTTTTCTTGTGTGTGTGATTTTCATAGTTCATAAAAAAAAAAATCTGCATTTATAGTGCAAAATTATTTGTGTATTTCCCGTTTACTATTTCAGCCTCTGGGAATTCTTAACACCTGCGCTTGAAATTCTTTAAGATCACTGACCTGCTTGCCCTTCTCATGGCTGATGGGAAAAAAGTCTCTGACTACAAGGAACAAAAGATTGTTAGAAAAACATTTCACTTTTATGCTGAGCAGTCTTTTCTATAACGTCACTTTCTTTTCTGAGAAGCAGACTAGGACAACAGGAAGGGACAAAGAGGTCATGCCCGCTTTTCTCCAGGAAGATGGGAATTTGTATCGATGAAAAATAAATGGCCCGAGTCACGTGGCCAGGGCTGGACACTCGTCCCACGCTGGTCTTGCCACGTTGCATCAGTGTCAACGACGGGGAAGGCTGAGAGTCTTAACGGTGCGTCTGGTACCTGAATTTAACAGAAGCACATCTGCAATTTGCAGCTTCAGTAAAGAAAGTGTGATTTCCGTCAGTGTAACTGTCCTTCTATGATTATGTCAGGAAGAAAACATTCCAGAAAATGAAAACGCTTTACTCATAAGTACACTAGCTCCCTACTATTTCCCGATTATAGCAAAATACATAAAATATTCCCATTTCACTCTCATCCATTAAAATACAGGCCGGGGAGTAACGTAATGTGAATTTCACAGTCCGGAGGACATGCTTGTCACAAGCGCTTCCGAAGAACGTGGTTTACGACTTGTGGCATTTTATTTCCTTTCCTTCCGCGTGTACCCTGGAAAAAGTTTTGCTCCGTAATTCATAGCAAAAAACACAGAGCCTTTGATTTTTATGGGGTAGTTTCAAGATACAGAGAACTGAGTTTGGAGCATTTTCTCTTTCAATATCTTTTCTACGTTTTTTAGCGTGATAGGGTTGACAACGTGCACATACTTTTTAAGTTTTCGTCTTAGCAAAGTCTGTTTCACCCATTATCCGTGTGCATGCAAAAGCTTTGAAATCAAACACTCACACACGCACATGCACCTGAGATGTTCGATGCACTGCGCCTTGAATTACCGCCAAGTGAAAAGTGAACACACACACACGCACACACACACATGCACACACACACACGTCACGACTGCCGAGGTCAGGTGATCAACCCGGAAGCCTTCGCATCGCCTCCTTGTAATCGCTGGCCACGTCTTCCCCGCCGGTGAGCGCTATCCCATCCTGCCAACGCACGTCCTCGTTCCGCTCGTTCCATAGTTACGTAAATGCGGATCGTTAGGATGCATCCGTTTACCCTTGCGGTTTTGTGTGGCTGCACCGTGGACCACCCTGTGAACACGCCAACGTGTGTTTATCCATGGGGCCATTATGGACACTCGCCTCGTTCCCAGCGTGGGGTCTTCTGAGTCATCCTGCTGGGGGTGTCCTCGCACGTGTCTCTCGGTCGTTGGGCGTGTGAGGTTTTCTGAGGTACGTACCTAAAGGGGACATCGCTTGCTCGTGCGGCCAGGATAGGCTCCACTTGAGTAGATGAGGCTAAGATCGTTTCCGGGGTGGTTAAAATACTTCTCAGCATCGGGTCCCGGGTGCTCCAGGGCTCGGCATCACCCGAAGATGGTGAGGCTTTTGGATGTCAGCCGGCGGCTGTGGCCAGGCGATAATAGCTCCTTGCAGTTTTCATTTTCACTGCCCTGGTGAGGAAGGAGGATGCGCGCATTTTCGATATATTTTATAGGTATCTTGGATACCTTTTGTGAAGTGACAATTCACATTTATTGCCTGTTTTTCTCTTGGGTTGCGTGTCCTTTTCTTATTGATTTTAGAGTTCTTTCTATGTTCTGGAAACGAGCCATTTGATGAATACACGCACCGAAAATCATTTCTCCCGCTCTCTGGCTTCCTCGTAGACTCATTTAAAACAGTCCAATTTATAAACCTTTATGGTGACTGCTTTCGGATTCTGTTTAAGATAGATTTGCTTATACAAAGGTCACTTAAATATTCTCCTATGTTTTCTCCAGAAATTTGATTCGTTTAATGTTCACTTTAGATCTGCAATCCAGCTAGCGTGAACCCTTGTGTATGGAATTCATTTTCCTCCTACGACACCCAATAAACTGTGTCACCTTCCCCGCTGTCATGACTTGAGGGGCCGTCTACTGGCTTTGTAGGAGGCCTCTGGACGCTGCTGGCTTTCACTGGTTTGCTTCGTCCTGTGCCATCGTCACCCTGTCTGAATCGCTGTCTGAATCACTGTAACGCTAACCACGTCTTCACATCTGGGACAGGATGTCCCGACTTGTTTTACTTCTTCAAGATGCTTTTTCTTTTTTCCTGCCTTGTATGTTCTACATACGTTTCTGAATCAATATGTAAATTTTGACCAAAAATATCGGTTGAGAGTTTGACTGGGTGGGCTCATGGACTTGGAAAATTGACACCTTTGCCATGTCACTTATTCTAAAACATGAGCATCGTACATCCATTTATGTATTTTTAAAATTTCTCCCGGTAACATTTTGTCATTTGCCTTGTAAAGGTCTGGCATATCTTTAGATTTATTCCTGGGTGTTTCATTTTTATGCTGTCGTAAATGGCAGTTAAAAACCACTTTAGGACACTATTGCGGTCATCTGTTATGGGCGTATAGATATTCAATTGATTTTTAGGTATCGATTTGATAAGAGCAGCAACCTCGACAAATTTACTTTTTAATCCTAATAGTTGTCCAATAGATTCTTGTAGATTTTTTTCATATATATATATATATATGTATATGTATATGTATAGAAAATTTGAAAATAATGTTTTTTTCATTTTTTCATATATATATATGTATATGTATAGAAAATTTGAAAATAATGGGTTTTTTTACATTCCTTATATCTTTTTTAAATTTTTAAAGTTTTTCTTGCCTGTGGACTGGCTAGACCCTCAGTTTCTTAGGCACGATACTTGATGTGGGTTTTCGTAGACACCGTTTATTGTGAGGTCAGCAAACTTTTCCGTAAAGGCCCAGACAATAAACATGTCAGCCCTTGGGGGCAGATGCAGTTTCTCTCGTGCTTTCTTCCTCCTCCTCCTCCTCTTACTACCATTTGAAACCGTATGAACCACTCCGAGTTTGCAGTGCCCACTTGATCAAAGGAGATAGCCTGTAGACTGCTGCTTTCAAACCAAGAAGGCTTTCTAATATTCCCATTTTCCGGGTCTTTCAAAAATCATCCGCTATGTAGAATTGTAGATTTTCAAATGGCTCTCACAGTCTGCCATGCTGCAGACTCAATGGTGGGCGTCGCCCAGGGAGCGCTTGGGGCCAGGCCTGGGCTCAAAGCTGCAGATGTGGCCACAGATCGCCTTTGTGGGAGCGCCAGGGAGGGGACCTTGTTGCCTTATGTGTATCAATAAGGAAAGCGGGGATCAGTGGGTGAGGCTTTCGGGGCACAGACACCAAGGCCGGAGCCGAGCCCAAACCCGCGGCTCGCCGAAGCCTGCGTTCTGAACCGGCCGCTGCCTGGGCGTCCAGGGGCCGGCCTTAGGCTAGGGCGTTGTTCCATTTTAACCCAGATCATGACCCCCAGGCATGCCGAGGGGACAGGACTCACATTCTCGTTTTAGCAGAGTTCAGGGGGAAAAAGTTCCCAGTCAGACTGAGAGCTCGGTGTGCGGGCGGCCAAGCTGGCCCGCGTCCCATCGTCTGCCCCCTTGTCCTGTTCCCTCAGCTGTGTCTGCTGCAGGCAGTGCTGGGGGACCCTAGGAGCAGCACCCACAAAACATACAGGGACGATTCACGGGTCCCGGACTGGCCATCGACGCTCAGACCCCAGGCCAGCTCTCCTGCGGTCCTGTGAGCAATCTTAAATATTCGGCTTTGTTCGCAGGCCCTGCGTCTGTACACCTACCTGTGTGAACGTGTTTTTCTGTACGTGCAAGAATCGCTCTGTCTGATCACCAAGGCTGATGGCCCCAGGAGGGTGATTTACGGAGATTCAGAAAGAAAGGGGACATCTAATAAGGTCTGAGCCGTGTTCGCCTGATGCGTGTCTGCGAATGTGCCATCAGATACACTAACTCAAAGGATGGCCTCGTATTTCTTCGAATGAGAATACTTTTATCTTTGCAATTTAGTCGAAAGAGTAAACAGAACAAAAACGCATCAGTGGCGGAGCCGGTAGCTTCCGTTAAGTAGAAATGAACGGAGGGGAACGCGCGGGGCTCTGGGCTGCGCCCCGTGGCCGTCCTCAGCCCAGGGCGGCGTCGGCGGCTTCGCACCCTTGCACGCTTAGTTTCGTTATTCAGAGAGTCATCCATATTCACGCACCTGCCCGTCTCTCTCCCCTGAAGGATTCCCAACGAGCTTGAGTTGGTCGCCCAGAGGCGAGGGAGCTCTGGCCTTCTCCCTCGGGAGCACCGGCTCTCTCGCCTGACCTGAGTGTCCCCTTTGCATGGGGCACCAGAGGGCGTGTGACCGTGGCCGTGTCCTGGAGACCTGGCTGGCTTCTGCCCGGTGGCCAGAGCCAGCCCTGTGGAACAGCGAAGTTCCAGGAGAGACGTTGCAAGATGCCGCATGACTCAGCATTCAATAATAATGATTACTGAATAATTGCCAGCGCCTGCTAATAATAATCATCACTATTATTTAATGTCGACTTCTTACGTCTCCGTGTACACGGTGTGAAAAATGGGCCAGAGAGGCTACGTCTGCTCATGGGTGTGGGACACGCAAGCATGAGTTTCGTTTGTTGAAATGATTTCTTTCGCTGTATGAGCATCGCGGGGCACAGAATATACTAAAGAGATGAGAGGCCTGAGCTGTCGGGAGCACCCCGTTTGTGGGAAGAAAGGCGTTTATGATGCAACAGTGCTCATGGCTCCAGCCCTAAATGCCGACGGAGTCCCGTGTCTGCCTCCACCTGTCCAGGTTCGCGGGGCGGGCAGGGGCACAGGGGCGTCCTGGGTTTGACGTAGGACATACGGTGTTGCTTTCGAAAGCTAATTTCCCCCCGCTGTGGACTGAGCTGCGGACTATAGCTTTATAAAGGAAAAGTAAAGAAATACATAAAGTAGGTACGAATTTGAATTATTTTTTCAGCAGTTGTCCAGAATGTTTTGTTTTTGTGCATATGTGCGTGTGCGCTCTCTCCCTCTCTCCCTCCTTCCCTCCCTCCCCCTCTCCCTCCTCCCCTCCTTCCCTCTCTCCCTCCTTCCTTCCCTCCCTCTCCCCCTCCATCCCTCCCTCCTGAGAGAGCCAGAAGCACCCAGAGCACAGAGAAGCCAGGCTGAGGGAGAGGCCAGCGCTGGTGGGGTGACCTCCTGTCTTGAGAGCATTTTTGCTCCTTGGCAAACGGCTTCTTGCAGTCCTTCCGGCAAAGGTTCTGATTTCAAAGGCAAAGAGTCGACCGTTTCATGATGGGAGGAACGGTGGGGACTGTGGCTCCTTCCTGGCGGAGGGGGTGACACACATCGGCAGAGGGACAGTTGGGACCAACTGCACAAAGATGGCCTGTTTCCGGGGGAGCCTGTCTGGCGGGTTGGGGAGACGCTGACGGGGGCGGGGAGGGTGACTGGAGCAAGGAATAGAAACGAGCCTGCACATTTTATGACATTTTGATGCTCAGGCTGAGATGGATCAGAAATGACACATTCTTTCTTGTGACATCTGCACATTCGAATCATTTCTTTCAAAGCTGCCCCCTCCCGTCCTCCGCTGGCGAGTCACACCCGTACACAGCCCGGTGGGCGACGTGGACGTCTGCAGCTCCCATCTCCACGTCGTTATTAAGCCTGATCTTATCGAGAGCAGACGCCGCATGTGCTAGCGAGGCCATCTGTCCCGGGCTTTCTGTTCTGGACATCTGCCCACATGCTTTAGACGCAGCCATCTTACAGATGATTTTCCACTGGACCCGTGTGAAAACCAGCTCAGAGAGGGTAAGAGATTCGCTCAAGGTCACACAGCTTGAGAGTGATAAAATCAGGATCCGAACTCAGGTTTTAACTTCTCTTTGATGGTCTATTCTGACCGTCGAGCGGTATCTTTAAAAACTAATCTCGGGTGACTTTAGGCAACCAGTTGGAACCATTTCAGCGTCTTCAGTGCACGATTCTGTGGAATTATTGAATTCTCTGCCTGCTTTTCCCAGTCTCTTGGTGTGAGCCAGGACACTGACGACATCACAGACAGCTGGCTCCGCGTCGAATCCTGCCTGCAACTTTGCTTCTCTGCGTTTCTGTTCTGCCATCTGCGATGAGCGAGCATCACCCCTCTCCCGGGGGCCGCCGTGGGCCTGAGGAGGGACGCGCATCTTGTGCACAGGGCGTCAGATATCGACTGTAATGGACATCCCAGGTCATCTGGGTGCTTCGACAAAGACCTGTGGTCACACGATTTCGTGTCGCAAAACTGTCAGCTAGTCTGTGACCGTAGGATAACGGGTCCATGCGTTTGGACTCTTAGGGCCAAAAGCACATCTAGGCGACTTCCAAAAAGAGAAATTTCGTATACCCAATATACCCAATAAACACGCCAGCAATGATCACAGTCGCTGAAATCCAACCCAAAGCAAACTGTGGATGGTCACTGCCGGACGAGGCCTAAGCCTGCCCTCGGCCTGACTGCTCTTTGCAGAGGGTTCTTCCTACCTCTCAGCCCGGACTTCTCTTCCCTTAGGGCCGTTACTTTAGAAGATTTACGGTTGTAGATTATAATCATCTGCTCCTTTGAGGTGTAAATATTCTTAAAAGCCCCCCTTTCCATTTTTCAGGCCAGGAATGTCTTTCTCTGCGACCTGGGGGCCGTCCCTTTGAAATGCGACCATCAAGGAAGATATTGACCCATCTCCCAGTCTCTGGTGTGGGGGGTGGGGAGCAAGCTGTAAACCTCCCTCCTGACAGGAAGACATGAAAAAGTTTACCTTTTCTAGTATAAAGTCAACTAGTAAACACAGATGACCTTAGGTCCCCATTCCCTGAAAACTCCTACCCTTTGTCTCTGTGGAGCTGAGCTCCAGGTGAGTCTGGTCTCTCTCCTCCATTGTAGGAACTTGAATAAGGTCTTCCTTGCTGGTTAACTGGAGCGACTCTTTTATTTTGACTGTTCAAAACCCCGCACTGTAGGATGTATTGGACGGAATCAGGTACTGGAAACTCACATGCCTGGACCGGGCCGGCGAGGCAAATTTGGCTATGTGATATTGGAGACCCCATTGCAGTGGGTGGAATAGTGTCCCCCCCCCCAAATATGCCCAACTCCTCATCCCTGGTACCTGTAAAGTTTATTTGAAAATAGGGTCTGTGTAGGTGTAATTCCGTTAAGGATCCCAGAATGAGATCACCCTGGATTTAAAGCGAGCCTGAAATCTAACATTCGGGGTCCTTACGATGGGAGAGGGAGACTCGAGACCCAGACGCACGGAGGGGGATGCCCCGTGAAGACAGAGGCAGAGACTGAAGGACACTGCCACAAGTCAAGGGACTCCGGGGCGCCCGGGAGCTAGGAGAGGCCGGCGGACTCACCCCTAGAGCCTCCACGGGGAGCACGGCCCTGCTGACACCGTGGCTTCAGATCTCTGGCCTCCAGGACAGCGAGAGAATACATTTCTGTCGTTTTAAGCCACCAAATGTTTAGTCATCGCTGTGGCGGCTTCCGGAAATAAAAACACCGCCCATCTAACAACCCGCTGCTGGTCACTCTGAGGAGACGCGGTCCTGGATCCCCCGGATTCACCCAGAGGTGTCACACATCCGGAACTGGACGCCAAACGCCTCTGCTTTTAAATGCAGCAGACGACACTCTCTGTCTCGGTGTTTTGCAGGTCGACGCTGCGTGAGGCTGAGTAGATGAGGGACAGGTGACCGGGGACAGGTAAACCTGCGGACGGCAGACCGAGACCTCCAGATCCGGGGGCCGGTCTTGGATCCGATGTGTACCGAATTGTCCCGGATGAGTTACCCCAGCTCTGTTGAGTTCCTGCTGCTGGGGTTGGCAGTTGTTGGTTCTGAATAGTTTTCACGATTCTCCCGACTCAGGTCCAGAGTGATCGTCTTCTGCTCTGTAAGGCACAGATCCGTGTCTGTGCCGAGAGGCATGGGACGAGTGACTGTCCCCACCATCGAAGACATTACCAGTCTAAGAGACGACTCAGCTTCCGCCGACCATGAGTGTCCGACTTTGACTCATGAGTTCAAGAGAGAAAAAAAAGCAGTAGAGAGATGTGGTTACAACCCACCCCCGTTGGACCGGAGCCCAGACCCCCTGGCCGCTGCGTGGGCATCGCTTGTCGGTCTGGACGAGCACAGTCCAGTCTGGCTAAGTTTTAATATCTCATGTGCTGTGTGAACATCCTAAATGGACTCTCGGAAACGTGTTTTGCAATATACCAAAATGACGATCTAGTCTGACTTAAAGATACACCGATTTCGTTTCTACCAGCAGAAATGAAGCAACCGAGCGTTTCTTGTTAACCGCGTGTGTTACTGGTCCCTGCCGGTTCGTTTGAATGCCGTCCCGTGTGGAGAAGAGCATGTGTTTTTGTTACAGAGGGGTCGAGCCAAAGCGCAGGTAGGGCCCTGGCAGAGGGTGGGAGACGCTAATCGACACCCACGAGACCTGTTGGCAGAAGTCGTGTGCTTTTACTGCATTTGAAGTGAGTCGCAGGCATTTCCTTTATGTCGGAATTCATCTTTTTTTTTCTGTTTCGTTTGCTAACGAATCAGCCGTTAGGTTTTACGCTCCGCCAGGGCAGACACCGTGCTTGTTTCAAGAGAAACAAAAACAAACAAACACGTTAGCTGCCCGTCGCCGTCAGACCGCGGGCCCACGGCTGGCGCTGACACCCAGGGGTGGTGTCGCAGCTGTGTCGTTCGTGTCTGTGGGGCTTTGGGATTGTTCGGTACGTCGGTGTTGGCAAAGGCGACGAGACACCCCGGGATGACCACGAAGTCAGAGATCAGCGACGTGCGTCTTGGCGTTTTCTCTGCCGTAAATCTGGGACCAAGCACGGACCCTGCACGGGAGGGTAGTTCCCATCCATAAATGAAATCGTTGCACGAAGTCCATGTTGCTAGGACAGAGGACGCATGCTCTGGCAGGAATGAGAGGTCACGGTAGGGGACACCAGTCCCAGCACTAAGCATTATCGGGACAGATTCCCACTGGCGTTCTGCCGGATCTTCTGGGACATGGAAGGAAAATCTCTTTGGTGATAGTGTGTGTGTGTTTTTTTAACACGTTCTCATTTCCTGTTTAACAAATGGAGGCCCGATCCACGCGCAGGGTTTTGGCAGGATGACTATACAGCTAGAATTTAATGAATTTGTTTATCTCGATGGTGTCTATTTTCATGGCGAGACGTGGCGATTTTTCTGCATGGCAGCTCTTGCACCGAGTTCGATAAAAGGTTCCTTTTCTAGATAAATGAGTTTAAGTGCAACAGTTGGCCGATTTATAGAGGATGCTAAGGAACAGAATAGAGAGGCCTCCGGCGTGGCGCCTTTGTGCGTAAAACACCGATGCTCGTGAAACGTCGCATCGTGGCCTCCAGGGACTCTTCCTATGCTAAAATCAGATCATTCTGTCTAACATCTATTCACTCATCCGTCCTTACTAAAAGTGGCCTGCTTTGGGGAAGGAAGGGACATGTAAATAAACAAACAAACAACACGTAACGGTGTCTCGTGTGGGCAGACGCTACCGTGTGACTCAGGCTCGGCCAGCAAGACGGAAATGGATGTCATAAAGTTGTTAGGTGGGACATCCAAGGACGGCTCAGGTGAAAGGCTGACCCAGATGGCAGTTGTTCATTTGCTTTCTCACTTTTCCCCTTTTTCCGGCTGGAATAATGAAGCGATGGCTGGCGTACAGAAGCCATCTTGTGATATTGAGGTAATCCTATGAACAGAAGTCCGGACTAAAGATGGCAGAAAAGAGAGAGACGGGCTGTATTATTGGTGGCAGTGACTGTACCAGCTCTACCACACACCTCTGGACTTCATGATGCGTGAGCGGGATTTTGGGGGATATCTGTGTCATCTGCAACTGAACAGAATGCCTAATTGGCAAGTCATCGGGGTCCCCAGCCGCCTTTATTTCCCATGTGTGTGTGAAGCGTACGTCATCTGTACCCCGTTATTCTACCCGTTCACTCACTCGGCCCACACTTCAGCGGGCGTGTTCTTTACGATCGGCATCTCTCAAAGTTCCCTTCGGTGAATCCAATTCCTCACACGAAGGGTCTCGTGGTGTAGGAAGGGCCAGCTCCTCCAGGCCTGTCCTTGCTCCCCACCTGAAACCAGCCACAGCCTCCTCTCCCACGGAAACGGAGCGTCATGCGTCTCCGAGCATCTAAGAACAGAAATATTTTCTCTTGCCAGGGACGTGACCACAATAGAATGAAACCGCACCAATCCTTAACTAAAATGAAGACAATTTTTAAGCCAGGTTTTGGTGAATGGTGTGCTTTGGTTTATTTAAGTCCTAGAGAAAGCCTAAGAAACTGCAGAAATTGAAAGATGTCGCCTATCCAAACACGTTTCACGTCCCCCGCGTCTTCCAGGTGGGGAAGGTTAGCGGCTGATGGGATCGTCAGTGGCTGTGATCAAAGGCTCCACGTTGCAGGGTAGCAAAGCCAGAGCTGGATTTTGAAGGCTGGATATGGTTACAGATGCCTAGATGCAGATCGGCTTTCTCTAATGGCTTTCGAGATGGCCCATCAATTCTTTTTTATTTTCACTGCTTTCATAAATATGTTAAGGAGAAAAAAATGTCACAAACAACCCCTAAAAAGCCCTCGGCATAATCAAATTCAGCTATTAAAAAAACAGAAGTAGGCAACATTAATAATAATTATTTTCAGAATATTGAAATGATTAAAAGTTATAAGATCATCATTTTCATCCCGTTTAGATATTCAAGTGTGAAATAATCTCAGAGATAAATGTCAATTAAAAAAAAATGATAGGCAAATGTTAATCAAGGGTTTCCTCCTCTACAAACAAAAACGATGATTCCTTCCTTCTCTTCCCCCTAGAAAATAAAGTGAAAGTTCTCAGTATCTCCTCTACACACAAAAAACGATGATTCTTCCCCCTAGAAAATAAAGTGAAAGTTCTCAGTGGCGTCTCCATCAAAGGTTGAATTTGCCAGCCACTACCGTGTTGTCCCCTCTTACAAACATCTTTGTGCCCCGAATGAGAGATTCTATCCTGTAGAATTTGGGGGGCGACATCCCTCCAACAAGGGGACAAATAGGACACGGATTGAAAACGACTTATCCAGGTTGTGAACTGAAAGGCCCTCAGGTGCCAAGAAAAGCAGCGTCCGTGAGCGTGCGGGGCGATCCGAGGCAGCGGGGGCTGCCAGGGCTGCTGGGCAGGGGCGCTCCGCCCTGTCCAAGCTGGGGTAGCTGGGACCGGCCCCCACAGGTGCTGCAAAGTCTCCCGTTCGTGGAGAAGGACGACCGAGGCCTCGCTTTCTTTAGAAACACTGAACAACAACAAAAAACCCGCTTCCGCGACCCTGTGACCTCTGGTGACCTCAGTCCCTCTGTCGCTAATCAGATTTAGGGAGGAGAGGGCTTCCGAGGGAGCGGAATGCTGGTCTCCCACGAGTAAAACGATGACGGGATGGGATCCCGTCTCTCGAGTCACCTTCCTCCTCAGAAGTCGGCGTCGGAGCTGGAATGGGGACCGGGTCGGAAGCCGACGAAAGCCAGGACGTCGTTAACTCCGCACTTAGTCGTCGCCCCCACCACGGCAGCCTCCGCTCCGTTATCCCGCCAGCCTCGGACGCCTCCGGTTCGCAGCTCGTTGGGCCGCGATCGCGATGCTCGTCCCCTCCCCCGAGGTCCGGTTTTCCGTCCGCCACTCCCAGGCGCACCTGTTCTCCCACGGGCAGGTAATGTCAAGGGCAGGAGCAGAGAGAAGAGCCGGTTTTCTGTCATCCGCTGCCTCCACCTCCCCATCTCTCGAATTCGACGAGATCTAGATTTCACTCTGTTCGCACGGAGGGCATTTCCAGGGATTTGAATGATTCTAGAAAATATACAGGGCCATCTTCAGTCGCGGCTCGAGTAAGTAGAAGAAAGAAAAATGTTAACTCATCCTCTCTCTCAGAGTCCGTGCCAGTGGGGGGTGTGTTATCTCAGAGTTTGGGGCTCCAGGTTCTTTCCCGGTGCCCAGGGAAGGTCCAGCCGTTACAGCCGTAGAAGTCACAGGAACACGGGCCGCTTCTGTCCATGTCGCCCAGGAGGAATAAGCCAGGCAAAGGCTGTGGTCGGCTTCATTAATTTCTTCTAAAATATTTATGCAAATTTAATTTATATGCAAAGGACCCCCTTTCCTCTCGGCCCCTGAGTGTCTGTGAAAGCTGCCCTATTGCTACTGGTGCTTGGCATTTCCAGTTGGAAAATTAATTATTCCAGAATTAAACATGGTCAGTTCCAAAGCCCCTCCTCCTTCCTGTCACTTTCTCAGAATTCGCGATGGCGCCGCATCCACACGTGCTGACAGCTCTGTGCTCTGTGTCCAAGCACTGAGCTAAGACATGCCTTTCTCCCTGAAGCCCGTGATCACCGACTGGGGACAGTAAAACACGGCCGCCATAGCCTCCATTTCAGCCATCGGTGCTTTTCTGTTCTTGAGGTGACAAAAGCACCGATAGGCACGTACTTACGGGAGCAGGCTCCTCTGAGAGACCGGGGCCAGGGTCAGTCTTGGTAATCTAGGCTGCTGTTCCCAGGAGTTAAAAGTCTTCATCTCACATGAAGGTTTTCATAAGTTAGAATCATGATGAAACGTGTTAAAAATGAACGTTCGTAATAAATGGAGTACTGTGAGTACCGAGTTTGGAGGTTTAGGGATCCTTGCAGGTCTAGGAAAACCTTTCGACTGATCACTCCCTGCAGCCAACAGTGAAGCGCTTTAAACGTGCTTCACGTGCTTTTTAGTCGGACAACGTTTCATCAAATAGTTGTCCCAAACTCACTTTATCTTAATGTTACGAGTAATAGAAGAAAACACAAATAATAAAACGGACGATTTGCTGACCCGTTTCTCCTATGCACTATGTTCGGTGCCTCTTTTGTAGATGAGGAAATGGGGTTACAGAGGGGCGACGTAACCTGCCCAAATCTAGGTAGATCCTAAGTAGTCCGGCTGGGGTTTGGACCCGGCCAGCTTCGACTTCGGAGTCTGCGATCGTAGCGGCCACGCTCTGACTCAGCCCCTTAGATACAAGGTTAGTCGTTGGTGAAGAAAAGGTCACGTGTCCTCTGGCGACCCCATCAAAGGAAATCTAGGCGGCACGGAAGAGGAGACCCCACCTCGCTTGTCCTCGTGCACCCAGAAGGTCTTCCCAGCGGGACACGCGATGAACCTTCTGCGTCTGCTTTATTCTTACGATAAATCACGAGTCTCTACAATGAAACTTCTTCTAGAAAAATATTCCAAAGACTCAACAATTTTCAGTAAAATGCGGGTCTGATTTAAATCGAATGCGTTCTTCCGACTCCCCCGAATGATGGTTTTCCATATAGATAATGACAGCAAGGTGGTTTGCAGGGCCCCTGGCCGAGCGCAGGTTAGGAACTTCAGCACAAACTGTATTGTTCCCGGATGTCAGTGGCTGGCTCGTCAGGCGGAGTGACTTGTTACGGCTCCCAGGAGCATGGCCGGAGAATGCAGGACGAGTGGGGAGACGGTCGTCAGTGGACAGCGGTGGCGAAGGCTGGCCTTTCCCCCTCTTCCTCCATAAATCGATTCACTGGAAATATATCTAAAGGACATACAGACAAAGGGCAGGGGCACAGGGCTCACAGACTAGTCAGAGAAATGGCCGATGGCTTAATGCAAACATTTACCTTTAATGCAAATGCCTCAACTTGAGGAGCTCAGGGTCTCTTAGGAGGGTCTCAGGTGGCATTTGTGTGCAGGAAGGGCCACGGTGAGCACCAACACCTCACTGTCTGTTTCTGGCGATTTCTTTCTCCGTCGGGAATGGCTTTCCCATGATGCTGCCTTGTCCCACGAGCCCAGCATTGCTCCTGAATTCTTGGAACTACGGTTCAGACCGAATATGATAACTTCTTTCATATTAGTCACCCCTGCCCCGTGCCTTTATTAAACACAGCCACAGAGCAGCACCCAGAGAGCCGCGTCTCGTATCTGTCATCAGGGTGTCCTCGACCACCTCTGTGGCCGGCGGTCACGTGTCAGAGCTGGTGGTGACCTCTCTCCGAGAGAGCCAGGCACGGACCTGGCGGGGGGAACAAAGTGGACGCCACAGCGGTCTGGCGAAAATGGGTCACGAAGTATAAAAAGTCTAATGTCTTCAAAACTTTACAAGAGAATATTTTTAGATGTGTCCGCAAAATAGAGAGAAAATGAAAAGAACGGGTTTTTGTCAGCGTCCTGTTCGGGCGGGACACTCTCCTTTTGTATTTGGGGCCCTGACTGTGCCTCAGAACAAGGGGTTTCTATCCTTCGTTTGCTCGGAATCTGTTTTGAGAGCCTCCCCGGGGTCAGCCTCCCTCGAGGGGCCTCAGCCGTGGAGGTGCCCACGGTGGACAGGCGTCCTGGCTCCGGGAATGAGTTACGGTTTAGCAGAGGGAGACCGGCACTAGAGAGGAGATGAAATAATTCTCGAAAGAGAACTAGGTACCACGCGGGAAG
The DNA here is from genome assembly GCF_000325575.1 of Pteropus alecto. Classification (NCBI taxonomy): domain Eukaryota; kingdom Metazoa; phylum Chordata; class Mammalia; order Chiroptera; family Pteropodidae; genus Pteropus; species Pteropus alecto. The sequence continues at coordinate 2,200,562 of NW_006434829.1, forward strand.
ATGCTCAGGGCATTAGGGCGAAATCAGAAAAAGGTCTCAGAAAAAAAATACCGTCTTTGTTTCATTCATTAAATGTAGATAGTGCCGGTTTGCTATTTATTCTTGTGTCACATTGTGTTTTTGAGGTGTCTTCCCCCAATAATTTGGCCATACATCTGAATTTTCGCTTTTTAATAATATACAGTATTATATATATGTATATAATTTTTAAATATCTATGGAATCTATAGTGATAGTCCATTTTCGTTCTCATTACTTGAAATTAGTTTCTTCTAGTTTTCATGAGTCTTGCTGGACTCAGATCGATTTTATTGGTCTTAATGAAACGCATTCGATGACTTTTTCTGTTGTGTATTTTCTATTTCGCTTCTGCCCTCGTTTTTATTCCTTCTTCTGTATTTTCTAATTTCTCTTCTGGAATTTGTTGCTTTTAAAACAGAATGTCAATGAAATGACTTTTCAGCTTATTATTCGTGTTTTTCCTCGGTCGTAGACGTTCAAAGTGCACGTCTCCTCTCTACGGGCTTCGTCCGTCCGTTCCTGGGCTGCCCCCACGGAGCTGAGGGCTGCGGAGCTGGGCAGCTAGACGCCTCCCCGGTCCCCGGGGTTTGTCTGGCTGTAGACGGGGCCAGCAAGCCCACGATAGGAGGTCATACGGGCCGGAGTGGCCTAGGAGTCAGATGCTTTTCCACCATGTCCTGGTCTCGAGGGAGAGTCCTCTGCTTGACGGAGTTTAGTACTTCCCCTGGGTCCGGCATGCCTCTCCTCGGAGGGGGATTTCGGTGGAACCCCCCTAAGTCCGTGCAGCTGTCTACTGGTCCTGTGTCCACAGACACAGACGTGGAAAAGACACACTAAGTGTCTGCGCCCCCCACTCCCCGCCTCACACAGCCATACACAGAGAGATGCTCAGGATGTCGGCCTCAACTGACCAGCTACCAGGAAGGTCCAACAGGGCTCTCTATTTCTTAGGAGGTACCCCCCACTCCCCGCCTCACACAGCCCTACACAGAGAGATGCTCAGCCTCAACTGACCAGCTACCGGGAAGGTCCAACAGGGCTCTCTATTTCTTAGGAGGTCAACGCTGCGTCTGGGGGACGTGGTGGCTTGCTGTGATTTTCCACGACCACGGGAGGGTGAAGAAAGCTGGAGTGGCCAGGAAAACTTAGCTTTGGGGAGTGGCCGGAGCTTGCAGGCTTTCTCGAGGGAAAAGGCATCTGGCTGTTTTAACTCTAAGCCAGGCAAGTGATACAACTTACAAAGCCACCGACATGAAAGTCAAACGGACTTCAAGCTCTAACATCAAAGAGACATAGGAAACAAAGTAGAAAGCACATCAAACGGACAGTCGCCTTTTATTGGGAGGTGAAGCAGAGAAGGAATGAGTATAAATCATTAAGCTGTTTTCCTGCTTAAGTTTCTAATCAATGAATCACAGCCCCTTCCATTCCTTTTAAAATAAAGTCACTTTACTCTGGAAGAAGCGTTAGGTCTAGAGAGGAGTGTGTGTGAATATGTGTGTTCACTCTTCCCATAGATGCTTCCAGAAGAGTCAACCATCCTTTCAGATGGCCTCTTGAAAGCACGCAGAAACACAACAGATCTCTATGTGTTGATTTGTACCTTGCGCCTTCACTGAGTTCCTTTGTTAGTTCTAATAGCCTGGCGTGTGTGTTCCGTGTGGAAAACGTTTTCATTTCCGTTGTGACTGCAGAGTCAGATAGTAACGCCCTCAATTTTTTTGAGAAACCTCTGGACCCTTTTTTTCCAAAGCAACTACAGCTCGAGAGAGAGAGGGCTTTGTTTTGGTGACTGCAAAATTCAGTCGGACCCATCCAATTAGTTCAGTAAAGCGATCGAGCAAGTAAGTGCCGCCTCTGGGGCTTCTCAACGCTGTTCTGTATTGTCAACATGTCTCCCCGCGTTCCCTAAGAAATTCAAGCCAGGACGGCACGGTGGGTTCTGCTCCTAGCTGTCTAAATGCTTCGAGTTCCTTATTCCTGAAACGGGAGTGCGTGTCTTCCTTACGGCACATTCATTCTAAGGCTGGAATGTAAGTAAACCCCGGACGCAGAGTGAAAATCTCCAAGGATCGTAGAGATGCCGGTTCTCGTTACCGTGTTCGTTCAGGTCGTTTTCATCAGCATCGTCGCTCTTCCTGACTCTGACCCCAAATAAAACGCAGAGGCACCAGGTGACTCCCACAGGCTGGAAACGCAGGAGACCTTATGTCCTTCGTGTCTGTCCCTTCAGCATTTCTTGGCTGCGGACCGTGTGGCTCCGTTGGCAGCTTCTGCTCACTCTGTTTGTACTGATCGCGTGTGGGCCGTCACTGGTCCTGAAACCGTCGTCCTGGGGTCAGAGGCTTTTCAGTCACGGCCCCCAGTGCGCTGTCCTCCAGTGCACACTGCACGGCTCCAAAACCTGGGGCCGGCCCTCCTTAACGCAGCGGTCGGGCTCCCTTGCCCTCTGGCTTCTGGTCACATGTTCTAATGGGAGGCACCGGAATGCCTGGGCCAGGGGGAGAGCGAGGGCCGCGCTCCACGGCCTCGTTCGCTGCCGCCTCTTCCGCGGTTCCAGCATCCGTGCTCCTCTCGCAGAAGCCACAGCTCCCCGGACGGTTCCTTTCCATCGCGTGGCTCTCGCTGCTCTGGAAACTTCCTCCTCTTGTTCCTTTGATTGAGGTGGGGGTGGGGGCATCGTAATGGCCTTTCCACCGGTTCTGTCTCCCGGGTGCAGGGCCATCTGCTATTTACTTAATCCTGCCCAGTCCATTTACATATTACCTGTATTAAATCCTGTCCCACTTTGTGCCAAGTATTTCCTGTGAGGGTCCTGTAATGGACCTTCCATCACCAAGACCACCACCATCATCATCACCACCATCATCACCACCATCACCATCACGATCACCATCACCATCATCATCACCATCACCATCATCATCATCATCACCATCACCATCATCATCACCACCACCATCACCACCATCACCACCATCATCACCATCATCATCACCATCACCATCATCATCATCATCACCATCACCATCATCATCACCACCACCATCACCACCATCACCACCATCATCACCATCATCATCACCATCACCATCATCATCATCATCACCATCACCATCATCATCACCACCACCATCACCACCATCACCACCATCATCACCATCATCATCACCATCACCATCATCATCATCATCACCATCACCATCATCATCACCACCACCATCACCACCATCACCACCATCATCACCATCATCATCACCATCACCATCATCATCATCATCACCATCACCATCATCATCACCACCACCATCACCACCATCACCACCATCATCACCATCATCATCACCATCACCATCATCATCATCATCACCATCACCATCATCATCACCACCACCATCACCACCATCACCACCATCATCACCATCATCATCACCATCACCATCATCATCATCATCACCATCACCATCATCATCACCACCACCATCACCACCATCACCACCATCATCACCATCATCATCACCATCACCATCATCATCATCATCACCATCACCATCATCATCACCACCACCATCACCACCATCACCACCATCATCACCATCATCATCACCATCACCATCATCACCATCATCAGTAGCTCTGATCTCATTCTATTTACACAGCAGGCCTGTGCTGGGCACCTCCCCACATGCTGGCCCACTTGGTCCTCACAGTGGCTTTAGAGACTAACACCATCATCCCTATTTCATAGATGAAAATACGGATGCACAGAGAGGAGAGTTGACTTGCCCAAGGTCACACGGTGAGTTAGCAGAGCCAGAGTTTAAACCTCGATGGCCTGGTTATAGGATTCAGGCTTCAGCTTCATGCTGTGTGGCTTGTCCAGGCTGCTTCCCAGTTCTGGGATGACAGCTCAGGCGGGTGACTTTTCTTACCCTAATTCTGTCAGTGAGATGTACGATGCTATTTTTTATTATTGCTATTAATCGTGAGAGTGCACATTCAATGTCACGAGCTGAGACCCTCCAGCTCACACAGTGCAACCTTCATTTAATCCACTAAAAAGCTCTTTGTGCCACAACTAATGCGTGCTCGTTAACACGTGGTGACTGCCCCCAATCCTGTCTTCTCCCAGACATCGGGGACCGAGGTGGGAGCAGAGGTGGCACAGACACAATGAGGGTGCATTATATCAGCTCGTTTCCACGTTCATAGAAGTAATAAAAGGCTTCGCAGCCATATTTATACCCAAGCCTCCAGCGTTTTAGAATAGGGGCAGGGGATAAAAGAAGTCGATATATATAGGACATTTGTTATTGCACAAAGCTATCCGCAGCTGCCTGCAGTTCTATAGGCTCTGGGGGAGGAGACCAAAGGGGAAAAAATGGGAAGAGCCACTGTCCCCAGTTAGGAGTTGCGCTTCATAAATGTGATATTTATACATCACAGTGTGCAGCAAATCAGATCCGTCAACCAGCTTTTCTGGACCGTGTGTGCTCACACTTTTCGAGTTAATGTGTCTCTTCTTCGAAAGGCATTAGTTTGTGCAAAGAACTGTTCTCATGGGGTGAATGTCTGCATTCGGCCCCATCCTGCAGACAGGAAGACCGGCCTGAGGGGCCACTTCATGCGAATACAGTGATGCCACCGGAACCCGAACCCGAGCTTATGTGACAAGACTCCAAAATTCAGTGTCACAGCCACCGTGCTAGTCCACCATTAAATTTTCTCCATGTTTCAGCTTTCTAATTTTTCGATTTGGTTTACATGGAAACTTCTGGGCTTACCATCCCTAGAGCTGAATTACGTTGTGAACCTTATCGAGCTCAGAACAGTCTGATGCGGGTGTGCGTGACCACCACCTGGATGTCCACACGCAGCGACTCGCCCAGGAGCAAAACGACCAGCAGGTGTCAGGAGTTACCCATGGCAGCTCTGGGCCTGGGTTTCCCAAGAGGGCTCGGCTTCCCCTCGAGAGGTCTAACACCCAACCGGCCCCTAACTTCTAGCCAGGCTTCCCACAGGGGACCCAGGGTGCAATAAGGTGTCAGAGTTCTGGCAGGGACAAAACGAAGCCACCCGCACCAAAGACACGGCCTACGTGAATATAACGGAAATGAAGATTATCTGTCGTTCCTGACGTTTAGAGAAGCAGTTTCACACGATTGTCAAAACGCTCTGCAATCAGACCCGCCGAGCCCTACCATCATTGTGATAATATTATCACCCACCTTTTATTAAGGGTCAACTAAGTGTCAGACACTCTATGTACACTCAGTTTATTCCACAACGGTCCTTCGAGGTCAATTCCGTGGTGACACTCATTTTGCAGAGGAGAAAGCTGAAGCAGAAGGCAGAGATTACGCAGGTCGACCCAGCTGGCCCGGGGGGCGGGTGGCAGAGCTGCCACGTGAACCCAGCTCCGTCTGAGCCCACGGCCCACTCTCCAGGGGCCTGTGCCCACAGCCCCTCAACACATGCTGGCTTGGTGAATGACAGACTCGCTGGATGACTGATAATTACATCTGCGTTTCCTGGGAGCCAGGAACTGTCTGTGCTGCCCGTGAATGACCATGAGCTCACAGCTGTGATGGGCAGATGGGGTCAGCGCCACCCCCCATTGTGTGGATGAGGACGTGGCGGCTCAGGGACGGACCTCGGCCACAGCCAGTAGTCAGCAGCACCAGACTCTAGAGCCCAGATTTTCCTGAAAGAGGCAGAAGAGAGAAGCCACTTCTGTGACTCGGTCTCCCCTGTTGACTGCCACCCGCTTGAACTGCCCCTGGAATATGTGTGAAGAACGAGGTCCACGGAGATGCAGTTCCGAGTCACAGCCTGAAATCCTGGCAGCGAGGGGTCGGGAGCCACGGGTTAGAGGTGACTCGGAACCGGGGACGTGTGCGGGAGGCCGTAAGTCACACGTCGGCGAACGTTGCGGAGCGGGCCCCGAAGGGACCCAGATGACGTAGGCTACACTCGCCTCCTGCAAAGTGGCCGACTTCCCTGAACGGGAAAAAACATGCGAAGAACGTCCAGGGAAGGTCAGGAAAGCGTTTGGACAGAGAAAGGAAGAGGGGCGGAGACCCGGGGAAGAAGCCCAGAAAAGACCTTCGTCCGTCCCACCAGCTCCTCCCTGGGGAAGGGGAAGGGACGTCCTGACGCTCCGTCCCCTTCCCGTGCCGCCTCGCGGTGACTCCGTCCCCCTTCCCAGAGGACGGGTCGTGTCTCGTGGCGCCGAAGCGCTGGCCTCAGCAGCGAGCCGAGGATTACGCGTCGCGGTCCCCGCCGGCCCAGCGCCACCTCCGTGCAGGCTCCAGTGGTTCCTCCCAGCGGCTCAGGCCCAGCGACCACACGGTGCACAGCGAGGCCCTCGGTGGGAGGACCGGAGACGGGTCGCGGAGCTTCCGTTCTCTGGACCCCCCGACTCGGAAAGACCGACAGCAGACTCCGGAATGGCAGTCTCTCCACACGTGTGACTTTCAAAAGCGTGGTCACCCCGTCGCTCCGATGCTCCACCCACAGGCCGCGTGCGCCTGGTCTCGTTCCGTAATAAGTTAAAGATGTGCTCGAAGCAGCTCAGGAATGAGGATCAGTCCTGCGTGAGCCCTAAGCGGCCAGAGATGAGCGGAGTCCCTGTTCGTCACACTTCTCGCCCAAGGAGAATAAATAATACGTCGGATTCCTTGTCCGGGGACGTTCGTTCATCCAGTGGTGTTTCATGTGCTAAAAGCATTCACTTCACACACATAGACCGAGCATCTTCTACGTGTCGGGGGTGGTGGCAGGGTCTGCAAAGCAGAGGGTGGCAGTGTCACCCGAGGGGAATGACATCCCAGCAGGCCTCGGCCCTCTGCCCAGTGGTGGACTGGGGGGTGGACCTGCATTTGACTGACAGCATGCTCCTCCCCGCTTAATTCACGTCCGGGTCAGTTCCCTCGGCTGCTGGAATAAAGTACCACCGATTTCATTTTAAAGCGACACAGTTGTTTTCGTTCTAATCTTTCGGTTCTGCCAGTCGGAAGTCTAAAATAGATCTTATCGGGCTAAAATCGTGGTGCCATCAGGGCTGGGCTTCTCCCGGAGGCTCGGCGGGGGAAGGATTCGTTGTCTTGCCTCCCTTAGCTTCTGGAAGCTGTCCACAGTCCTTGGCCCGTGGCCCCATCGCTCCGACCTCTGCTTCCTTTGCCGCGTCTCCTGCGCTGACCCTGGCCCCCGGCCTCCCGATCAGAAGGCCATCTCAGGATCCTTAACTAAACCACGCCTGCAAAGTCTCTTTCCATGTAAGGGGACAGAGTCACAGGTTCCGGGGATCAGAACATATTTGTCTTGGGGGCAGGAAGTATTCTGCCTTCCACAGCGATTGACATTCTAATGCCGGAACGTGTGCCTTACACACCACGTGCCCTCTGATTAAAGTATACGCTTCGATTAATAAGAGTGTTAATATCGGCTCCTAAACTGTGACAAATGCACCGTACGAGCGTAAGATGCCGGTGTGCGGTGCACAGTGCGGTGCGCGGGAACTTCCTCTACTCCTTCGCGGCGATCCCGCAAATCCAAAACCGTTCCCGAACGAGAAGTGTGTTGAAAACAGCGCTTTCTGCCCACCCTGAAAATGTAGGAAATCAATAAGCAGCGGGTCCTTCTGGCCTGGGAGGGAGCAGATGACCGGAAGTGTGTCCAGTGGATCTCCTGATGGGGGCACCCCCCTTTGATTTATGAGTGTCCCCAAATGCCACTTTATTCATCTGTGTCAATTCTCTGGTGGCTTTCGAATTTGAGATGGTGACTCTTGAGCAGTGAGCGCACAGACTGCGACGTGATTACCCTGTGACGTGCGTGGAGAGCGAGAAGCCTCTGAGCCCCGAGGGCTGCTGTGAGGGAGGATGCTGTCCGGCCTCGGGCTTCGGTCCCTCAGCCCCCTCCTGGTCAGGTGGACACAGGCCAGGCAGGCAGAGCCTCGTCCTCTCTGCTTCACAGGCTGAGGTCACTGCCCATGCTATTAAACGCCGACGCCTCTTTGCTGGTCGATGTGTGTGCTTCTCTGGCCAAGCACGTTTGTTCCCAGGAGCCAACACGCTCCAAGGATAATTGTGCAGGACACTGCCAGACGTGACAGTCTAGTCGTGCAGGGGGCGAGGTGTTGAAAGCTGGGGGGATGTGCCCGTGGCTCAGCATGCTATAAATCCTGGTGTCACCAAGCTGAACGGGCGCCGGGCCCTCACGGGGTACAATTATTTCACTGCTGGGAGGCACGTTTCTCCACGTCCGAAACACTGTGACATCTGGCAGGTGACGTCAGGTGTCGGTGGACTGACCCCCACTTGTGAAGGCGAGAACTCGGGGCGTGTAGCTCTGACTCTGCCTGACACAGGTACGAACGCGAGTGGTCGCGTTTAACCGCATGTCAAGGGGCGGGGTCGGCGGCTTTATGGGGACAGGTCGTGACCCCCCGATGAGGCCGCAGGAGGGTGAAGTGTCCCCTGCTCCCTGCGCCACTTCGAACCTTGAGTCTCGGAAGCGAAGCCAGTTTAATTGCTTCTCAGCTCCGCTGACATTCTCCCCCAGGCTTCACCAGCGAGAACTACGATTTGACTTCACGAAGCCACGTGTGACCTCACAAGTGACACATAAAAACGTCTGCCTTATAACTGATGTTTGTCAGACAAAGTCCACATGCCGGGCCCTTCCCATAGAGTGTGTCACTCACTCCTCATCCCAATGGCTGGATGATGACAGCCAGCGTTCGTCCGGAGCAGCTGTCGCGACGCACACTGCAGCCCTCAGGTCCAGCTCCTTTGTTGCCTGCTTTGTAAATAAAGTTTTATTGGAACACAGCCATGCTCATTGGTTTGCGTATTATCTGTGGCTGTTTTCCTGCCAAAGAGGCAGAGTTCAGTAGAGGCGACTCTGGCCCTGTGGCTCGCAAAGCTGACCGCATTCGAATCCGTGGCCCCGTAGACAGAGTTTGCTGACCCCTGCTCTGGGGCCTGGTCTGAGCACGTGGACGTTAACGCCCTGAGGCCTCCCCGTGACTCGGTGAGGTGGACATCGCGTTCCCGGCTCGCAGACCAGGAGTGAAGCGTCGCGAGATCACAGAACTTCCGGAGCGAGCGATCGACCCAAGTCTCTTGAAAAGCCGCTGCCCCTATCACACGAGTCGCTGATGATCACCAGCCATCGGCAGCCCATGTTGTTTCCCGAACACAGGGCTTCTGTGTCGAGTGCACGGGCGCAGGGATCCGAAGGGCTTGCGAAACCGGCCGTCGCGGAGGGTGCGGTTTATACGGCAGATGCCAGCACACGGACACGTGCCTGTGAGTGAGGACGGTATAACCTTACGATCTCTGTTTCCATCTTTTTAGTCCATTTGAGAAGAACTTCTTTCCTAATGAGTGTTTTCCACACCTGTGCATCTGAGAAATTTCGACATCGGCTCACCGATGCCAGGGTGCGACGAGGCGTGCGCAAAGCCCACAGAGCCCCAAAGCATCGACTTTGTTAACTGCCTTTTAAAGGCACATTCCGTGTTTCCAATCATTTTAATCTGCGTGGCAGAGGGACGCTTTTCGAATAGAATAAAGCTCTGTGGCTTCCTGGAGCTGTCACAGCCGGTCACGTGTGCTGCGGTGGGTACGAGGGGCTTGGGGTTGATGTCCTTGCTCCATTACTTAGTGACCCTGTGATACTGCGGGAATTTAGTGAGTATCTCTGTGCCTCAGTTTCCCCATCTGGAAATCAACGCAGCCATGGACTCATCGGACGGCGCCCGGAGCGTATTCAGAATCCATTCCTGTGAGTGGGGCAGAATTCGCCCTTGAACTTGTTGCTGTTTCCCAGCTCCTTGGAGACACCACGGTTACTTAATCTTCCTGCGGTGAGCGAACGCTTTTATTATGAACATCTTGCTTGACATCGTGGCGAAATAGGATGATACACACGGTACCGTCCTCCAAAGCCTGGGCGGCCGGTGCAGATGACAAGGCTCAGACTGTCATGTTTTCACGGTCAACCCACCGAGGCTCCCATCATGGTGTTTGGCCATGACGCTGCCCGGGGAAACTCACAGCGACGGTCCTCACTCTGGCCAGAGATTCGGGGCCGAATCCTTCACAAGGCAGCGTGACTTGTCTCTGATATCCAGTGATGACTCTGACCGCCTCACTGAGAGCCCTGTCATGGCCAGGTGACACCTAGCATGGAGATCTAATTGAATTCATTGATTCGATTTTAGTGTGACTGAGTTATTGACATGGTTGTGAATTAACTTATTTGTCTGCAGCCAAAGGCCAGTAACAGAATTTGAAGAGCAATTATGTCTCGCTAACACTCAGCATGGGTGAATGTCTGTGTAATTCAGAGACTAGCTCACACAGGAAGACGGGGAGACAGGAAGACGGGCGTCCCCGGGCATCAGTAAAAGTTTTCCGTGTATTAACCTCACCGACGATCAGCCTCCAAGATGCCCTCTCTACCAGGGCAGTGGTTAACCACAAACTCAGGCGTGAAGAAGCTGTGAGAGCTTTTCACGGGTGGTGCACTTGGGATTCTAGAAGAGGAAAGAGTTTGGTGCCAACAATCCATTCGCGAAACATAAATTGAGAAACGATTGGGTCGGACGTTATGCTAAATGAGATAAACCAGTCACAAAAGACAAATGCTGTAAGATGCCACTTTTGCGAGGTGCCTCGGAGAGTCAAAATCATAGAGGTAGGAACTGTCAGGGGCTGGGAAGGGGGCGTGGGGGACCTGGTGTTCAGTGAGGACAGATTTCAGTGTTAAGAGATGAGGACGGTCTGGGCGTTGGTGGCACAATGACGTGGAAGCATCGAGCACGATCGAGTTGTACACTTACAAATGGTTACGACGGTGAGACTTACACGCATCTTACCACGATTAAAAAAAAACCCAAAAACTCAGTGGCTTCAAACGAAGAGAAACCGTTCAGTCAATAAATCTGTAGCCACGAGAAGCTTCTAAGAGGAATCGGTTCACACGGGGACTTAGGTTCACCCAACAACGGTGAGAACCGGGTAAACAAAGCCACGCCAGCTGCCAGCCGCACGCAAGTGGCTGATTCTCAGGAAGAAGCAGGGAAGCTGAGCAGAACTCCATTCTCGCTGTCCCTGACACCCATGTGCTTTCTGCGCCCGCTGCTGGAGTAAAGCGCCTTCCCTTCTCTGCCTGTCAGATGACGCCGGGGCCTCTGGCCGGCGATGCTCCTGCAGGAGGAGAGCCCGGGCGCTCCCCCACCGCCTTAGAGGCACAGAAACCACTCTGAAGGTTAGCCGTCGGGGCACCCGCTACCCGAGGACTTAAAATGTGGAAACCGATACAAATCCATGCATTTTGGGATCACCGCCCCGTCTGGAGAAAACATCACAGGGCAGGCAGGAGAGGAAGCCACCGCAGCACACGTGACCGGCGGTGACAGCTCCAGGAAGCCACAAAGGCGGAGAAGACAGAGTCACCAGACGCACGGGGGCCTCCACCTCAGAAGGGGGGCGCCCGCAGGCCACCTGGCGTCACAGAGGCTGATGAATGGCTGTGCCCAGAGAGGCCAAAAGTCGTGGAGATGGTCAGTAATCACAGAGACATTTCCTGGCCAACCGTCCACAGCGCCCCTTTCTTTCCAGGGACCCCCGGGGGTGGGGGAGGACTTAAGAGCAGGGCGGCTCCGGAAAGCGCCCCTTGAAGTGAAAAGGACAATTCGCTCTGACAATACTCCCCGCAGGGTGCATAAGGCCTCGGATCTAAAAGAACAGTTTTAGGAAACAGGGCGGGAGGCGGGGCCGTGAAGAAATAGGAAGGTATTTAATAGGCGTTCGTTGGATCGTATGCGACGCGCCCGGGGACCCGGTTTCAGAGGCCTGGCTGCTGATGCCATGGCCGAAGGGGCGCACGGCAGCGGGGGCACCTGCCACAGCCAGCGGGCAGGACACACGAGCCGCAGACGGAGTACGGCGAAGACGGCTGAAGGCTGTGGGGACTGTGACTCCGGGGAGGCGTGTCGCTCTCGGCAAACGAGTCCCTATTTCTTTTTTTTTTTAATGGAAAGAGGGGCGAGAAAATTGTGGACTGTTCAGACAGCGTTCTAAGACCTCACCGACATACCGCAAAGCGCACACCCCGAGGCGCGCCGTTTGAGAGGTTGTCATTCCCGTGCGCCCCCGTGACAGCATCCCCACAGCGAAAACGTCCGTCCCCTCCGAGACTCCTGCGGCCACCTCGCCACCCATCCCTTCCCCCACCCCCACTCCCCACCCCCAGATCAGCTTGTGTTTTTCTTGAATGTCGTGGAAGGGCACTGATACAGCGCGGGTGCCTTTTTTGGTCTGAATTGTTTACTCGGCAGTTATTCTGACATTTCTCCACGTCAAAGGAGTTTCATTCCTTTTACTGAGGATAAATATCCATCGATCTGTCCAGGGATGTTTGGATTGTTTCTAATTTTTGTCTATTTGAGATAAAACTGCAGTGACCATTCATGTACAGATTATGGATATATTCCCTCAGGTATTTGGGGTAAATACCTACAATTTGCATTGTTGGCTCAGGCGGTAAATGTTTGTGTAACTTCCTAAGAAACCTTCGCAGTGCGTTTTGCCATGGTTGTAATATTTTGTATATCCGCCAATGACGCATCAGACTTCCCGTTCCCCGGCCCGCTATCTCGTTATGGTCGGAATTCCAATTTTAGCCGTTTGGATGAGTGCGGATGGGTATCACGTGGTTCTCGTTTTCATTTTCCTAATAACTAATGATGCGAAATATCTTTTCACGTTCTTACCCTCCACATATCTTTGTTGGGGAGGCATCTGTTCTGATCTCTGGCCCATGTTTAATTGGATTGTTTATTTTCTTACTGAGCCTTGAGAGTTCTTTATACTCCAGAGAGAAATCCTTTGTCAGACATGTGATTTGCAAATGTTTTCACCCAGTCTGTGGCTTATGTTCACCTTCTCTTAATAGCCTCTTATAAAAAACGGAACTTTAAGATTTTAATGAGGCACAACTTATCAATTGGTTTTTCATGGGTCACTGTTTGCATATTATCTATACGAGCGCGGTCTAATCTGAGGTCGTGAAGGTTTTTATTTTTATTCTGGTTTTAGATTCTTACATGTTATATCTAGGTCTGTGGTCCGTTTTCAGTTTTGTATATGTTACGAGGTGTGGATCAAAGTTTCATTTTTGTCACCGTGGTTTTTTTTTTCCTGGTGCCATTTGTTGAAGAAACTATCATTTCTCCACTGAATTGTCTTTGCCATTTGATAAAAATTCAAAGTGTGTTTTGAAATAGTTGTAATATTTTATACATCCAGGAACAATGCACAGTGGAGTTCTAGCCGGTTTTGCTTTTTTGTTTGTTTTTGTTTTGTTTTGTTTTGGTTTGTTTTTTAAGTCCTGCAGCCATGGCGCCCACTATTTTTGGAGAGTTGTCTTATTTTCATTCAGTTTGAAAATTCTTCCCACTCTCCCTTTGGACGTCTTCTTTGACCGTTAGGTTGTTTAGAAGGAGTAATTTACTTGTTAAACATCTGGGGATTTTCCAAAGTCTTTCTGCTCTCGATGACTAATTTAATTCCATTTTGTTCATAGCATTCGCCTTGTATTAGATTAATACTTTTACAGTCACTGAAACATGTTTCTTCGCCTCCTATGTGACACTCGAGGGAGACACAGGAGGCCCTCGTGGAGCCAAGAAGCTAGCTGAGGGCTAGATGGAAACAGTGCTTAACTGTGTCATCGAAGTCACTTCCTCAGGACACATTCTTACAAGTGAAGCGTGGATTCAAAGTGTAAATGTACCTTTAAGGCTTCTGAGGCAGTTGTTAATCGCCTTCCAAAATGTGCCCGTTTTCTTGTATATTTGTCCCTGTGTGAGGTGTTTTTTTTGTTTTTGTTTTTTGTTTTTTGTTTTTAGTGGTGCAAGATAGTAAAATCTTAAAACTGAAATTTATAAAATTACAGTATATGAGTTGAGTTTTGATTACTGAAGACTTTCTCTATAGGTGTTAGTCTGATCCTGTCTATGAGCTCGATATTCAATTACAGCTTAGAGGATATTAGCTTTCAGATGGAGAAAGAGAGGAAAGGAAAGAAGGAAAGGAAGGAGGGAGGGAAGGAGAGAAGGAGAGAGAGAGAAAGACAGAGAGAGAGACAGACAGACGGAGAGAATGAGTAAAGGAGATGGATTATCTTTGGAGAAGGCTGAACGTTCACTGTGGACAGCGATGCCTCGGTTGTCCATTCTCTCTGGCAGGACCCCAATATCAGGCTTTAAAATACACCTTCTTGAAGCTAACAATAAAGTCATATGGAAGAAAATTAAAACCAGAAAAGAACAGCAACAAAAAAAGTCAAGGTGATGGCCTTGATGTCAGATTTACCACAGGAAGAAAAGAAACCATCGATCTGTTATCAAATTAGTAAACTCTCTAGATCTTTCTCAATCTCCAAGCCGCCTTGCCCTCCATCCCGTGCTTCCTATGCTTTGAGATATCTCTGGTTGTCTTGACTGTGACCCCCGAGAGGGGTCCTTGAGCAGCTGTCTCATCGGAGGGGCCTCTCTGTGCATGGGTGACGGGCAACAAGGTGTCCCTCTGACCCTGGTCCTCAGATGAGCCTGGAAGTTGATAACCGAGGGGTCCCTCTGCCCCGGGGGGTGGGAGACTTCCCCTGGTCAGACGTCCAGGTGTGATGGACGAGGTCGTCGGCGCCTCGAGAGCCCTGCCTGTTTCGTCTCTGTCGTTTCATTCTCTCTCTGTCTTTCCCCCTCACTCTGACCTTGAAACTTCTGCACAGCCACTGAATGTGCATACGTGCGTCTCCTGGTCTCCATAGCAACTGCATCAGCCAATCAGGACAGAGAAGAGGGATTCAGTGTCCATTTGTTTACGATGCTTTTACTGGATCGGTCTTGGTTCTGGTGACACTACAGTCCAGACAACGCTGTGCTGTGGTGGCTGTCTTGTCCACTGTAGGCTGGTTAGCAGTGTCCCTGACCCCTACCCACTAGATGCTGGTAGTTCTCTCCAATTGCGACAACCTAAATTATCCCCACACATTGCCGAAGATCTCCTGGGGCAGTGGGAAGAAATCACTCCCACTGGAAAATGCCGAACGAGGTTACGGAAATATAATAGGTCACAATATAGCCGTGGCCTCCTGAAGCTGTCACGGGAGGCTGATCACAATATAGCCGTGGCCTCCTGAAGCTGTCACGGGGGGCTGAGTAGAAAAAAGGGCTGTCGTCTGAGCCACAGGTCACCATCTTCCTAAAGACAACCGCAGTGTGATGGCATCGGAGCTAGAACAGGCCTCTGCAATACATCTCTGGCTGTGAATTTAAACACAGAAAATATCGCAGACTCCGACCAGCTGCCAGCTCCTGCCGCCAACACCCGCGACCATCGGCCCTGGGGCCTATTGATTCCATTCTTGAAGCCCCCGTGTCCTCATGTCCACGGAAATGACAGTAGAAAGCGCTTCAGCTGCTTTGAGGGGCTCATGCAATAACGTATATGAAACACTTAGCACGGCACCCGACACAGCGAAATGCCCAGGCAGGGCCGTTTCCACTAGGGCCCCGCGTAAGAGCAGATTATCGGAAATTATCTAAAGACCCCCAAGCAGGACACTACTCATTTATGTCAAACCTCCGGATAAAATACTTTCGGGAATTAATAATAGCTTTGCGAAGACCGTGGAATAACATAAAAAATGTTTCTACCTCATACCGAGTGAAGGGAGCTGGATTCAAAATACACGTCCGAATGAACACGACACGATTAAACCGAGCGTGACAATGAAGGCAGCGGCCGAATCTGTTCCGTCAATACGTTCGGTTGAGTATTTTCTTCTACTTTCTATTTTCTATTTTTACTTTCTATTTTTACTGCAGCTTTAAAGTTTTCTACAAGATTTATGGTAATAAAAGGGTTTCGAATTTTCAAAAAGACATACGCTGTCTTAAATTTCAATGGCTACTTTGTTTTCTAGACTGGGAGCAAACATAGCCCACTCTGGGAGGGCGTCCTATCCCCACGTGTGGGTGCCGGGGGGACCCATCCGTTCTAACTCCAACACGCCCGGCCAGGCGATGGAGTCTCCACTGGGCAGTCACAGCACGAGCTGTTTCTCTGGGGAGCTTGTGACAAGTAGCCGCACCCATTTCCAGTAGCGAGATTAAGGATTCCATGATCATACCAAAGGGATTTTGAAGGGCGGGGCATCGAACGCCTGAAGCAAGCCTTCGCCATGGAAAGAGAAAACAGCGAGAGAATAGGGAATTTGGGGGGATGCAGTGACCCCTGTCCCGAGTCCCACTGGCGCGTTTCCTCCCGGTGTGGCCGACGCCTCTGAGGGAACGGATGGAAGAGATGGGAAGTGATCTCGAGGCCTGAAGTCAGGCAAGGGGACCGGAGGGGACCACGCTCACCGCGTATTACCCTCAACCAGCCAGTTCCCGCCGGTCCCGAACCTCGGAAAGGCTCCACAGTTTTAACTCGCAAGTGAGCAAAGCTCGAAAACCCCGCACAGATGTCACATGTCCCTTCCAGGGGGCCACCAAGGGTGACACATCACACGTGCACGAAAACCCTCTCTGTGACAGACTCGAGGGAGCCCTGGGCAGGAAACATGGCTTGAATTGCTGTCAAGGGTGGTTTTGCTCACAGCCCAGGCCCGTTAAAAGCTGTTTGTTGTCTTGAGAATTAAGGGTTGATGCTGCTACCAGTGACCCGTGGCAATGGATGCCGTCTACACACCCATTCGCTGGGTTTGGCCACGGTGCTAAGGATTTCATCCATGGTGTTGATGAGGTCCTCGCGAGAGCTGTGTGTGCATGTGTGTGTGTGTGTGTGCGAGAGGGTTTAGAAATACTGGACACACATTCTCACGTGACAAAGATGATCTGAGGCCGAGGGACCCCAGCCCCTTTAGAGCCCGCCCCGCCTGCCCGCCCCCCATCCCGGTCCCAGGTGCCGGCAGCCCCCACTTCAGAAGCTCTCTTCCCCCCAGCAGTGCCAGGGACAAAGGACCGTAGCTAAAACAACAGGCATTTCCACCCGAGAAACAGACGAGCTTATTGGCAAGGCGGAACGGAGTCGTAAGGAGCTACTGGATCATCAGGGAGAGGATTATCCACAGTTCTACGAGGCGCAGAGCCTCACACTTACATCTGTTTAATGATCGCATGCAAAGGTTTTTTTCAATGAGGATTTCTCATTGCGGCAAATGGTCCATTCAGAAGCTTCGTGGGATTCAAACTTAAGTGAGAAAGGTTCGTCGTCACAGATTGGAAAGAAAACTCTGGGCCGGGTGTCTAACGACGGGTACGGTGTTGGGGGAATGGTCTTCGCGTGTCAGGGACGGAGCGTAAAGGCGCTGACAGCTCTCCGTGGCCGCGCCAGTGCCGGGCTGGGTACCAAAGAGAGTGGCCGTCAGGTCAGCATTCGCCTCCCAAGGAAAACGGGACAAACGAAACGAGATGTGGACAGAAAACGCGATCAGAAGTTTTTGCAAGGGTCGAACGATACCTTCTGAGCGGTTTCTGTTTGGTTTGGTTACCTATACGTTATAAATACTTCTTGCTGTATAATGAAAACATAAGGCCTCTTTAAAACAATAGGGCCGTAATACTGTCATCATTCTTAAATGCCGTGAAAGTATATTTTAATATCGTGAAGCATCTAGTTAGCGTTCACGTTGCCCGCGAGCCCGAGCCTGTGTTAAGCCTCTAATATCTCATGCGTGGATATTACGTTTTTTCCTTCTCCCCACAGGTGCTCACGGCAGCCTTTCAATCCACTTTCTTTCCACCGAACTTAGCAAATCCCATAATTACATGCGTCTCCGCTGTGCCCTCCGCAGCTGCTCACTCCGTCGTGACAGCGAGCTCGGCTTTCTGCAGGAGCCAAGCCGAACAACTACATTGTCGAGACAACACCAGGCTTAGCTTGGTTTAAAAGTGAATTACGTTGCCAGCCTAGTAGAAAGTTCCGGCATTGAATCGTGGGGCATGAAATCAGCTTTTTGAAAAAGGAAAGTGAACCTTAACCCTCTCGCACCAGGAGCAGAGGCAGGAGCCACAGACGCTGGGCAGGACAGTGCTCACGGCTGTCTCTCCAGGGAGACGGGGCTCATCTTGTCTCTAACTCCCACCTGAGGGGCTGCTACATGGAGACATGGATCCCGCATACCACGGCCACCTACCAGCTCGGGATGGTTCCAGCTGTTTTCAGGGGCAACCATTGAACCAAAGCTGGGTCGGAGAAAGTTCTCGGCAGAGTCAACATTCTAGAAACGACGAGGTTGGTCCACCGTGGCTTCAGTAAACATTTTTACACCCCTACCTCGATCCAAGTATTAGAAGTAAACATGAAAACATCCTAACACAACATCTGTATTTTTTGACCGCAGTGAAATTTGAGCACTTTGAACCTGCCTCATAAACCGTGTTGTCGCTGGGCGGCCAGGGCGTCAGCGTTCACACACTCTATCCGTTTCTGTCCCTGGAACAAGTCACGCTCATTCCTGCCTCAGCCTTTGCCCTCTCGTGTCCTCTGGCTGGGGCTCCTGCACCCGGCTGGGCTCCTTTGCATACTTCCCGTTAGTGGGCATAGTCCTTCTGCCACCCCCTGGAGGACCTTTCCTGGACCTCACTGTCTACGGCAACATCCCTGTAACAACTGGCCCAGCATAGCCAGAATAATTGTCAGCTTCCCTAAACCTCCCCCCACGACTTCCAACTTAGGAACACCTGGAGAAAGCTAGACAGATGCCCTTGACCCACACAGAGAATGCCCTGCTTCCGGTTAACCTGCCCGCGGCTTCCCACCCACCTGAGCACACCTGAAGCCTCCTCTCTTCCGTCGCAAACCTTCCCCACTCGTCTGCCCACCGTTGAGGCTCTGCCACACTCGAGGGATGGCGTCTGATTCCCTCGCTACAGTGAACTCTGAACGAGTCGCCTCTGCTTGTTGTTTGCGTGGTCTTCAGTCATTTGCATAGTTGTGTTCGTATGATTGGGAGAAATGATGGGGAGGGAGAAATTTAAGCATTTATTAGAAGGAAGAAAAGCACATTACTTCAACTTCCATTTATAAGCGCCCTTTATCCGTTAGGGGATATGTATTTTCTTGAAGTCGAGGCATTAATCAAGTCATTTTTAATTAATTAATTGCCTTTCTTGTTTTATTATTATATCCATAGTTCATTTACCCCAGGAATGATGACATGAATTTTTGGTTAATCGAAACCTAATATAAATTAATACTGTCACCATTTGTGAACCATGTCAACATCTTAGGGTCCTTTCCCTGAGTTTTCCAGTCCCCCGTAGTTTTTGTAATTATCCGTTTTAACTAGACATACCCTTGAACCCAGCGAGACATTATTCTTGGTTTATACCGCAAAATTCACGCACACATTGACTCCCTTTTATGTTTTTGATTCCTTCATTGTGATTCCTGTCTGTAATCAAATAAAAATCTAGTTTTTGCTTTAACGCGGGCGTGTTAGCAATCACTCAGGTCAGTTTCAGTTTTTCAGTAGATGTATTTTGCCTCTTCTCTGTCACCATGATTTTGGCGAGACGAAGCTGGGTTAACCGTCGCTGTCCCTCTGTCATTCAGAGATGCCGTGCTCCATTGTCGCGTGACTTCCATCGTTTTAATTTGGGGGCAGCCGTCGCTCTGACTCCCCTCCTCCTAGTCTTTGAGTTTTGGTGGTTCTGCGCTCACGTGCCTACAGAGGGTCTTCACGGTGTCTGTCGCACTTGGGGTGAGAGAGGTTTTCCAGTCTGCCTTGATGCCACTCATCAATGTTTGAGTGTCGACAAGAATGATAACTTCCAATACTTCTCTCTTATCTGCTTCTCCTCTCCTGCTGATCCCTGAAGATACATTCTTTGGACATTTTTCCGTTTTCGATGTAAGTCTTGTGCTTTTCTCTCTTCCTTTTTTTCTCTCCATGCTTCAATTTTTACATTTGCAATTGACATACCTTCCAAATCACTAATTCCTTCTCTAGCTGTGTCTAATATGCTGTTAAATTTATTTAGTCTGCTCTTAATTTTTTAGTTCTAGAATTTTCACTTGATCGTATTTTTTTAAATTTATCTCTGGTGCAAGACGAAATTTTTTTCACCTATTTTATTGAATGTTTATCACAGTTTTAAAATTTTTGGGTATAATCAATATATCACTTCAGGGTCTATATTGTCCAAATGTTTATTTAGCAGGATTTTTCCTCTTAATTGTGCCCCGTATTCCAATTTTAATGCCTCGAGTTTTAAGATTGATGAGAGCTCTGTGAGCTCTTCGCTGTCTTAGATGCTATTTTATGTGTTGCTTAAAATCGGTGACTGTCTTGAGGGAGACACATTGGCCATGGAGTTCTTCCCATAGCCCAACTTCTGGCACATTCTTTTGATCAAGATAGTCACAAAAGCCCACTTAGTTTCAAAGGGGGAAGAAAAAATTTTTTTTTTTTAATTTTGGGAAGAGCACGTTGTAGCCATTTTTGTAAAATTCAATCTGCCATATCAATAATGCCTGTGATTGTCGGAGTTGACACGCAAGCACACACGCCCAGTGTCTTACCAGTATTATGTCATTCATCCATCGCGGTGGCCGTATGAGGGAGATCCTATTATCATCCCCATTTCACGGATGAAGAGGTGAAGGTATTACATGGCAGCAAGTGGCGGAGTTGACATCGGTACCAGAAATGTGCAGAAGAAATTATTCAGGTCGAGAGTGAAGAGAAGAAAAATATGACCTCAAGCGCCACCTGTATTCACGTTTAGATATATTCCCGTTTTGTTTAGGAAAAGCCTCCTGGATTCCCGTCCTGAAACAGCCTAGGAATTACGTTCCTAATTTTCTCAAGGACTTTCTCCTAACTCAACCAGTGAACAGAGAAAAACAACACGTTCATTGACCCTGTGACCAGATCAAGACTGAACGTGGAGTGTGTACAAACCATCTTTTCCTCCCCGGGTAATAGACTGGGCGGGTTTAACAGGTGAAGAGGTTCAGAGGCCATAGGGTGACATGTTTCAGTCCCCCATATCTCTGAGCCCTGAATTTCAAGGACGTGAACATGGGAGTGTGTCCGACACAGTCACAGGACACTGCGGGACAGACGGAGTCATTACCCTCCACCTCCCCAGGTTGCACGGCGGTGGTGACCCTTGGTACCAACATGTGTTCATTTCTGCTTTCTGATGCTTTGACATCTGGGGTCTTGCAGGTTAGGGAGAGACTGCTGCTCTCCAGGTAGCAAAAGTCTTCACACCTTTATGTAAAGTAAGGAAACCAGAGCCCACCCCCAGCCACCTCCTCTCTGAGTTCTCACCTTCCAGGCCCCTCCTCCCCTGTGTTAAGACCCCGGGATCTGGTGCCAGACAGCTAGAGGTGGCCCGTGTACTCCAGGGCCCACCCTGATTATTCCGGCTAGCCGGTCCTACCCACGAGGTGTTGTCCATTCCTCCTGCAGAAACCACAGTTGGGGCTCTGGCCCAACTCCCTCTGCCTCCCGGTGTACCCTAGTGCTCCTCAGGTGGCCCTGCATGGCTTGGTGTGTCCCCGCTCTTGCAGACAAACTATCTTCAATGGCAGCCATGTTGGCCTCACCATATCTGAGCACTGATAAAACCTACACTTGACAGCAACCTTTGAACAGATACCTGAGGTTGGTCGAGATGTTCCAGTAATTGTCTACTTACTCTCTGTAGTGGGAAAAAAAAAACAGAACCGTTAAGGTCTGGACATAAAACTCAACATGATACCGAATGGTCATGTGATGTCTCAATTCCAAAAAAGAGTTATTGGCAAATACAATCTGTCCGCTGACCTAATTATGCTCCCTCTAGCAAGAAAGACTTATTTGTCTTAAAGAATTTCCACTAGGGAACATGCAACATAATCAACTGTGACAAATGTATTCTTCGTTTGTGCAGAAAATAAATTAAGATATCGGGTGACCAGAAAGAAGACACATTTCTCCGTGTGAGCCATCGGGACAAATCGGTTCCTGGAAGAGACAGTAAATCCACACTCTGAATTCCAGGATGGATATCAACACATTTTTTTCAAAAAGCGCATCTCCAGAATTCCATAAGAAAATGACTTTTGCTTCACCTGCCAGCCAGAAAATTATGGGTCTTGAGACAGCCCTTATCTCTGCCGTGATTTACTCTAACTTGTATCCTACAAATATCGATTAGTTTAGAATCGAATTTGTCCCAAGCACCCGTAAAATAGAAATAGAATTAATCTGAGTGAACACGTGCCCAGTTATTCTCAAGAATAATTTCTTAGAAGCGGGATTTCTGAGTTGAAGATTTCGCACCGTCTTTACAAATGTACCCACATTCTGACCGTTCTTCCCACGGAAGACCTCGGGACTCTGAACAAACTCCTCACTCTTCCACCCCCAAAAAGTTTTCACCCCACCACACCCGAGTTCAGCCGAGTGGAGCGTGTAGTAATTCCCAGAGGCTAATTTATTTATCACGCAAGACGCCTTTTCAAGGAAGAGCATAGGAGATCAGCTGTCGCAGGCTCGCCGAGAGGGCAGAGAAGAAATAAAGCTGGCAAAGCTGAGGAAGGGCGGCTCGTGGGGAGGCAAGGACTTGTCATCTGTCCCCCCAGCAGCATTTTCAAGGGTGGCGCACGCATAGCCGTGTTCCGTGCCACTGCCACACACTGGACGAGCCTTCTCAGTCGAACATGCCTGTGTGACCGGTGCCTGTCTCCAGACAGAACGCAGTCTTATGCCCTTCCTCCAACCATGTCACCCGACCCACCGAGGAGGCCGCTCTGCCTGTGTCCGGACCTCCCGTAAATGGAGTCGTGTGGTCTGCACACCCGCTCGTGGGCCTGGCCCCTCTCACTCAGCAGCAGCTCCGCATTTTCTGCGTGTTTCCCATGCAATTTTGGATCGTTCATTCTCGATAGTTTATATTACAGAAATTCCGCGTTATTTGATGTACTATACATTATATTTTACACAGTATTTATTTGTATATTATATAAATATAAATGTACCACAGTTTACCTAACTGGGTAAATTGGGTTAGTTTCTGGCCATTAAAAATGTTGCTATTTTGAACATTCTAATACGTGAGTTTGGGCAAAAAGGTGCAGGCCCTTCTACGGGGTGTATATTGGGGGGTGGGGGTGCCGGGTGCTGGGTGTGTGCGTACTCAGCTCTGATATGCTGGCTGCAGCAGAAGGTACTGAACAATGTTGCAAAGTGGTAGGATCAATTTGAATTCATCTTTTTAATTTTCTTTTTTTTAATCATTTGCTCGAGTAAACTGATTGTCTATTAGATTTTATTACTTTGTTTTGGGTATATAGATTTTACTGAAATATAGTTTCATTCTGTCTTTCCTTTTTTTTTTTTATTCCATTGGGCTCTGAACTCTGTTCTTAAAGGGAATGTAACATCCTTCACAGTACACCTGTTGGGAGCCCAGTTGCCTGGGTTCAGATCCCGGCTCCGACTTGTACGAGCTCTGTGACGCCGGGCAAGTCACTTAGCCTCTCTGTGCCAGAGATTTGCTCTCTGAAGGCGAGATCATGATTCTTCTTATTTCATAAGTTATTGTAATAATGAACTCAGTTCTTTTTCTTTTGGAATTCGTTCTCACCTGTGATATTATTAGGCAAGTCTAAGGCATTATGTAGTTTCAATGCATTTGCTTCTATTATTTCTTCAATAAGGAATCTGAATAGGAATCTTCCAGACAGCAAAGGCGATGAGATTTCTTTATAGTAGAAAGAAAGTAAAAAGGACATATGGCTTTTTTTGCATTTTACAATGTACCGTGAACATATTTTTCTGTTTGGGCCGAGAAGCAGCCTGCTGTAACCGAGAGAACCAACGTCACCTGTGCCACCATATAGATGACCTTAGAGAAGCCACGCCCTATCTTGTGTCTTCCTGGCTTCACCTGTCCCGTGAAAACCATGCCAGGCCCCAGGGCGTGGTGAGTGGGGTGCTGTGTGGGGTGACTACGTCCCCAGCTGGGCCCCGTCTGGAGGCGAGGCCGCGACAGGCTTTCCTACCCACTGCTTTGCCCTGGGCTGCGGGTACTGTCCAGCGCTGGACCAAAAGCCCTTCCCCTTCTTCGTGGTTTTGGCCAGGTGCTGGGAGGAGCCCCTCACCCCATGAAAGTGTCCCAGCCTCTTGCAGATGAATCCTGACTGGTTCCCATGCTGTCTGCTCAGAGCTCGTGGACAAATAGGACACAACGTAGATACCGAAGAGTGTACAAGCCATTCGTGCTTGAGGTTCAGACTGAATGTTGAGTGTTTCACACCGTTTGGACTTGGCTATTTCTAGTCGCCAAATAAAAAACAAATGCATATGTGGACGTTCAAGGTGAGATGGTGGTCCCCCGCCGTGTTGGGGACAGAGAGGGAGGGATGGAGGTGCCGTGTGGGCAGGTGTCTCAAGGGAGCCATGGGGCACAGGTGAGGGAGATGTCATCTCAGTTACCTGTGACAGCACCGACCTCTGTACTCACATTCCCCTGGGGGTAGTTTGCATCCAAATTAAGTCGAGTGTTAAAGTATGAGACCTATGTGCATTTTTAAGGCATAAAACATGTAGAAGAAGGTGCTCAATTCTGTGGATCTTTGTAGCAGCTGCTGGACAGGAGGAGACAGTGACAAAGAGACAGGCCACCACCGTGTGCAGGGAGCGGTGTCCCCATGAACAGGAAATGGTGTCTCAATCCACTAATCTCCCTGTGAATTATTCACACCTAGATCTGGTCTGTGGTGGCAAAGCGAGTTGCTGGGGAGACTCTGAGAGTCGGCGTGGACACTGTGGGGGTTTGTTCAGGGGTCCTCACAGGTGGCCAGACCCAGAGTCCTAAATATTTATGACAATATTAATAACTAAATATTTATGTGCTGCTGGTATTAGACGTTAAGGCCCAGGGCTGCAGTAGAGATTTTTTTTTAGCCTTCACCACCGCATAGAAAAATGTTATTTTCTGTTGCCTCCCTGCAGTGAGAAACACGATTCAGGGACGGGAAAAATGCCTTCTGGGCTCCAGACTCTGCCCGTGGAATCTCCCCCTGATTAAGTTTCTAGACAATTTCTGTGGCAGTTTGGGCGTCTCCAATTTAATTTTTGTCCCCAGCGTGTCTTCCTGGGTCTTCCAGTTTGTGAACAGTCTGCTTCTGGTGCCCCCTCTCCTGATGAGCCGCACACCACGCCCCACCCCTGCCAGATTCCAAACCCGAAACACAGGACGCACAGTTACATCTGAATTTCAGATGAACGGCGGATAACATTTTAGGATAAAGAGGTCTCAGATGTTTCATGGGGTCTCCTTATACTAAACATGTATGTGTAGTCTGCATATTAATATATAATTCTTTATAATTATGTAAGCTACAAATACCTACTAAATATATATATCAAATGTAGTATATGTATACTATGTAGTTTAGTAAATTTATTAATTTAATCATTATTAGCTAATAATTATATTTATTGTATTATAAATTATATTGCATTATACTTAATTATATGAATAATTTAGTACGTATACTAAATTTTGTATAGATAAATATCCATAAATAAGTAACTATAAATTTTTAAAAATACGTATCCTATATAAAGGAGACTTACGTATGCGAAGATTTTCGTGTCTGCTTAATAAATACACTTACGATTGGTTTATCCGGCACCCGTAGCCCGCGTGAGGAGAGCCGGGTTTCGGAGCGGGCGGGCCTGCAGGCAGCGGGCTTGCTGGCGACAGGGAGGCTTGGCGAGGGAAGGACGTGCTGGGTGCACTGCGTAGCTGGTACCCGGACACGCAGGGCATGGAGCAGGGCACCTTCCTCCTTCCTCCCGGTTCCCTGTACCGAGGGCCTGAGTTTGCTCGACTTCGTGACGGCTGGAAGCAGTATGAGCAGTGACTCCGGACAGCTGCCCGGGGGCCGGGAGCGATGCCGCCGTCGTTTCTGCAGACCACGGTCATTCGTGGGCCCAGAGCAGGCGCTGTCTAAAAGGCACACATTTTTCTTCTAGTGAAACGTTTGATTAAAACGTGCTGCTCCTCCGTCACACGGTGGCGGTCTCTTTCCTCGCCTCTCTGCCTGTCCCCTTCCCTTCCCTCCCCCCAAAGTTCCCGGCTTCTCCCCCAGGAGGCAGAGCCCCGCCCCGCTGGCACCTGGACAGTGACATCGCAGCCTTCTCAGACATGGCCACACTGGGTCGCATTTCCGACGATGCTCTGACCTCTGCGAGCCTCCTGCCCCTGCGGTCCGCGTTCTCCTGACCCCACGAAGCGGCCACTCTGCTTTGCTCAGAGCGCCGGTGTCATACAGGCTCAGGTCCCTGTCTCTCAAGAGTGGCCTCCTCCTTCGACGGAACTAAGAGGATTTAGAAAAATCAGTAAACGACATCAAATAGCAAACAGTGCAGTAGGACAGATGCCAGGAGACATTCTGGAGTTAAAAATCGATGATCGATGTAGGTGAGGTGTAGAGAAAAATGTTCACGGGGCACGCGGGATTGTCTCTAGCTGCGCATCGGAGGCTCCCTGTCAACAGCCCCCTGCGATGTGGGCTTCCAAACCCACATAGAATCTGGGGGTGCGATGGAGGAGGGATCATGGTGGTAGATCTGGAAAAAAATCAATAAAAACAAAACAAAAATTCCTATTGGAAATCATATACACAGAGGGTTCAAGGCTATTGGAAATCATATACGTGGCACAGAGGGTTCAAGGTTACTCAACCTCGACCCCATGGCTCGCCTCTGGAAAGGGGGAATGGCACGTTTCCAGGACAGCGAAGGGTTAGATTCTGTCCTGACTTTGAAATCCATTCCAGCCCTACGTATTGACTTCAGAGTTCCCTCTAGAAGGGTCGGGCTTCCTACGGTTACGTAAATACGGCCCTTCGGGACACACGGGAGCCCCAGTGGCCCTGGGAATTACTCAGGAGCAAAGGCAAACACAATCCGCAGTAAAGACAAACCAGAAACCAACATCGCCGATGAGATCTGCGTTGATCGTGTGTGTAGGGAGACCCACGACTCGATCATGTGTTAAGAACCATCACACCTTGACGTTTAACCCGTCGTAAATATTTCGGACACAAGCCCGGGCTGTAGTCATCATCCCTTTTCAAAGCCGACATTCAGGCGAGAGCCAATGTTCGCGAGCTGGTGGTCCGCGCCTAAGTACGTTATCCGAGCTCGCGGCAAATCCCCGTACGCTGTGCCTCCTAATAACTAGAAAGCAGTAGCGTTTTCTTCTTCTTTTTTGATGAGAGAAAAAAAAAAGAAAACCTGCCTCAAAGGTATTCCTTATACACTATATCATTTTCCTGCACCATTTATTAGAAATATCTGTTCCCATCATCAAGACCATTCTTGAAATGTTTATGCTCCCACCTCAAATATTTATAGCTTTCAGGCTCGAGATGACTTATTTCTGTTTGCTTTTAATTTCCTCGGGCGAGGTTTCCATGGCATTTCAAGTCGTCGTGAATGGTTTAGAGTTAAATTATGGAGAGGTGCCACGTAGCTTCTGATTGCCTACGTTTGATGAGGTTATTAAAACTGCGGAAATATAAATTACCATAGCAACAAAAGCATAAATTCATAGCCCGTTTCATAATCTCGGGTGCAGCTCGGAACAGCTCAGGCGTGGTGCAGCGTGAGCGCTCAGCTGCTGAGTCATGTGGGTGGCAGGAATCCAGCCACGTTGACGAGTATCAAACTCTGGGACCGGCAGGATTGACTGCCCTGGGCCATCGCCTTTTAACTTCCCACCCCCTGGGAAGCTTGAGCCATGCACGGGGAGGCCAGCTCCGTGGCACGCCCGTGCGTCTGCCACGAGCAAGCACCTCCCGAGGTTGGGCCGTGTGGTCAGGAAGAGTCACCTCTGAATGCTCCGTGAACATTTTCCACTGTCCATCGATAAATTCTGACCTGGCCACCTGACCTTCAGGCACCTGTGCCAACATAGCTGGAAAACAGAAGGCCAGCTCAGCTAGGTCACAAGACGGGCAGCGAGATGCCCGTCTTGATGTGAGGACCTCGGCCATGCGCAAGACCTCGCCCGCCCGGTCCAGGCTTATACAGAGGTGTGACAGCCACAGCCACGCAGGCAGCGCCCCTCAGAGGCTTTGCTTCCCCAACATGGGAGAGGCGGAGTGTGTTTGGCTTTAAAAGATCTACATGTCTCCTCCCCTCAAGCCCTGGGAGCCTACGAGACCCTGCTGAATTGGGTCGTCAGCCTGGCAGGAAGTGTTTTTCACTTAGCGCTCGAGACGTAGCCTGAAATAGTTATTATTATTGTTTTCTAATGTCATCTCCTTCCAAGAAGAAAAGCGGGACTCGGAACCGGGCTCGACTGGCTGAAGCATCTACCTGTGGGGCTGAGGGAGGAGCACGCAGATGCCTGACTGGAGGGAGATGCGGAGCCGGGGCCCGCGTCCCTCGTGGCCATCCCCACGCACTGCGTCTCTGCCAGGTAAGGCCGCTTGAAAACGAAGCGTGTTGGAGCTGTGTTTGGATTCGATGCATTTTAACGAAGGAAGGCACAGCCCACACCCTCTCTCCTCCGTTTCCCGGGATCGCCAACCCCACTGCGGTGTGACACCCCAAGAGCAGACAGTTTTCTACATTCGTCATTGCTCTTCTCCAACCACGACGGGGCGGGAAATCGAGACACTCGCACCTGTGTGAGAAGCAAAAAAAAAAAGAAACACCCTATGTACCGTGGCCAGCCTGAGAGCTGGCTGCACATGTCGTGAGAGGCAGGAATGAGAGCCTGCACTGCAGCCCGCAGTGACAGACGCGTTCCTGCGTCTTCCGTCCCAGCCCCCCACGTACTAGACCCTTCAACACGCACTGCACAACGGAGCTCATTTCGGTGTTGTGGGAGGACACTGTTTCACCCTTGGAACTGTAGCCATTGCTGGCATTAGAGCTTTCAGTCTTCTCGGGCCGAATTTCATAAAAAGAGAAGATATCTATCTATCCATCCATCGAGAGAGAGAGAAAGAGAGAGAGAGGGAGAGAGAGGGAGGGAGGGAGGAAGGGAGAGAGAGAGAGGGAGAAGGAGGAGGAAGAGGGAGGGAAGAGAAATCAGTTTGAAACAAAAGAAGAAATGAAGAAAGAACCTTCCCTGAAGGAGCTGAATATCCCGATTTCTCTTCGGTGACTCCTCTCTGAAGCTAGAGTGACGGACACAGGGCTGGCATTTCTCTAACTGTCGAGAGTCCAGCAATAAACCTCTAATGTGCGTGTCGCGGGAGGTGGGGGAGGGGGGGAAGATAATGTGACAAGATGTGAAAACAGCCAAGAAAACACACAGAGCAAAACGCAGGCTGTTCGGGGTGCCGTAGGTGGCGGGCGTCTCATGTTAAACACGTCAGCCTCGGGTACACTGAGGAGCCGACTTCTGGAAAAAGGGTTTAAAGGAAGTGAAGGGGTGAGCCTCGATTCTGAGGGGGGACCTTCCAGGTGGGGACGCCGGCCTTTGCCAAGGTCCTGTGTGACTGTCTGGAGCCCTTGTGCTGCTGGCCTTGGGTGAGGGGTGGGGTATGACAGGGTGCCACCACCCAGGTCCCATCACTGCCCGAGGCCGGGGGATGCGGGAGACGAGGCTCCACCCCAGACCCCCACCTCGTGCATGCACAGCCTCCCCTGTGTACACATCCCCCACTAGACGGGACGTTGTTACACGGGGTGAACCCACATGGACCGGTCATCGTCGCCCAGAGTCCACAGGCCTGGGGACGTGGCCCAGCGGGAGGGCCCCCTTGGTGGTGTTCGTTCCGTGGGTTTGGACAAATGGACAATAGCGTGTCCGTTATCACGGTGCCGCACGGAACGCGGTCACTGCCCTGTCAACTGGGCCCCTAGTCATCCCCCCATGTCGCGCCTGAGCCGCGGCCCTCGGCCCCGCCCCCCTCATTTCGCCTTTCCCCGAAGGCCGCGTAGCTGGAGTCGCCTTTCCAGATGGGCGTCTTTCACGCGGTGACAGGCATTCCAGGCCTCTCCACGTGTCCCCATGGCCTGACGGCTCACTCGTTCTGCCGTCTGGAGGGACCACGGTCCGCTTACCCACCACGCACCTCTGCCGGGCATCTTGGTTGCTCCTTCCATGTCGGGCAATGATAAATGGAGCTGCTGGACACCCCTGTGCGCAGGTTTCTGTGTAGACATGAGCTTTCGACTCCTTTGGGTAAATGACCAGGGAGCACCATGGCCGGCTTGTATTGGAGGAGTATGTTTCATTTTGTAAGGAACTATAGAACCGTCTCCTAAAGCGGCCGCATCGCGGTGCGTCCCCGCCGGCGAGAAATGAGAGTCGCCGCTGCTCCACGTGCTCGTGGGCATTCGGCCTGGTCGGAGTTTCAGGGCTGGGCCGTTTTCCTAGGCGGGTCGTGGACTCTCGCGGTCATTTCAATCTGCGTCTCCCTGATGACGCACCACGTGGAGCACCTTTGCATGGGCCGATTTGCCATCTGTTTACCTGTGAGCGGTCTGTTCAGAGCTTTGCCTCATTTTTCGAGTGGGTCGATGTCGTTGAGTTTTAGGGGTTCTTCATATATTTGGGGTGACAGGCCTCGATCGGTTGGGTCTTTCGCCGTCATTTCCTCCTAGTCGGTCGCTGGTCTTTTCGTCCTCTCGGTAGCGCCTTATACGGGGCAGAATTTTTTAATTTTAGCGAAGTCTAGTTGATCAATTCCTTCTGGCATGGGTCGCGCCTTTGTTGTGTTTAAAATGTCGTTGCCAAACCTGAGCTGGCCTGGAGCTTCTCCTCCCACGAGGGGTTCCCTGGCGCGCCCGCCTCAGCCGACCACAGCCCCTCCAGCTGCCCCCCGATCTCCCCTCTGCTCCTCTCGCTCCCCTTCCTGACGGCACAAAGGCACTGGCGTAAAGCGCTAGTCAGCTCGTGTCACCATTTTGTTCCCTGTCCCACGGGGGCTTCTGCCCCCGCTCAGAACCAAACCCGATGGCCTTCCCGCCGGACCCCAGGGGCTGGGGCCCCGCCCGCCTCTCCACACTCATTTCCCACGATGCTCCCTCCGCGGCACCCCCCGACCGCTGCCATGCTCTGGGGCCACACCTACTGTCCCCACCCTCTCCCCACCTCAGCCTCTGCCTGGAACCCCCGTCCCCCCGTCCCCCGACTTCCTCCTCTCCCCATTCTCTCCATTGCCCCCCTCGCCGCCCACATATCCTGCCTCCCGTTCTCTCTGTCCCGTCTTTGACATAAACGAAGGAACAAGGACGGCCGGCTTCTTCCTCGGCCCCAAGGACACCCTTTGGCTGGACTCCCAGACTTTAATGAAGACAGGGAGGCATTCGCGCTTTCTCGTCATTTCTCGGAGGCCGGAAGGATTGGAACTTGGAACTGGAACTTGGCTCAGCGCTGCCCTGCGTTAAATAAGAATTAACGAGGAGTTCTATTGGACCGTAGAGGGAATCTGGCAGGCGGGCCGTTTCTAGTGGCTCTCGCTGGGGTTGGTACAGGAGACGCAGGGTGGGCGCAGGCTGCTCGGCACGCGGCCCCATGGTGCGACACACGGAGAGCGCCTGAATCAAGGTCTCGGCCGCATCCCTCTGTCTCCGTGTGGCACCGGCCCATCGCCCGTCCGGGCTGAGTCTCAGTTTCCTCCTCTGTACAGTGGGTGACAACACAGCCTTCCTCACAGGACACCGCAGCGACTGAGCGAGATGATGGTCACGAACGTCTTTCCAGCTCGTCTGGCACATGGCGGACCTTAAGTAAATAATAGTAATAAGGATTATTACCATTATGACTATAACTATTACCATATGGTAATTGACCATATACCAAACGACCATATGGTAAACATATACCAAACGACCATATGGTAAATATATACCACATTGGGGCTTTTAACTCAGATTTTCTTATTTTTAGTCCATGTTTTCATTTTTTTTTTTCCTGCCATATGGCTAAAAAATTAAGCAAACAAGCATACTCAGCATTCTTTGCGTTTCCGATCCTGCATTTATAAACCACCGTGTGGGGCTCAGAGCAAGAATCAAGAACTGGCTGAACCCAGAAGCTCCAAAGAGAGCAGAACGGCCACCAGGTCCTGCCCTTTGCACGAAGCTCCCTGCATCCGGTCGCTTGGGGTGGCGGGGTCGTTTCAGAGCTGCGGATGGAGTGGAGGTCTCCAGGAAGTGCAACCCCTTTGGGGTCTTTGAGAGCTGCGACATGTACGTGGCCAACGCCCCAGGTTTGGGGTGCTTCCCCAGCTGGCGTCTCTCTGGGGAACCCGCAGTCACCATGTGGCCCCACTTGGATGCCCCCCAGTGAGCAGCGCTGACAGACAGGCCTGGGGCGATGGCTCAGCTGGGTAAAGCCACAGTGGGAGCCGATCGAGAAGGAGCTTATTCATCGAGGACGATGCCTGGATCGTGGGAAATGGGGCTGATGAAGCTGACTGCTAGTCCTACTGCCGGGCCCGCCAGGAAATTCCTGGAAAAGAGAGAAAAGGCAACTCTTGTAAAAATGGGCCCAGGATAGCAACGGCATCAGGCACGTATGTTACCCAATGACAGACCGTTGCCCCACGTGCTTACCGACCCACAGCACTAAAATCGTAGAGAGAACCGAGAGAAGGCAGTCCATGACCCAACCCACGATCCAGCCCCCCAGCCCTACGGTTTACCACGGTCACGTGTGGAGAGGCTCGCGGGTCTTGACGTTTGCACCCCTGCGTGCGTGTGTGCGAGCGTGTGTGCGCACGTGGTGACAGCTAATCCGACTCCCCCAGACGGACGTGCACTGGTTCTCAGACGCGGGAACAAACCCAGCCACTGGGAAAGTCCGCTCTGTGGCCTGGGTCCCCACCGCCCGCCCTACTCACCAAAATACCACCGGATGAGGAAGACGAGAAAACCTGCCAATCGCTTTTAACGGGGTTAAGCGCTGGACTGCGAAGGGGGGTTTTACCCGACGTCTCTCCCCTCGATGCCTGGAAAAGAAGCTGCAACGCTCACCATCGAACCCCAAGTGAATCTGTGCAGATTTCGATTTCAGGTGTTTTCCTGGCTGTTCACGAAATTCTCACATCAGAATCCTTCCGTAAATTCCACAAGACTCAGAAAGAAGTGACAACCTCCCTTCCGCGTTTAGCCAGCACATTAACGTTTACCCCGTGTCTTGTCCCGTGTTTGTCACCCGGCTGCTGGCATGGGCAGGGAAGGTCTTCCCAGAGGCCCTGGGACGCTCGCTGATGGCTTCGTCACCACGTGGGTCTCATCTGATCTCGGAATGCCCTCACGTGGTGGTGGGAAGACCTGACCCCGCGTGCTTCTGCGTTTAACTAGGTCCCGCTCCGTGGTGTTATGGGTTCCACCCAGGAAGCCTGCAGCTGACATTATACGGGGACGATCACGAGCTCGGCTTTCCCGAGCGAGCCGAGGGGCGCTGCGTGTGGGCCCCGTCGTCGTTGTGTTTGGAAAAGGGAGAGAAATCCCCTTTCATTCCGATGATGGATTTGGTCACTTACATCCATGCCTGGGGCAAAATCTGAAAAGAACAAAATGTCTTTCATGACTCAACAGCTGGGAAACACTTTGCGGCAGTTGCTAATATAAATAATTCACTGGTAATTGATTCCAGGGCCCCTCCTGAAACGAGCAAGCTCTGCTGCAAGGCAGGATGGCTGCAGCGGACGCTGGGAACGGCATGAATATTCATTCCCAAGCACCGTTATAAGGGAGAGGCGGCCCAGGCTCCTTTTGATCCATCTCGGGATCAGTGCTAGAAGGACATTTGAAGGGGCAGTGTGTATTGTGCCCCTCACGCCCCAGGTCAAGCTGAGGATGCTGCAGCTTCACCTAAGCAATGACTTATTTCTTCGCTCTTCTGTCGTCATCGGAGGTTCCTGCATAGGCATCTCCTTGGCCATCTTCGAGTTAAAATGATCGGAGACGGTCCCTATTGAATCTGAACAGAGAGCGAGCTCCTTAAAGGCTCACCTGCGTGCCCTTCGGCCTGCCCCTGCTGCTGCTGCCCAGGACAGAGCAGGTCACGTGTGCCCATTACACGGTTGATGGTTCAAAGAAATGGTGCTGGACCCATCAACGCGTTTGATTCGAACTTCTCACGCTCCCCTTGCTCCCTTTAAGCCGACAGGCTTCTGAGATCCGGTGAGGCTGCATAGTCATGGATGTCATTCATTCATTATCTAACAAATACTTACACAGTGCCTCCTATGGGCCAAGTGATGGAAAGAGAGAGTTGGAAATTAAAAAATAAAGAATATGCGAAATTTCTGCCCTTATGCGGCTCAGGTTTTTTTTAAGGGAGAAAAACAGCAAATAATTAAATATTTGCAATTATCAGGTGAAGGCACAGGCTGAGAAGAGAGACGGAAAAGAGGAAGAAGTGAGTATGTGGCTCGAGGGCGGGAGGGAGGTACTGCAATCTGAGAATGGTCAGGGGCAAACTCAAAAGAAGCTGACACTTGAGTAATGACCCGAGGTAGGCGAGGAATGAAGCTCTGTGTCCATCCACGAGGAAGAGCACAGCAGAAAGAGCTTGTGCAAAGGTCCTGAGGCTGGAACACGTCTGGTACCTGCCAGGCGCAGCTCAGAAGCCACCGAGGCTGGAGCACAGGGCACAGGAGCATTTATATCACCTGCTCAGCCCGCACACACTCTAGTTTTGCAATTTCAGGACTCACGTGAGAGGGTGGAGATGCCGTGGCAAAGATCTGGGAGTGAAAAGTGACACATTTCCTGTAGGTCATCAGCTTGCGAAGCTCTTCCCGTTTGTATACTTTTCCAGTTAGGGAGAAATTAGCTCTTGGTCAGAATTTCAATATTATAGCTTTAAAAGTAAATCTAAAACAACACAAAATAAAAGTCATGAGCAAAAGACAACTATATTTGCTTTGGGGGCCTTGAGCCATGGGGATTTCAACCCACAGGGCATTAAAGAAATAGGTAACGGTCCCACCATTCTTTAGAAATTCCCTGGCCTCACCAGTGACACAAGGTACAGGCATATTAACAGTGCTTTAAAGGTTGGAAGAAGCTAAGTATCAGGTGGTCTTACCTCTGTCCTCCAGTGCTGACCTTGGCTTTGCAACCCTCTTCCGTGCCCATGTTTATTAAATTCCAGTAGAGCTGCAGTCTTCCAGCTCATCGGACCTTCCACTGAGCCTCCCGTGTGTGCCGAGCACTGTGCCATGAGTCCATTTCCTGATAAGAAATAGGGGTTGTTGGTGGGACTCGCTCTAGTGGTTGGTATAGGCTGTTCGGCGGTGATGATTTTGACCCCTTCCAGCCTCCTTCCCTTCTGAAACTCTCACCTGAGGTTCATTTGATGTGAGCTGATTGAATATCTATTCCTGTATATTGTTCCCTGGTTTTTTAATTACTCGTCTTACCCCTGAGATGGACTGGAATGACCTCTTACTTTGCATAGTCCAGCCACACTGGTCATCTTAAAACTCAAACACGCCTGTTCATTTCTGCCTTGAAAATCCCTTAGACACGTGTGGGATGGTTTAAAGCAAAATAAATAGCTTTAAAAAAAAACAAAAACTGCTCTTGCATGCTTGCATCTGCCTGGGAAAATGTGCATCGATATGACAGCATCAGCTCATTTAAGCACAGGGCAGACTGGTTCCAGTTCGTCCCCATGTGTTTGGTTTAAGCGCTGGAAGACCCAAGCCCCAGAGCCAGCTCAGTCTGTTAAGTAGGACAGGGGGCCTTCCTGCATTTAATGCTCACAGCAACCACCTTACCAGGAATGTCACATTTTACAGATGTGCACGGCTCAGGTTTAGAGACAGTAAATTATTTCCCTCCATGCTCCTCACTCACTCACCCCACTCAGAGTGTGGCGCTTGGTCTCAAAGTCCTTCCATGACACAGTCTCCCCCAGGCAGGTGTTGTCAACTATCCATTATGAACTTAGCTCGGGCATCGATGTTTGTCAAAGCATCCCAAGTGGCTCTAACATGTAGCCACTCAGGGTCATCGCCAGGGAGCTGAAAAACGCAGGCTCGAGCCGACCTGCTTCCGCTGGCGTCCCAGCTGTGCCCCTCATGGCCTGGAAAGTCAGGAAAGTAACTTCCCAACCCTGTGCCTCAGTCTCCCCGCCTGTTAAAGAGGGGTCACTCTAGCACCTTCCTCATAGGGCAGGTCAGGGAATTAAATGAAGCGACAATCGTAGAACTCTTAGCAATGCTTGGTAAGTAGTAAGCACCACACGGGCTTAGCTGTTATAAGATCCTAATCTTCGAAAATGAAAGAAGGTGATATAGAGATTCAAATCATATAGGACCTGTATTATTCATTTTCAAGCAAAACGTTATTAAAGTTTAAAGCATTGTCACGGACTCAGCGCCTCCTCCCTTGGCGCTTTGGACATGATGTTCCCGCTGCCTTGAAGAAATTGAAGTTCGTGGCCTTCATTTTAATACAGACACGACTACCTTCTCATCACAAATGTGAAACATGGATTTTAATTTAGTTCCGTGGGTTCCTGCAGGACGGAGGCAACACGCCGGAAAAGCGATCGATTCGCTTTGTCCCCAGGAAGAATCACTGAGCTCCTGCAGATGGCCGGTGAGAAGGGCCCCTGGAGGGCAAGCTGCCCCGAGGACAGGGGGCCTCAGCGGGCCTGGGCAGGGGACTGCTTTACTTACAGCCCCATGGTGCATTTTCTCCAGAAAAGCGTCCTGCAGGACGAGAGGCGATGGTTTGAGAGGGTCAGTAACTCTCCCCCGAGTTGTCGGTTGCGCCGCGCACTGCGCTCCCCTCGCATAGAAAGTGCGTTCTGCAGCCGTGGCCTCTGCGGTAGCCTGATCTTTCTCTGCGTGCTCCTCCTGCTCCGTTTGCTTCGCTTCATGCTCGAGGGTCTTTCAGTTTTCTTTCCTAAGCAGTATAAACTTAGATGGTTTTTTTTTGAAGTTTGGCCAGGCAGAGTTTACCTTCAAACCTACTCAGAAAGAGGCATTAGTGGAGAGTGTACTGAATTTAGTAAAATCATTGAGAGAGACAAGCCCAGCTATTAGGGTTTTTGCTTCTTTTTGTTTGTATTTTAGCATTTGGTATTTTTTTTTCTTCCCAGGTGAGACTTCTATATGCCAAAGGATAAGTCATTTATGATGGTGATAATAATGATAGTGATGGTGATGATGATGGTGATGATGATGATGGTGATGATGGTGATGATGGTGATGATGGTGATGATGGTGATGATGGTGAT